>NW_004797295.1:366992-514492 GCF_000002075.1 Aplysia californica | reverse complement strand
AACTGTAGGCCTACTTGTAGCCTACTAAAAGCGTACAATTTTGTCTGTGGGCAGTGGAGAGAGAGAGTGAGAGAGAGAAAGAGAGAGAACAAAACAAAATGGCGACCCGCGTAGTTCGGCTCGATTTGAAAAGTTAAATAGCCGTAGCATCTTTGTAGACAACCAAATTAATTTACTTTTGTGTTTTAACATCATTTTTTAACTTTGTTTTGGTCAATTTGATCGTCCTCACCGATAGACAGTATTCAGAAAGAGACAGAGAGAGAGAGAAGAGGGGAGGAGTAGATCTTGCGAGAACTTCCGGGCGGGTGAGAATAGCCACTTTCTTTTTCTTTAACGAACGGAACTACAAGATCACCGAGTAGGAGAGTCAGCAAATGAAGTGTGTACCCGCTCTGTGGACAAATTGGTTATAGCGGGCTGCCCACTGCGGATGGGATCAGCAGATCGGGCCGTTCGCCGACTCTGTCGCCTCAAAAACAAACGTGTTTGTTTTCAGTTTCAGATGACCTAGTCGGGAGATCGGCCTGATCCAGCCGTTATAATGGGCACCCAGTACAGTGGAACTCGTACATGTACTGAGGTCACCAGGCCTGACCTAAAATCTAATTGAATCCAAGTGTTCGTTATAGCAAACGCGAGGTTTTGTGTCGATAATTACAGGCACTGAGCAAGTAATGTAAAAAGAGAAGTCACAGGTAGTGCCTGAAATACCTGATTATAAGCTGTGTAAAAAAAAGACAGATTCGTTCAAATGCACACGCCTAGTGTCATCTCGATTGTTTACTTAAAAATTTAAAAGTTGTGTTACTGCGTAGAGCCTAGCGTACGGCAACTTTTGGTTGGTATGAAAAAAGGCCGTTGATAGGTCGCATGCAATCAGCTAAGTGAATAAAGGTTCATGATGCAGGTGCAATGGATGGTTTCCGTTAATAAAGTTGGTTGTGGGAGAAAAATGAGCAAAGCCACGTCTTCGGGGACTGTTCACCCTGGAAGCGATCTTGTTGAATCCGAGCTCGCTGATTTAAGTGCTCGTTGAATCCGGGTTATTTTTATTGATTTTAAAGAAGAAAAAAACAGGGAATCTATCTCATCTCGTTGAATACGAGTTCTTGTTGAATCCAAAAGTTCCATTGTATTAGCCTACACTATGTGCAGTACTTGTACTACACTACACAGCGTGTGTGTAAAAGTGGCCTGTCCAATATGAATCCGTGCAACGCAACCGTACACAGAAGTACACAGTGTTTCTAATCATTAAATTACCTGTTGCCTTGTTGAGATGCAAGGCTTAACTCACTTGCAACTGGGCCCTTTCACCAGTCACAAGCGTTGAAGACTGGCGTTTTTGGGGGTATTTCAATAAATCACCACAACTCTCAGAATTACCCTATTGTAATAATTTTTTGACACAGTAAAGTAACATTCAAGCTTAATCTAATACAAAAAACTAAAGTTGTCTAAGTCTAATACTTTAATTTGTATGATTTTTAAAAAATTGGCATGAATTTGATTTTCCGAAAAATTTCCAGAGACGTGACAAGTAGAATGAAATTCACTACAACAACAAAAATAAAAGTTCAAAGTGTTCTGGTTTGATTTGTGTACATGTGCGAGTGTTTGGTGAAAATATAAAAGCTGGTCTGTGCATTGATTCAGACCAATACACTGAATTACATGAGACAGATGTTACGTCACGACGTTGTGATTTCGTTGCGCGAAAAACAACACCGGTACTAGTGCTAGATCTAGCCCTAGAACTACGACTCGGGCCGTGTTCGGGTACATATCCAGGATCCTAACTATCAGACACATATTCTGAGACACTAACTAGAACTAGTAAAACGCACAGAAGTATAGAAAACGGCGAAATTATGTGATTCTTGTTCATGCGACTTCTTCGACTGTTACTACGACGCAACTGTCAGATTACTATCAGCTGTATAGAAAAAAACAAAGCGCGAGTTCCGGTCTGTTCAACCCCAGTTGGGGTCACTGTCCTTCACCTTCAATAACTTAAAAACTACCGACCCCAGAGATACGAAACGAAGTCTAAGTAGCTCAGGCTTGGCCAAACAAGGGTACGAGGCGGGTCTCGCGATCCGTGCGTGATTTGTAGAGCGAAAAAAACAATTCCAAAGTTGATCAGGCAGGGCTTGTGAGACCCGTCGCGAGCGTCGTGGCAGGGGTCACGCAACTGTTGTGTGACCCGTCTGAAGTGAGTTTAAAAAAAGTTTTTGTCGATGTTTTACAGCACTTGCAACACAAAGTTGTCCAGACCAGTTCATACACACGTAAAAGATTGTCTAGATTAAATTACTATGGGAGGCCTACTCAGAGCTGGTTGTAACAGAGTACTAGTACGTTACAATTTTTGGTACTTTTACTGTACTCCAGTACATTTTTGAGAACCAGTACTTTTACTGTACTCCGATACTTTTTATAAAAGTACTTTTGAGTATTTTTAAAGTACATTTTGAGTACTTTTGAAGCTTAATGACAGGGTAAATGCCTGCATTCCTGATCATAATTTACGGAACAAACACCTGGGCGGGCACAAAGTTGAGATCAAAGAGCGGCCCGTCGCGTCAAAGATCAGCCACTCTCGTGAATGTGATCACAAGCATTGTAAAACTCCATGAAACGGTACAATGTTTGCTCGAGACGGGATCACCCCAAGGTGTGAACTGACCGATGCGGTTTTTTTCCCCACACATCGCACTCGCATCTCATCTCGCCACCTAAACTTACATCACTCGCTGGGTGGGTATGGCCTACAAGTTCGCTCCAGGTGGGATCACATCAAACTGAGAACACTTGCCAGACCATTGAAAGCAGTTTTTCTCTTTGCGAGACAGCCTGAATTTTAATTTGTGTGGTCACAACGTAATGGTACGTAACGACAAAGGTGGGGGTTGGGGGGGGGGGACTCAATCAGAGATGAAAAGCTAAAATTGTTGGACAGGTAAAGGGGAGGGGCAACTGGGTAAACGTAGAAAAGATATCAAGACTCACGATAGGCTAGTGAGTGTATATACAATGTATATGGCATGCCTCATGCCACTGTGATTGGTCGTCAAGGTTGGCCACTCTTTGCTCGCCGTATGTCATAAATCCACCCAGAGGTCACGTCAGTTCATGGGTCACTGTAGATTCTTCCTTGGCTTCGTCGGCTAAGATCCCATATATATATATTTTCCTTGCTTCTGAGCACTGGGATCTTAGGCGGAGACTACTGTAGTAGAGAATCTTTGGTTACACTACTCTTACCAGACTCTAAGGGTTTGCCGTGGGCGCCATTGTCCACGGAGTGTGACCAAAATCTGTTTTACTGCTTTTTCTATAATCAATTGAAACTGAAACTGTGTTCTCATTGTATATATATCTAAGAACAAAAATGTTTTAAGCTACCTAAATTTCTTTTGAACTTTTTTTTTGGGTGGTTTTTATTGCTTAAGGCTACATTGATTCCTTGAGGAATTGTTAATGAAGAATTCAATTCACTTTTCCATTTCAATGCTGGCCATTTTCATCAATTTTATGTTTTCTTAGAGCAACTTTGTATCTACAAATTCCAATTTGGATACTTTTCCTACAACTGTAGAACTTTCCGACCTCTTGGACTGACTTACATTTGATCACATTGTCTTGCTCTAACAAGTTCTATTTATAATATCACTTTCCCACTAGTTGCATCTGTTTTTTGTGTTTTTTTTTTCAATTTTACGGACCATTTCCCCCTAGGTCCAGTGCGTACATTGTATTCAAACGCTTGGAATACTGTTGACATTTTTAGTAATAAATAGCCTAATTTGTCAAATATACTGGATATGTTCTTCAATATGATGTTTTGCATTATAAGCACTGAAGTGCTTTAGCATATTAGCAGAAAGTACTTAAAATGTACTCATATTCAAGTACTTTTTAAAAAAGTACTTGTATTCAAGTAGATTTTACAGGAAAGTACTTTTATACTGTACTTTTTAGATTGTACTTAAATTTGTACTTAAGTACTTTTTAAAAAGTACTTTAACAGCTCTGGGCCTACTAGTACTTACTACTATGGCCCACTATGGGTAAATGATCATCTGATCTTGCTTTCAAGTTCAAGTTGTATTTTGCGTTAAATCATAAATTTGATAAATTTGGAAGAGGCTAGCCTTATGCAGTTGTGAGCGCCGTAAGATCTCTACTAAAGAAACCTAAATCTATCTCCTCTCCTTTTTTTGTATTTGTTACTGTCTTGTAACACCTCTAATCTTCGGCACCTATATGACCGTATTGTGTTGCAAGTGCCGTCTCCCTGTTGCCACCAAAGTTAAAGCCACTGTCAGCATTGCAACTTGATGAACCAGATATTTGAACATACCCTTGATCAATATCCAATAAAAACCGTTGGATCCAGATCAGGAACATAGTTTTGGCAGTAGGATTGTTGGTTTTCCACTTCTGACTTCTGGACGCCTTTGCAAATAGCTAAACTCCAACTTACAAAGAAACACTCACCCAAAAGCAAAAATATTACATGTTATTTGTCAAAATGACATTATAAAAGAACCCTAAGCATATCTCATTGCTTTCCCGTTACTCATGTGACTTTATATTATATAAAGACAAAGAGACTCTTTATTGAACTCTTAGTTTTGCAAAGGGACTATAGGGGTTTTGTGAGAATAGGAGTCATCAAACCCACATGGACAGAAACTAGCCGTGTGAGAATTCTTGTCAATAGCACTGAATGAGTAATGTGAAAGTTACGATTCACATTCATGTATACATATATATACTTTTGGTGAGTACAGTCGATTTTGTCCAAAACGTAGATAGCCTCTCCTTGTCGAGGAGAAAAGTGATTGTCTTAGATAGGTTGACATTTTGATTTTAAAATCTTTAATGTAGACATTTTTATGTCCCCTCATTCTTACAATTTCGATTATTATAGAGGTAGATTTGCGACCCTGCCTGTTAGGGCCAACTTGGGCTGAGAAGGATACAGTATTCTAGTGGAAAGACAGAGATATTTAATAAAAATTTCTCCCCACGCAGGAATTGAACTTAAGTCTCCTGCTTGCAGCCGTGAGGTGTCTAACTGCTTCACTACTGATGACAGTGTGGAGATCTTGAACAGTACCATTATAGTTATGGTAAGAAGAAATACAAAGTGGAAGCGGTCATCTGTACAGGTGATTGTCTCAGACTGATGGCTGTCAGAGGAGGTTCACTTGTATTTGTTTAAAATTCTGGTTTTTTAAAAATATATTTTTTTTCATAGCAAATGAAAACTTTGACAATAGTTTTTGGGTGAAGTTTAACCTGACCTATAGTTATCATCTTAATTTGTTGCAGAGCATTGGCCTCGATGATATCATTGCTACGATGCTGTCGATGGGATTTGAATTTCAAGACTGTCAAGAGGCAGTAACAAATGGCAAACTCACTGTGCAAGCAGCAATTGATTGGTAAGCTGCTACTATAGCAGGTGTTTATCTTCTTTTTATTACAGTGAGTGGTTTGGAGAAACAATTTTTTTAAAGAGAATTTTGTTGGATCGTGGTTCTTTGCTGCATCTTTTAGAATCCTTACGTTTCTGAAAAAAAATGTAATCCTGAGATTGTCCCCAGAACTTTCTTGTCTCTTGTCTTCTGACACTTACAACATCTTTAAAGATCAAAAGATTTTCTCTTTCATGGACAACAGACAATTGTGCTCAGTTATTCACAGAAAAAGTGCAAATAATGTCACAACTTTATAAAAAGAACAAAATATTTGCTGTATTCAGGTTAATGTCAAGGTAAGATCATATATCTGAATGCTCTAGTGTTCTCACTTCAGTGAGCTAAACCCATGGGGTTCATTATTGACTCTAAAAGTAGGAAATAGAGTGCAATTCTCACCGCCATTACCCATTACTTCCGATTTGATATTATTTTTCTGCAATTACTTCTTATGGCTTCTTGATTATGTTAACCAAACTTTTCATTATGTTTTTGGTAACTAGCATTTACTTATGATTTGCAAGACAGCAGTTAGATCTATATTATGTGTACAAAGTATGCCATGACACAAAGACACCCCAGTCCACAATGTGTACAAAATAGAAAAAAGAAGTTTAAAAACTCTGACTTCTAATCTTGCAATAGAAAATCAATGCTTTTCACTCCACAGGATCTTGGCTGGGAAACCTGGAAATGTCAATGCGAGACCAGCCCCGTCACTGAATTTGACTCAAGTCAGTACTTTTTTGTTTTGAAACCAGATGTTGGTAGAGACTGTAGCCAGCAAAGTTAATTGTACTTTTTAGCTTGCCGCTAAACCAGTTTTCTGTTAAATTAAGACGAAATATAGCAATATGCTATGTTAAAAAAAAAGTTAGTGATGGCCGCTCGCACTTACTGTGGTCTGATTATAACTAAGTATATATTTGAAATAGATTGAATGCCACTAGTCTGAGGTTTTTAAGGTGGTCCATGTGTGATCTTGATATAAGGTTTCTGACGCTTATGAGATTTAGGACAGTATGAACTTTCTCTATTCGCATGATCATGAATGTATCATTAAATGACAAAAGTATCATTCATTCGAGCTGGATTTATTTGTTATTAGCCCTCCTCTTTCTGCTTACACACTCATAGACTGGAGGACTGGAACGCACACTTTGTATGACTTAACACACCCAAACAACACTCAACCGTGCATTTGTTTTTTTCTGTCACATTTGCTTTCATTTTGTTGAGATCTCTCTGAAAACAAAAGATATCTATCATGGGCCAACTATTCAGATGTACTAAACCCACAATTTTAAAGCATTTTTAAATTACAGTTTTTTAAACTGCGGTATTGATAGCGTGTGCTTCAGAAATTTTTTGTTGAAATTCAAGTCCTAAATGTTGTATTTATAGCTATCCTCTCCTAGACAACTTAGATTTATGACCACAACACAGTCATGTGGCATGATGGCCAGATCTATCATACACAAAAGTTTGCACCCTGGAGACATTTAAAATATTCTTCTTATTGTGCCTTTCAGTGCTTCCTCTCTTTCGTATTTTTATGGAAATCCGTACTTTCTGCCAGTTCCGTACTTGTTCCTCCATCATTATCAACTCCCTCCGTAAAAAGCTGGGACTGCGTAGGACTCCCGAAATTCCGTAGCAAAAGATCAATACTCGCCTTCGTATCTTCTAGTACTAGTACAAGTTACGGATGTTTACAGTAATTCTCTCGGCAATAAGTTAATGTTATAGAAACCTGCCAGATTGCGCTTTTCCTGCAATTGGCCATTATTCCACTATGCCCCATGCATTCATTGCGGGTTGGTCGGCATTACATTTTTACCTGTGGATTGATCAAAATCTGGCGAACTTTTTGTGCCAATTTCCTCCTTTCTATCATTCACTCATTCAGTCTGTCTATCTTCGGATTGTTGCCGCGGCTGGAAAATCTGCGCGTTGATCAAGTAAATTGACTTGTGATCTTAGACAGAAAATTACTGTCAGAAAGAAACTTTTTTACAAATTTGTCTAGACCTCGAGAAATGATCAATACGAAGATTCTACGGCACGGGAATGCGACAAGGGCCGCGATGAAAGAAATGTATACTAAAACCGTCCCAAAACTACTAAAGTCAAGAATAATTTGAAGTGGTGTTCCGAGGTTGTGACATGCGACATTCAGGCATGAAATTTAAGGAAAATAAGGGTATACGCCGGGTAACTGTATTGTGAAGGTATATATCTATTCATTATTCCCAGGTTTGCCTTCTATCAATGGTGCTATGACAAATTAATTGAATTATAGTAGCAATGGAAGGGAAACCTACTTTTAAACATTACCATCAATGGAAATATATTATGTAGATCTTGGTGAAGAAATCAAACAAGACAAAATGTTGGTGAAAAAATAAATGTAATGTGGTTTGCAGGCAATCTCTTCAAACAGGCTCCCCCGCAGAATTTTCCTTACTTTTCAGCTTCAACTGGTGGAAGCACTGGCCTTTACTTGACGCACTGGCATTCCAGTTGCCTGACTGTTATCAGAAGCTATGTGCTTTATGGAAATTGGAACACCTCTTTCACACTCAAAAACAGAAAAAATGTCTGAAAATAACAGAGAAATATTTAGTAATAGTTCTCATTATGTTAACACCTTCAGAATGGTTTGTCAGATTTGAAGCCCTCGGACATACAGAGTCAAATCTTTTGACTACACTTTCCTCAGCAAATACTCATCAGTGTAAGAATACTTAATGATGTGACCAGGAAGAAAATCGGTGGATGTGAAGGCCCAGCTATTCCTCATAAGTCATTAGGGGACATTCAGTATAAGCTCACTTTCTGAGATGACTGGCAAGACATGCTCAAACTTCGCAACCATGTGCCAACAAGCACAAATGCCCCTGCTGTAAAACTGTGAGCTTGGTTGAGATTTTGTAGGAGGGCACATTAAAATGAACAAGGAAGAATGTTAGATTATAAAGTGGAAAAAAGTTTAATTCCAAGACACCACCACCCCCCCCCCCCTCCCGTTTTCCTCTTCCAAAAAGAAAATAACAATAATTATATTTGGAAGATTACAGTTTAACTCTCAACAACTTGAAACTCTTTTTAATTGTTTTTTACTTGATTTACTTTCAGGGTCGGAACACAGGCCTCCCGTTGAGCAACCAGAGTAACCCATTTGTCCCAGGAAACACTGATACTTTTGTAGGCTCGTCAGAAGTGAGCCAGTCGTCCTCCTCTTTTGCTATGGGTCTTGATCAGGAAGATGACCCTATAGTCAGCAGATCTCATCTTTCTGAAAAGCAGCAGCAGATTAAGCAGGACTTTGAAGAGAAAGAGAGACAGGAAGCCCGAAGAAAAGTAGCTGAGGAAAAGCTAAAAAAGAAAAAGGTAGATAATTATTGCTATCAGTGACTTAAATACAAATATTCATGAAAGCATGATAAGATGTGACCACATTTTGGGTGTTTTTCTTTCAATGGATGAGAATGTAGAATTTACTCTGTCTGTCACTGGTAACTTGTTGAAATTGAGAAGTCGCAAGAAAGGAACATTTTGGTTTAGCTCAATTAGCCAGTGATGCTTTTAGATCGACTCATTACTCTAAATTAATAACTTTAAAAAACAAACAAACTGATATACTTTAAACTTAAATACAGTGGATTCTGCTTAAACTGAAATCTGCAGGACCCCTGGATTTTCTTTGGTTTAGCCAAATGTTTTGTTTAGAAAGGTTGCCTCGTATAGAACGGAAAAAGTGGATGATTTTATTTTATTTCAGTTTACTACTGTTTTTGGACTAACCGTGTTCGGTTTAAGCAGACCACTCTCTATGTATGCATTACATTCAGACTGAGTATTTTTTCCCTATCAAGGAACGGGAGAGAATTCTGAAAGAGATTCAAGAGGACAGAGAGAAACAAAAGGTAACAAAATCTCAAGCTGGGGGAGCTCTCAGTGGTGCCACTGCAGGGCCTACTGAACAGCCAAAGGATGAATTGGCAGCTAAACAGGGGACAGAGAATGTATCTGATACAGCCAATATACAGGTGATCATTGCTTTAGATTTGCATTTAAAAAATTGAATTAATTTTTTTTTCACTTACACTTTTTGCATTTGATTATTTAGTGTTAATATCGCGAGTTGGTCAGTACTCAGATTTATTACCTTTAATTATTTTCAGGTTTTCTGTTTCTCAGATCCTATGTGAAAAAACAGCCCTATCTGTAAAATTAAAGATTTTGCTTCTGATGGAAAAATCTGTTCTCTATCCCTGAGGTCTCAGGTCTGTCTGGTGACTCCTTAAGAAAAAGATTTGTGTGCTTTGTCATGTTTGGAAAATCTTTTACGAATTACAGGTCAGGCTTCCTTCTGGTCAGATGTTCCGACAGACTTATCCAGCCTCTACCTCCCTGAACACTGTGTGGGATAGTGTCTACAGCAAAATCAAGACTGCAATGAATGCTTATTCAGGTTTTATTCAGGTAATTTTTCATGGTTTGTAGACTTTTGTGGGGATTGAGGAATGAAAGTGTGAATATGTGATTTTTGACTTTCCTTACAGTTACAAAAATGAGACTTTTTCCTGTTCTAGAAGTATCTGTGGTATGCAGTGGTTGCCCCTCCACTCCCCCCCAAAAAAGAGAGAGGAAAGTGTTTCAACAAAATTGATTTGACTCAACATTTTGGTCATATTTGACTTTTTCTTATGTATGAAAATTGTTATAACAGCAAGGAAAACTTGGGTGTGGTAATCGTATTGAGGTTAACCAATCAGGGTATAGTGGCCTCTGGGTGATGTGTGTCTGTGAGTGTGTATGTTTGTGTGTATAGCTGAATGGTTCCAGTATTTCATTTTATTCTAAATTGGATATATTGTATAGGATCATTCTTTAAAGTACCTGTCAGGAAGTTAAGAACCTTGCTTATCTCACATTTTGAGAGTACCCGCTATTCCTGCAGAAAGGAAACTAAAATTTTGTGCACCAGTTCTCTTTACAAAATTTCCTGTTTCTTTGCAGCCTTTCCCCAGACGGGAATTTTCTAAACCTGAAATGGGCCAGAGTCTGAAGGAATTGGGTTTGGTTCCGTCTGGTTCTTTAGTGTTGAAGAAGAGGGATGTGAATCAAGCATCACGTGAGTTTGATCCTTTGTGTTCTTTTTGGTTGTTTAGAAGATGTCTTGTCCATCATATTTCGTTGATTGTTGTATTTTATTAATTTTGGTATTGATTAATGTAATTTTGTATTTATGTACGCCATTGTAAAACAAATTTTCTAAGGGGATCAATAAATGGAAAATACTTTAATTTCTAATTTTTAGTATACTGCTGACACGAAAAGTCATGATATCAAAATGCAGAGTTCTGCTATATTTTCGTACTTTAAATACCTATGTGTTAATAATTCTGTAAGTAATTATCTGGATTATCAATTCAAAACAATTGTGGGATTGAAGTTTCTTTGAACCCGCTTGCATTTTCAATACCTGTGCTGTTTCATTTTTTTAAAGTGTGTTTTTGGATCTCTGCCATCTAAATGCAGAGTTTCAACACATTCAAATTTTGTTTCTTTTATATGTACATCTTCTTTTTATTCTGCCCATTTCCTGTGTTCAGCGGAAGAAGTGGCTCAGCCTCCTGCTGTGATGATGGCTTTGGATCAAGCAGAACGAGAGCAGCAGGAGGCAGATGATGAAGCAATGGAGGTGGAGGACGATGGCCATAATTGGGGGCGTGGAAATCGTGTTGAGGGAGGAGAGGAGGTGGTTGGGGAGGACATGGTTGAACAACGTATGTTATATTATTAGCCGATCAATAAATTGTGATTTCACATGCTCATATTCCATGCTTAATTAAGATCCACAGACCTGCTTAGTATTACGAATATCCCGTAATCATTACGGAAAACCAGGTCCGATTACGGGAGTACAGAAATTGTCGGCAGATTACAGATTTTGAGAAAAAAATAGCGATTATAATTTTATGAATGAAACAAAAATCGAACAGTTCTCAATGCCTGATAAGGCCAAGGCTAACTTTTCTTTGTGAGAGCACAAATTACGGCCTCGTCTGTGCATGCGCGGTATTGAGTAGAACTGTTATCAATTTCGTCACGATCTGGATCTTGTGCATTGTCATTAGCCTAGGTCCAGCTCATACTGTTCATTCGGCACTCTGGACGCTTGACTTCATTCCTTGTGACTTTTCCTTGGTTATTTTTCAGTTTTGGGTCTAGATCTAGTCTAGATCTCAGTGTGTATTGTTAGTTGTTTGGTGATTGGATTAATTGTTTTTGTGAGCAGATCTAGATCTAGCGAATTCAGCGGCTAGCTCGAGTAAGTGTACCCATAGTTTTTCTCACTGCTTCATTACAGATTTTTCTTTCAGATTACAGAAAATTAAGCACCAATTACAGAATTTGGAAATTCAAACTAGGCAGGTCTGGATCTAAGGGTAAAGAAATATTAAAAAAACAATACAGCAAGTATGATAAATTAGGGGTATCATATTCTCATACAGCATCCCTATTCTTTATAATTCTTCTTCATTATTTGAACACATGAGGCTCCAGCTGTGTCAAAAGTACTAACCCTCTACTGTTCAAGTCTACTTATGACCTATGCTGTTGCTAGTTGCGTGCAGATCCGTTCACATCCGTGGTTTTGGGTGCTAAATGAAAATGTGCGTCATTTTTCTGTGTTCATTCACTTTTCCTCCTTCCAAGGATGGGCTCTTTCATTTTTTTTCCATAATATGGAGTCGGTGCATAATACCCCAAACTCTTTAGCAGAAGTAAAGCAGAAACAAATGTTTGTAAATGTAATGGATTTTTCCATGCCAGATTTCTAAAATTTACGGAAGCAAAATTCATGATAGTCTATGGGATCATTACTTTCCTTATAGCATAATCATTTAAAAACCATTCACAAATTTAGTAACTTAAGTTTGCAATGAACTTGAGGTGTGTAATGATGAGTACTCAAATATTCTGAGTAAAATCACTCTTTAGATTCTGATCTTCTTTTCCGACTTTTGCAATGACTGCCCCCCTGTGGCTGAAATAATGTTTCATATGTGTGTTAACAAGCAAGTCTCATTTTTTCTGTATTTACAGATGGAGCTGGTGGATACAATCCTTTTGAACACATACCAGGTTTGGGGGATAATCCTATTTTGGGAAATCACCTCATGGGAGGACCAGGTACGAGTTATGTTTTACATTTTAAGCTTGGTAGGTTTACTGTAGTACCCCAAATTATTTACAATTTTCTGCCAAAGTAGAAATACACCAACGTTCTCTTTGTGTGTATGTTTCAGTTTTTAAGATTTTTGATTGTGCTATTTTGGTTATTGTAACAATTATTTCAGATGAAGAAGCAAAGCCCGAAATACTCTCCAGAATAGCACAGATCACAGCGGTGCTAGCTAGACTCAAACATATCTGGAGAAACCGAAACGTTGCCCTAAGCTCAAAGGTCAGGCTTTTGCACTCCTCAGTGGCATCAATACTTCTATATGTGAGTCCTGGACCCTGACAGCAGACGTTGAGAAAAGAGTAAGAGCTGTTGAGATGAGATGCTTCTGTAAACTACTTAACATCTCATACAGAGACCATGTCACCAATGAGGATGCGAAAAGACAAATAAGAAATGTAATCGAATCTTACTCAGACCTCTCTATCATTGGTCAAACAACGCAAGCTGAAATGGTATGGCCATGTCACCCGTTCTTCAGGCCTTGCTAAAACCATTCTACAAGGCACTGCAAGTAGAATGAAGGAGAGGCAGACAGAAGGAGAGATGGGAGGATAACATCTGATAATGGACTGCTATGAAGCTGCTGGGCGCACTGAGAGGAGTTAATGAAATTAACCATTTGTGCAACATTTCTTACAGTGGAAATATGAATATGAATATTTTGATATTTCAGGACATAATCCAGGTGGTGCGTTTGAAGGATTCGGAAATCGTTTGGTTCCTGAAGGTGTTCCTGGCGATCATGGCAACCACCTTAACAGAAGGGCCTCTGAAATGGCAGGTATAAATGCTATCACTAATTTCAGCAGGAACCTGATAAATGAGTTCAGTACAGTGTCTTGTGTTTTAAACAATACTGTTGTTGAGTGTGTGAATGTATGATCTTGTCTCTTTCATAGGATTTTAAAGTTCCCTTTTTCTAAAAGAATGATTGTACATTATTAGTAACTAGTGAAGAAGAAGATGAGCACATGACAAGATGGCTGATAGGTTGTGTTGGTGAGACCATCAAGGCTTTGGCTTTGTTTATTTATTTATTTATTTATTTATTTTTAAAAATTGTTTTGTCAAAGCAGCATGGAAGAGACCCGAAAGTTGATAATTTCACACCCAACAGGTTGTTTCTATTTCTTTGTTGTGAACAAATAATGAAGATATTGAATACAATGAAATTGTTGAGAAATGTCTCAACAATAACTGTACATGCTTTATCATCCAAGTCATATCTGTATGGCAGATTGCTGAGGTGAGGGGAGGAGGAGCTTGCTGACATATTTTTGCTCTTGATCTTATTAGAAATTAAGAACCCCCCACTTTTGTCCAAGTTTTGACTCTTTTCTATCTTTAGCTGAGGCCGCTGCCCAAAGATTTGCCCTCCCTCGTGCCCCAGCAGAAGAGTCTAGTTCTCATTCAGAGCTGGTCTACAATGTATCAACCTTGCAAAATTCTGCCATGAATCTCCTTGCTCATCGACTAACAGACCCACGCCAACCAATCTTTTCTGTATCTGGACTTCCTGAGCATTTACTGCAAGCTTTTCTGGCTTACTTGAAGAAAGAGAGACTTCTTAAACCAAAAATTATGCATCTCATTCCTAGGTATGTAAATAATTGGTGGACTCTTACAAGATTTGTTAAGATAGTTTCATGATCTCATACATTCTGTAGGTATTTTTGGCATTGAATGAATGTATGCTTACAAGTACAGTTTATGTTTTTTGTATGGTTTGATGCTCTTTTGAGTTTTCTTTTAGGTATATGAGTAGTATCTGAATTAATTGTGGTTGGTAATAACGCCTGTATTTGTTGGTACTTTAGTTATGGAAATGGTGCTGAGTCAGTCAGTAGCCTTTACATGTCAAAAGAATTTTAGTCTTTTATTCATAGATTGTTTCTGCAAAAGCATCGAATGATTGTCTTCATGGCATTTGAGTTACATATAAAATGGTTCAGTAAAGTGAGCTTTGTCTCTGTAAGGTCGTGTTGCTCATGCTCATGTTTTAGCTTTGTTACATTTATTAACTTAAACTGCTCATACCCTTGCTGGTTTTTAAAAAGAAACATTTTTATTCCAGTTACTTGTTGAAGTTGGACTTGGATTACTACCCGTACACAACCAATGAGCTGCTTCATACAGCTAGGTGCGTCTCTTTGTTATAAAATCATTGAGTGTTGTAATCTTTCTCTTTTTCCATTAGATATATATTATTTTGTTTGCTTTATTTTAAAACAATTAAAATGGAAATGATAACTAGCATGTGTTATAGTTAGAAAATTATAGTTCTAAAAGAGGCAGTGTCATTTAAACGTCTTTGCTTTGCTGGTTATGGCTTTAGGCCACTGTCTGTTTTACATGTCAGAATAATGGGAGTAATAGAGTTTTAAGTTCTATATGATTCTGAACAGTAATCTTCATTGTGTTTGTCTATACAATGCTTTTTAAAGTCCCCTCCCCCCAAAGTATTGTTAGTGTTGAAAGTAATCCGTTGCCAGTTTTATACAGTCATTGTTTTTAGTGGGAGACATGGGTTATTCATTCTGATTATGATAAAATAATTGTTTCTGTATGGTGAAAATATCTCCATAGGAAGGTAAAGGAGGGTCTGAAGAGGTCAATTTTTAGTGGGGTCGTAAAAAGATATGTTACATGGTTTTGGGAGACACTAATTGTGTACAGCACTAAGGATGTGAGTGCCATGATTCTTGTTGCCCATTTCAAGAGACCTTATTTATTTTTGTAGGTAATATTGGCTGTTCTTTCTTTTTTCTTCTTAGGATATTTGTTCATTTGCACATCCTGAGTCTCAATTCCTGCTCACTGATCACAGATACGGGGCTTAATTGCATCAAAGGTAATTATGTGCCAGAAATGAGTGAACTTTATATTATTTTTTAATCATACTGAAGCTACTGTTGCTTTTTTATTCTGGAGCACTAAATAGCAGTAGGACTGCTGTTTTGATAATTAGATTTTTTGTTATTATATAATGGTCGACAGGGATTCTGTCATTGTCGCAAGCAATCCATTATAGTCCAAGTTTTGAAAATTTTCAATTTTTACACACTCCCAAAGCTCTATCAAAGATGCACCTTTCGACATCAGCAAAATGCAGCTTGCTGAGGTCAAAGCTTACAGCTTTCTTGCTTTTCATGATTCCTAATAGGAACAACACAATAAAAACTAGTTATTGTCTGTGGTGTGAAAGTTTCCCAAACAGCCTGAAGTGGACCAATTGTAGGTTCTTTAAAAAAAAAGCAGGGTTTGTTTTTGCTTTTGCTGGAGATGCTTTTTTATTGCCTTAGTAAAAACTATGTACTTGTAGTTCCAGTGCTTTATGAGCAGTTTGTATAAATGCATAGTCTGCTCATTATCATAGTTTTTCAAGAAAGACCGGACTTTTTTTTACTTGAAAGGAATGACCAATCTTTTAGTGGAGCTTCTTGTTGTCATAAGTCGTAGTCTGACTCAAATACTGGAGGCATACTTTTCATCTTTATTTTTGTCCATTCAGATAAATTTAGACTTCTGGTCAATCACTGTTTTTGTTTTTTGCTGTCCTATTAAGATAGTCTTTTTTGAAGTTCATTGTACAATCCCTATTTTACCTGTTCCTATGTTCATCTCAGGGATGAAGGCTCTCAAGGTATTGAACTTGTGCTCGTGCAGCCAAATCACAGATGCCTGTTTTGCTATTGTGAAAAGTAAGTCAGTTATTTCCTAGAACTGTTCCCTCAAAGAAGTCTTTTGCAATGTTACCAGTTTCTTTTTGTCTGAGCAAGTTAAGATTTGCAAGTTGTTTTTTTATAAAGGAAAGGGGAGGGGGGGGGGGGGGGTGTTGGGTCTTCTAGTACTCTTCAAGTGATATTTTCAGAAATGTCTAGCAATGTTTTGATTGGACTAATATTTCAACATTTATTCGAATTTTGAAAATGGCAAAGAACATCCTTATTTGTGTTCTGTGAGACGTAAATCTGTTTTCCATTTCATACTTTGCTGCTTGATTGAGCAAAGGAGATAATCTGTGTGATTACCTACTGTCCGGCATATGTAAATTTCACCTGGATTATGTAGAGATATGTGAGTTCTCTAAAAGCTCTTGCTCATTTCTTTTGGAACAAGTCGTGGGTGGTCAAGAGAGTCCTGAGCCAGCAACATAAATTCAGTCACTTATGTAAGTTTGTCTACCACTCATTATATGTAACAGACAATATGTTTATTGTTAAGATGTCCTTTAGTAGTTAATAGTAGTGATGTTAAGTGTAATAATGATGATTCTGGATTATTTTTTATCAACAGATCTGGGGTCCTTGCAAACTTTAAGTCTTGATGGCACAAGAGTCACTAACGCTGGTGTCATACAATTCTCACAGTCAGCACAAAATCTCCACTTGTTACATCTGGATCTCAGCAGGACAAATGTCACACATGACATTTTTACCTCTCTCCAAAGTGAGATTTTGTTTTATGGCTTTGGATTTATTTAGATTCACTTCACCTTCCTTATTCTCATTTATTAACTTTACCTTGTTTGTTCTCATTTTTTTCACTTTACCTCCTTTATTATCATTTCAGAGGACAAAAGGGGGCAGTGGTTTTTAAGACAGGATAGCAAGCATTTATTGTACTCTAATCATATGAACAAATCCAAATGACCCTTTCCTCTTTAATAGAATCCTTTAGAACCAGCATGTCGGTAAGTGAGAGGCTACATATTTGAATTTGTTGGTTGTTACTAATAATGTGTAACTTGACTTTGAAAGAGGGTCTTTTCGTTACAAAAAAACAGTAAGATCAGAAACTGATAAAGGCGGAAAATAAGTAGTAATAATGAAAATAAAAGTATTTTTTTATCTTTGGTCTGCATCAATAATCAACTTACATTTTTTCTGTTGCAGATTTTAAAATGCTCAAGTCTCTCATTTTGAAGCAAAGCAAGGTAAGGAATATAGAGCTCTTGGTGCTGTTTTGTTGTCGTATCACATGACCAGTGACATGTAACTGTTGTGCTATGAAGAGAAATTAGATTAAGCAATAGTTCTATTCAAATCCATTTGTACAGTTGAATTTGTTCAAGATGGAGTTGCATGGGAGCCAGAAACAGTCTTTGTCTTAGACAAGGGACTTATGGGGGAGGGGTGAGGGGGATTAGTTTCAGAGGGCCAACCGGTACATGGTAGCACCAAGAATCACCTGTTTGAATGTATTTTGAGTTTGAATCTCAATGGAGTTTATGCTACTTTCATCCCTGCAGATATCAAGCTTGTCTGGAGTAGAAGGCATTGTCAGTCTGGAGAATTTGGATGTGTCCGAGACACAGATTGTGACAGATTCTATTTTATGCATCACCCGTCACCCTCGTCTGTGTAACATTAGCTTAGCAGGGACCTTGGATGTGCACGGAGACAGAGCTCTCAATTATTTGAAAGGTTTGTTGCTGCTTTATCCCCTTGACTGCTAACCATAAATCCACCTCGTGTGCTAAGGAAATTTCCACAATGGCTGTGTATGACACAGTCTGCTTTTTAAATGGCTATAGCTCACTTACTATAAGGGTTAGATATAGCAAAGTATATGTCAGATAAAAGAGAAATGAACTTACAATCTATTGGTTTTATTCATTTTTAGGTATAATTATAACTATTCTGTAGAAGAATTTGGCTGGTGAAAGTGAGATTTTAAAAAATTCGGTCTCCATATTCGAGATCCCTGTCGTCTCGGAGATTAGATCTATGACAAAAACTTTCTTCAGATGAATTGAAGTCTTCGTTATCACTGTCTGCAGCTCGATAAATTTCTGCAATAACCTGATCTGTAGACCTAGTCAACCTTTGCGAAACAGCGTGGTGAATGTAGACTGCATGCAAAAACCTCAAAGAGGCAGACTGACTTCGTCATTGGCGCACAATACACTACACACCATGTCTCTTTGTCTTAGCTACTACATTCGAATCCTGGGACTGATAGCCTAAAAATAGGCATGATCGCATCAGAAAGTGGTCAGAGAATACAGGGATGTGACTCTTGTTATTCAAAACTGTGTTAAAGTGAAGATATTTGCACGAAACAAAACAGGGAGTTTTCAGGCGTACCAGATATGCCCACTGCATACACGGTAGTGAATTGTTAGGGCGTACCAGGTACGGCCACAGAGCTGGCAAGGAGTTAATTCAAGAAGAGAAATGCATCTTTAGATGTGGTAAAAAAGGAAATAGGAAAAGTGTGTTTGGGTTGTTCAACTGGTTCCTGGCCTTGCCCTTCTATTTTTAAAGAACACTGGTTAGCAGCAAATGAAAAAAGTCAGTATATCGTAATTGGATAAAGTATCTGTTGCTGTAGATTTGGTATTTGGTATTGTACGAGCAAGTCAACACATAGATGCTCCATAAAGCAGTGCCTTAGAGGTGATGACAGAACAAAGAACAAGAAGTCAGTAGTAGGGACAGGAAATGTCTATAAATTTTGTTATGAAGTATACTGATAATGTTGAAAATAAAAAAAAATAAAAAAGTGAGTTGGGAGAGAGTTTGGTGCCGGTGGAGAAAACAGTGTCTCAAACTGTACTTTGCTTATCCCTACACACAGTGGTGTGTTGTGCATACTTTTTTTTGTACCTACCATCGTTTACTACTCATTTTTATAGGCTTCATTGGCCACTTTCTACGTTTCACAATCCCAGACATTATGACACAGTGATGATCATGATGTCTCCTAGCATCTGATCTCTTCTGACTGGAATACTGAGATTTTGGAGACAGCGTTGGAACAAGATTCAGTTGATATGACATTCAGTCATTCTTCATATTGTGTTTCAAGACATACTCTCAAATACAGTGGCCCATCAAAAGCCTTCTAGTTGACGAAAGTTCGGTCTCTAAATGGGGCTGACCCTGGCCATGCATCCGCTTTGGGTCTGTTCTGTACCAGGCATTCCTCAAGCAAGTAATCTGTGGTCATAGACCAGATGCTGTGCTGTACTGACATGTCTCTCATCAGTCAGCTTCCAGTATGTGGATTCAGCCAGTGCTACCCATAGTCTCAAGTACAACCTGTTCCAATATGACAAATTTGTAGTAGCTGTGAACCTGGTTGTGGTTAGTATGCTGCAACTTCCATTCTTTCTTGAAAGTGTAATGACTCTGATCCATTGCATAAAAAAAATATATCGGTATCTATTTCCAGACATGAAGCTGACTTCACTTCTCCTGCCCTCCCGAAGCTCAACTTCCAATATTGGCTTGTCTTATATTTCAGGTATGTTAAAAAAATTTATAAAAAGCTTCTTTTTTTTATATCTGGTGCTTTAGTTTTGTATTTGCAAAGTAATTCTGTTTCTTATGTTAAGTACTTGTTATACAGTAGTCTCCGCCTAAGATCCCGGTGCTTGGGAGCAAGGAAAATGCGGGATCTTAGGCAAACCAGGATCTTAACCGACGAACCCAGGGAAGAATCCTCGGTGACCCATGTTTAGGCTCATAATCTGTAAAATGGTCTCCCTCCACTCTAAAAAGAATTGACGGTCCCTCCTGGATGGGTTTATGACATATGGCGAGCTAAGAGTGGTTAACCTTGATGACCTATCACAGTGCGTAGTGGCATGAAGCGTGCCATTTTCACTTATTATCCAACTACGTTTATCCAGTTGCCCCTCCCCTTTTCCTGCTGAAAATTTATAGCTTTCCTTCTCTGATCAAGTTCACTCGCCTTTGTCGTTGTGCACCATTACGTTGTGATCTCATAAATTAAAGTTCAGTCTGTCTCACAAACTCGGGAATAGAGAAAACTACGAAGTCCTGTGAAAAGTAATTCGTGTAGTGTCTGTTGCTCTTTTCTGTACACAATGTGTTCTGTTTATTCGCTAAAGTGTAGATTCATGTTTTAGAATCCAAAATTAAAAGGCAAGTGAAAGAAATCTAATAGTTTGTGGTCTTCTTTTTATTATAACTTCAGCATTAATATAGTGGGGATGTGTAAAAAGTGGCCATAGATTGCATTTATATACCTACGTCTTTTCTATCTACGTTGTCATGAGTGAACTAAAGGAAACCGAAATATGTCAATATTGACAAATCTTTATTCATTGTTGCTGTTTTAGAGAAGTGCAAGAAAAAATATCCTTCAATTTATGTAAAGGATATTGAAATAGCTAAAGTTTAACAAAGTTTAGGATGATTTTCATACTATCTGCAGAAATGAGATGAAGCAAATTCGAAGTGGACATAGTTTTGAGACATCTTAACTGCTCTGTTTGTGGAAGTGGTTGTGATGGGTTTGAGGGGGGGGGGAATGCCTTTCTGAGTGAGATGTTTTTAATTTGGGTAGAGATAGTATGCAAGTGTGTCAAGAGGTTTAAAATTTGTGTCAATGAAATGTTGTCGTATTTGAATTCTGTGTGTTCTTTCAATTATTTATTGCTTTTTAAAAAATCCTGTCTTACTTTATTTTTCTTTTCAGGATTTCACCTTAGCACCCTTGACTTGACAAATTACACTAACATCAGCAATGAGGGAATGGTGCATGTTGGTAAGATAATCAGGTGAGACAGAATGCTTCATGTCCAAATACAGAAAGGGGAAATCCTGTCACTTTTATTTTTCAATGTGATTTTAGTGTTTGATGAGCCTTATATTATTATGTCTGCACTTGGAATTCTGTCTTAAGGATCAAGTGATATACTTGTTCTACTTTTTTTTAAACAAAGCTTAGTCGCTAAAGAATTTGATAAGGGAAAACTTGCATAAGTAAGCACCTTATATTGATACCATTGTATCTGAATAAAATTTCAATTTTGTACCCACAGCCTGAAAAAATTACTTCTCACCAATACCAAAGTGTCAGATGAAGGAGTACTACATTTGAAAGGTAAGGTTCCTTCTTTCTGTGCCAGGGTTTTGTTTTTGTATATTGTCTGCTTTTGATGAAGCAGAGAAATATTTCATATTCACTTACAGTTGTTGTGACTAAGGTCTTTTTAACAAATTTTTGATAAAGTTAAACTATGTACTGGACAGTATGAAGTTTTACGATGAATAGTGAGAAGTTGTTATCATCTCTTTGTGAGCAGATATTCTTGTGTTTAACATATCTGTGTCTCTTGGTTTGATGTATTATGGGTTTGCCTGCTTTATGCAAGCGGACATGTTTGAACCAGGACTGTGAGGGGTGTATTTTTCTTGAAATATATTGCTCATTTAGGGAGACCCAAGAAAAGTCTTTGTGATCTCACTTACAGTGGGCTCTTTATGGAAACTAGTGTTCCATGAAGATTTCTGAGGAAACATACCTTTGCTTTCGCGAAAAAGGACATTTGTGAGGCAACATGGTGAAATCAGGTGCTCGTCAAAATAATGAAAATCGAGAAACTGGCATTTTTCTGCAGGTTTGGGAATTTTTATTGAATTTTTGTTTTTTGGCTCAACACCTTTCGTGCCCCTTAAAGAACACATTTTTGTGTGGATTGTACTGAAAAACGTTGATTAACCCTATCCGTACGCCCTGGGGTCATTTTGTACCCCTGGGGTTGTATTCTTCACATTTTAGAATACTTCTAGTACGAAGATCTCTTTGAAACTTTAATTTTTTTCCCCCCAAAAAATGTTTTTGACAGACTGCTATGCAAAATGTACGGATCGGATTAACGAGTAAATTTCGTCTTTGGAAGTGGTGACACAGAGTTCCCCACATCGTTTTGACACGACAGTAAAACACAATGTACGGATAGAGTTAAAGGCATAAAAGATGTAAATTTTCAACTTCCCTGGACTCTCAAGCTAAGGAAGTAACTCAACTTTGGTGGCCATTTTCTCGCTAATTCTTACCTCTGATACCAGGCGACCCCCGTCTCCTTGAATCGCCAATATCTTGACTTGTATCCAAGATAAATGGATATTTTTTTCGTCAAAAGCAGGGCAAGTGGACAAGCTTTAACACATTACACCCTAACTCGCCCGGGATCGCCCGGGAATTCCCTTACGCGCTCCACCCTGACTCGCCCGGAACCGCCCGCGCCGGCCCAGCGTCTTTAGAAACGAAAGTCTCGCCTTGACGAGACTTTGGGGCCGGATTTTGATTTGCATAGTATAGCAAAAAGTTTCTTCTTTCGTTTGATACCTAATAAGGGTGGGCCGACTCCGAGAACTTTCGACTCCGAACATTTTTGGGCGCGAATTCGTCGACTTCGACTCTGAATTCGAATTCAGGTCAAGATAGCAGCCAATCAAATTTGAGGAGAGGCAAGGTCAATTCGGTGGGATTCGTGTCAAGTCAAGTCAAGTCAAGTCGTTCTCCCTACAGCCGTCGAGTCGAACACGCTGTAGAAAATCCCGACGCCACGGACCGGTGTAGACAAAGGGGGCGGGGAGGGGGAGGGGGAAGGAGCAGGGAAGAGGTCACAGAGGTCGGGATTGAGGCAGGCAATGTTTTCATTGACATCAGGGGAGGGCACCAGTTTGTTTTGAAAGTTATTTGCCCCTCGTTGACAGTACAGCCGCTTTCATGTGCGAGGATAATGGATGCAAACAGGTCATAATAAAAATCAAAGCATAAAATCCAGCAGTCTCGAACTCTAAAGTCAGACCATGCATTAATCAAAGCAACAGTCAGCAAGACAGAAGTTTATAAAAAATAACAGTAATAGATCTAGATCTAGATCTATATCATAATCAACATTTATTATGACAAGATGAAACATACAAGGTTGAAAACAAACATGGAGTAATGCAAAAGAGACAAGAAATGTGACAATGTAAATGTAAGTGCCAGACAGGTCGTAAGAAAATACATGTAGATAGTACAATGAAGAGAAGAAAAGCAGTGAAATGTGTGTGATCGCAGTGAAAGCCAAAGAAAGAAGGAGGCTGGGATAATCACGGGATTTGAATTTGACGTGAAGATGGCTTGCAATTGTGATTGGTCCAACCAGAGATGCAATGCTCGTCCGTCACCGTAGTGCGTAAAGTTGACCTTGGCCTCTTAGGGCATAACCACCAGCAGAAGGGATTTGTAACTGCTAGCGAATCAGCGCGTTCTAAAAGGCTCATGTGACTTTCATTGAGTCGATGGAATCGTGGGACGGTCCAATTCGAACTCGCCGCTTCCTTCTGCACACAGCGAGGGGAAATAGATATCAGACATCGTGTTTTATGATACTTATGCATTTTTATTCATTTATTGGTAAATCTAAATTTTGAGCGTCCAAAAATGTTTCTTGGGTGCAGTTTTACGTAAAATTATTCACAGTTTTAAACAAATTAAATATGTTTTCGCTCCTCGTGATCTATTTTCCCCTTGGCTGCCCTAGTTCGGGAATTCGTGTTCGGACTCGTCCTCCTGCCCAATGTTCGATCTCCGACTCAGACCCCACGAATTCGTCGAATTCCGAATCTCGACTTGACTTCGCCCATGCTTAATACCGAAACGAAATTTTTCAGGCTAGTAGTTTTAGTATTAGAGCTGATCGAAGTGCGATCGCGTTACCGACACTTCGAAAGTGTCTCGACTTGTTGAAAAGCGACACAATCGAGTTCGAAAACGGAAATAACGATGGATTTGAGCAAAAACGAACATGTGACAAATCAGATGGCTCAGATTTTGATGAAAACGTTGTAGGAAGAGTTTGGGGCGATTCCGATTGATTAGACGGAGAAAATCTAGAATTTAGATCTAGATTCTAGGGCCCGACCGCGAGGCTGAGAGTGAGAGTGACGGGTCGGACACCCCGATTGAATTAAAGTTAAAACATTTCCAACAGTTTGCGCATACATTAAGTTATATTTTTCTGAAACCACATTCAGTTTTCTTCTTAAGTTTTATTTTTTCAGGATTTGGGGAATCTGTTTAGTATTTTTAAAATGTGTTTTTTAAAGGCTTGTATTCACGGGAGGTGGGTTCTTTCCCCTTGCTTAGGATCTAACAATGGACTTCCCGTCCAGGCCCTTAGGGTGTAATGTGTTAAGGTGATACCAATAACTCCATATGTCTCAAAATTGACGAGCGCCTGATTCCACTGCATCGTGACACATATAGCTCATTTAGGGAGACCCTAGAAGAGTCTTTGTGATCTTACTTACAGGGGTCCCGTATGGAAAAAGTATTCCATGAAGATTTCTGAGGAAGCATACCTTTGTTCTCGCTTAAAAGGTAATTTTATTGTTCAAAGTGTTATATAATTATTTTCTCAACAGCTATTATGTAAAATTTTTATGTATAATTGAGGTGAATGGGAATATGAGTAGTGTATCTTTTAATAAGGAACTTCCACTGTAATTATTTTGCACAACCTCTTTTTGTATTTGACAGATCTTGTACATTTGGAGGTATTGTTTCTGGACCGTACTCTGGTCACAGGTGCTGGGGCAAGTGTTGTGGCCAGTAAGTATTTCTTGTTTTGTTTCTGGAACATCAAGTCATTTGGCATGTCAATAGGTGCAAAAAACGGACTCACTGTACTGATATGCACTATAAAATGTCGGGAGCAGATAAGAGAAAACTGTTCATGATTGATCTAGTCATATAGGGAAAAGCTCTCAGCCATGCGGCTTTCCAATTCCAAGGGACCAATCCCGACTGTAGTCATCTATTGCAATTCGGTAAATGCATGGATGACATCAGACTTTTTTCTTGTGATTTGTTGAACAAGTACATTATAAGTTCTTCGAGCACAGTTGATTACTTTACTAAACTTTTATAAGAGGCCTATCTAGTGTTTTACAGCTTTCAAGTGTGTTGCGCGTTATATATCTAACTAAACATTACAAATGCTGACACTAAAAGACCATTCAGAAACCTACTCTCAAAGACTCATTTTGAGTGACCAATCAGAAGACATTTCAGTCCATCCTCCCCTGCCCATCATATCACCTGACCAGTCCTAGACGTATGCGTCCGTGGAAAGTTGGGCGTGAAAACTCTATCTCTCTTTGTTCTGCGTGAGGGTCAGTCTGGCTAAATACAGGTAGGCTGTCCTGTTGTCTAGGTGTCTAGGCTTGTCTTATTAAATTGAAGCTGTGGAGGCTGCAGTGAAAATTTCCCTGTCAAGCTTTACCTGTCAGCGTGTTTCGCGAATCGAAGCATGCGTTTAGAAGAACTGACCGCGTGTTTTTACGTCTAAATTGTATACTTGTAAAAAAAACCTGTCAAGTGATGAAAGCATGCGTTTGAGCGGAGCGTGCTTTTGTGTGGCATGCGTCTAGGTGAAGACTACTGTTGTGAAAATATTCTTCTCACCAATGGAGGTAGTATGGTTCTGTGGAAACATTATATTGTGCCTGTGGTTCTTGAATTTTCTCATCTACATTTTGTTCCAAAAAAAAGTTTTTAATTCATGTTACTTGTTAATCACTCTCACTTTGTTGTAATTTCTCAGATTTCAAGAATTTGACTGAACTCAGTTTGTCTGGTACAAGGTAAATGACTTTTTTGTTGTTAAAATCAAAATAGGTGAGGCCTCGTGGTGAAATCAAGCGCTTGTCAAAATAATTAAAGAAATCGGCGGCATTTTTCGGGCAGCTTGGAAATTTTTGTCAAATTTTTGTTTTTTGGTGCAACACCTTGTATGGCTATTCAAAAACACCTTTATGTGTGGATTTTATGGAAAAACGTTGATTAAAAGCACAACAAATTTTAATTTGCAGTTTCCAAAGACTCTTAAGCTATGGAAGTCACCAAACTTTGGCGGCCATTTTCTAGCTAATTTTACCTCTGAAACCAGCCGACCCCACCTCCTTCAATCGCAAATATCTTGACTTCTATTCAAGATAAATGGATAATTTTTTCATGGAAAGCAAGGCAAATGAACAACCTATTAAATGATACCAATAACTCTATATGCCGAAAAATATGACGGACACCTGATTCCACTGCATCGTGTCTCATAGTATGAATGTCTTTTACTGTATTTCAGACATTCTTGAACATGATGTCAAATGGCTACTGTACTCTTTTTCTGTTTTTGAATGTGTTTTTGGGCCAGGAATCCATTTCTGCAATCAAATCTGTGATAAAATGAGGCATTAATTATTAATAAAGTAAATATTCAACAATGACAGATCAGATACACTAACACACACAAAAACTCCCTAATTCTAATTCCTTTTTTTTAATTGGAAAGAATCTTAAAACGATTTTTTAATCAAAAATACAAAACTGGGCAGAAGCTCCCGCCCGGGCAGAGCCCATTTTCGTTTCAAAACGATGATTATTTTCCAAAAATATAAAATTGGGCAGAAGCTTCCGCTTTCGACCAATCGTTGGTCAGACTTTGAGATTTCCATTCTAAAAATAGGTTCCAAAACTCCCCATATTTCTTGGTCAACAACCGGCATGAAAATGGACGCGGAAAGCGCATTCCCGAGCATTTTGGTGATCTTTTTAGATAGCTTACTATACAATATATCGTTCCGTGCCGTTCACAATAGTTTGATTTTTAGCTAAAAACAATAGTTGGACTGACTTAGTTTGAAACGGGGTGAAGATTGGTGTCAAAGGAGATGAATTATGATTGATTAAAAATGATCAAATTTCGAGCTTCCTACACGCTTTCAACTGCGCAGAGGCGGGGGTGTGGGGTACCTAGTTTTATGAATAGGTGGAATGTCATTGTATATGAATGCCATGTTAGTTCAGTTTGAATTCAGGTTAAGTTAGACATACTCTATTATGGTAGTGCTTTGATGATATAATGTTCTTCACTCATTTTATGGTTAGGGAAAGTAACTTATCATGCGTGCCACCTATTTTATTGTTATTGTAGATTAAAAAAGACGATAAATTTTGAAAGATTGTCTGTGACAGTCCCTCTGTAGAGCTGAAAAGATTGAGATTACTCCTTTTTTATCCTCAGTAAATTAAAATAGTGTTGATAGATTTCAGAATTGTGAATAACTTCAATTGACAGGATTTGCCAATTGTCAAAATCATAATGCTGTCAATTTTTGTCCTTTCTGGTCAGTGTGACAGGTGACTTTCTGAAGCAAGGAATTCTGAACAAATGTTTAAACCTTACCAAGTTGAATTTAAGCAGAACTATCATTGGTGACAAAGGTATGTACAAATGTCCATTGACAGTTAATTTTAATCTTATGCTTAGTACAGTTTAAACTTTTTAAACACCTGGTCGTTGATACCAGTCTTTGCAATCAGTCTTCGCAGTTTTTTAATTTGATATACTTTATTTTTGGTTACCGTAAAATAATTTCTGTATTACAATATTACAATGTGTATTTCTTTCATGCAGTTAAAATTTTGAAATCGATGACAGTAAAATCTCAGTATAATGTATTCTCTTTGGACTCACCGTTTTGCATGTATTAGCCAAAAAAAAATGTTTAAATGGTGGTAACAGCGGAGGTTACAGAGTAAGTTAATTTATTCACTTTATGGGATTACCTCAGCGTGGAAAGGAAGGGGTGGGGGCACCCTTGGTGGGGGTGGGGGGGCACCCTTAGATTGATAGTCTAAAAGCATCAATTTTAGTTTCTAAGTGGATTTTTGTTTTCTTTCATTTTTTAACAGAAGAATATGTGAAACCCATTGAAGCTGTCCTGTTGATTAGAGATTGGTGTTTATTTGTAGTGCCCCTCCCCCTTTTTCCCCCCACATGATGTAGTTCTACTTATTCCTTTGTAAAAATCATTTTATATGACAGCTTTAAAAGGAAACAAAAAAACTGAAATTACTGTTTATCTTGTTTTCATAGGAATAGCAGAACTCAAGGTGCCATACCTTCAGCTCTTGAACTTAGACTGCACTCGTGTTCATCCGTACGCACTCAGTGTGATCCAGACCAACTGCCCCAACGCCAAGTCCATCACTCTCTCAAACCTCTCTTCAGTTGATGAACAGGAAGAGAATATGTAGATAAATCCAATGGGTAGACTTGGCTGTACTGTGATACATTAAGACAGCATCAATTGTTATATCACAGATCTACACAACAGTTATCACCTCAAAGGTTCCAGTTTTCAAGAATTATCAAAATGGAGGATGTAAAGTGAATATGGTCTCAGTCTCATCTGGATTACAAAGAGCTACTTGGGGTACCACTTTAACGAGGGCAAAATTATTTTCTGCTATTCTTCTTTCCTCCCTTCTCCACGTTCTCCCATAAAGTCTCTAACATTCCAGCATTGAGGTAGTTGACCTGTGGGCATTATTAAGGCATTTGTCAGAGTAAAAAGTTACACCACTGTGCCAAGTGAATTTCAGAGCTTCACATTGGGTAAGGCAATTGGGGCACAGCAATGTGGGGTCACAGTATTTAGTGAAGTGGAAACTTTTGTGAATCTGAGAGACGTTGGTTCAGCAGTGCAGAGGCTCTCATGTTTTTCTCTCTCTATAGAAAATTTTGATCAGTCAAAAGCAGAATCTAAGGAGATACTTTTTAGGGGGGTAAAAGCTTAATGTGATTTCAAGTGAACAGGTTTTAGGAATTTGGGGTCTTAAGTGGAGACTACCGTATTCTTTTTAATTTAAGATTAATATTGACAAATTTTTATATGATTTTCTTCCCATGACAATGATTGCTGATCAATGATCCAGGATGATGCATAATTGCCTCTATTATTTTAGTCAATTTTTGCCTCAGGGAAATGCTGTTTAAAATGAAGTGCCACTGTTGAATGGCATTGTAACAACCACCCATGTGTCCTTTAATTTAAAGTTTTGATTATGTGTTAGATAAATACTTTTTACAAGATTCTGCAAGTACTTTTTGAGTACTGTGGTACTTGTATTTTGTAAAATAATGTTAGAGTAGGGGGAAAACTTCTTACTTTCTGCGTATTGAGTAAAGTTCATCTCTTTTTTCTCCTCCGTTCCCTTCCCTTTTAGAGCTGCTTTAAATTCAAAGCCCTTATATGTGTGGATAAGTGCTTCCTAGAACTTCTGAATGATCTGTCAGGGTGGCCTGCATTAATAGTTTCTGGTGAAAGTTTTTAAAATTAGAAATATTAGTTAAATCAAAGGTTTTCTTTCATTTAAAGGTTTGTTGAAAATGCAAGTGAGACGAAGACATTTATAGCAGTTAGGCCTATAGTAAAAAGATGTGTTTAATTATGCGTGAAGAAATGAACCAGGTATTGAAATTGTAGTTGTAGTTTACAGGACAGATTGCTACAAACGTGTCATTATTATTGTTCTTTTCTTCAAAAAGGAAGATTAATGAAGTATATATCTTTAAATCTTGCTTTGGTTGAACTGAAGTTATGCTCTCTATGGTGAATTACAGTCAAACCCCGTGATACGGCCTACCTATGAACAAGCATGAAGTCCGTGGTACATCAGGGCTGGTGGTATAACAGGATAGCACCGATTGCCAACTTGATTCGTGGCAGACTGGTAGAGACCAGAGACAAACTAACTGTGAGTCGATCTGGCTCCTGAGATTGCAATTCGCAGGGAAAAAACGAGTAGCAACTAGTTACATGTGCAGCTTCAGTTGACCTTTACCCTTTACGTTAATTCAGATCTGCCAGATCATAAGCTAATCTATATATTTTAACTCATTCGCTACGTATTATTTTCGGCTTGTGGACGAATTCTTTTCGGGAGGGCGAAATGAGATGATGACTAGTGCGCAGTTCACAGGTCTTGGGGGCCATAAATTCAAATAAATATCAACATATTATATACCAACATTTTCAGTATGGTTTGTAGAATACACCTGCATTATTTATTTTTCGTATTTTTCAACTTTGGTTCCTGTAAGAGGCGATTATGCAACACAATTGTGATTGGATGCGGATAAAATTGGAAAAAAAAAAAAAAAATAATCTCAGGTGAAACTAAAAAAACATGTTTGCACCTAGTCAAATGATACCTCAAAATAACCATAACTGTATATAGAACAGGAAAATATTGAAAAATGTGCAGTTATTTACATACATTCCATAATATTTGTACATTTGGATCATAACATCCGATATTGAAAAAAAAAAATTTTTTAAATAATTTTGGAAAAAGGATCACAAACAGAAAAAAATATGCGTAACTTATATGGAATTATTCAGAATTGCATTTGAAATAAACCTATACATGTCTTGAGTGGTACTTTTTGATATATTTCACCCAAAAGTAGTGATTTTGGGGAGAAAAAGACATTTTGACTATTTAGATCTAGGCCTAGATCTAGCACTCAAAAATATTGATTTCTCAATTACAATGCACCGGCAATTTGCGTCCAATAGTATCAATATTATAAAGAAGAGACCTACACTTCTTTAGTGAGCAAAATAATTATACATTTTGTTGTGTAAAAGTACTAAGACTGGTTTCTGGGATATAATTTGGGCTTCGCGATAAAACAAAGTCGAATAAACTACGAAATCATGTTTCAAAACTGAATCAAAACTTCCGATTTTCGGTGGAAACGCTTGACCCGGAAGTCAACATTATATTATGACCTTTATTTTAACATGGATAAGTGGATTGGAATAGAAACCAAGCTAAAATTGAACGTCGGTTCTCGAGCCGCCGGGGGCGGCTTAACGTACTGACGGCACTTGAGCCGCGCCGCCCTCCACGGCTCGGCGTAGCGAATGAGTTAAAGACCCTGTAGATGTACAATTTTTTGGTGTTTTTTTTTTTTTTACATGATACTCATCAGTGCTTGGACCAGGACCGTCTCAGACCTTTCACTAAGACTTGAGCCTGATTCCTCACAATACAAAAAACCTCACTGGTGCGTGCCAGGGCGGATATCTGGCGATGCCAATTTTTTTTGCCGACAGGCAGAGGTGGCGCAGTTCTTTTGGTGGTTTTGCAGGCGACTTTAAAATTTCATTAAAAGTTTTTAAAGAAATTTTTTTTTTCCAAAGCTTATTAAAAATAATAGTATTTTCATAAATCGGCAAAAAACCGCTAGAAATAGGCTGAACTCACAGAGACGTGTGTGGGAAAGAGATTATCAAGCAGCCAATGATGGGTGCTGTGTGACATATACTGTGTAGGTAGGTTGCCAGTTTGCTGGTGATAGAATGGGGCAAATTGGTAAGTTCCCTACAAAACAGACAGCGGATGGCAGTGTGAAGGCACAGGTACTAAGTACAGTGTAACATGGATAGCTCGAATTCGTTGGGACCAGCCTCGGTAGTTCGATGGATCTGTAGTTAGAGGGAGATCTTACAAAACTAAAGAAGAAGAAAAAAATGGGACTGCAGGCACAGTTTGGCGGATTAGGTACCAGAAACTAAATTTTCAAAGTAGTTTTATGCCAAATTTATCAGTTCCATTTGAAAGGCTTATATCCACTGAGCATTTTGGTACCATTCGTTAACCTCTCGGTCAATTTTTAAGAAAATGGTAGTTGTTTAAAATTTGATCAAATTTGTTAAAGTCAGTCACTGGCTGCAACCCCATGTTTGACAGACAATAAAAAAGTACCAAGAGCACTAAACATCTCCACATTAACAGAGTACAATCACTATAACAAATATATGGAGCATAATTTTTTTCAAGACTGAGATCATTACAAATCAGTACTTTATTGCCTCAAACACGATGATAAGATAAGATAAGATAAGATACATCTTTATTGTCCAGATCCTGGCACATTGGTTTGGTGTTCCACCACGAGTACACGCACACACACGCACACACACACAAACACACACACACGTGCACGCACATGCACACACAAGTAGGCTTACAATCACATACATAATATAAATGAGCAGCAATATAAACGATAATAATCGTAAGCTAGATCTGTCGTTATTTCGACAAAAACACCAAACGTTGACCCGGCCGGCGCCGCACCGGGCCCCGCGGCGAGCGAGTCGGCTCTATACTGTAGTGTACCTCGCGTGCGGGGTCACATGCTTTCTGAGTCTCGCGGAAGGATTGATGAAAAATAATTCCAAACTGATTACTTTATTCTAATAGGAAATAAGCTGATCTTTTATTAAATTTATTTTTTAAGCCGGTATTTTTACATATTAGGGGTAAAAAGAGATCTTTAAACATTTTGACAGTATTTTTAAAAGCTTTCTATTTAGACGCCAAAGGCAAAACACATATCACGGGAAAGCCCGTTTAGAGCTCTACAGTTCTCCGCCAATGAAAAGACGGTATTTAATCATTCCTCGTTCCACGAAGCATTTGAATGCACCCGTGTCAATTTTTCAACCGGCCGACCACGCATTCCGACCGCGAGGGGCTTCGCTTTCGTCGGCGATTCTCCAGCTCCTACTAATCGGACATAAAAACAACTTACACCATTGTAACGAGGAAAAGCTGAACTTTTACAAGGTGTACGGCGCTTGGTGTTTTATTGCGAAAGAGCAAAGAAACAGCGATCGGAATTACCCCGATTTCACCGATACCACGCGGTCGGAAGGCCATGAGTGCCCGCGAGGCCGTGTTTACGCTACCTAGGCGGATGCGTGATTTCGAGTCCTCTGTGTTTGACCTATCCATGTTATACTGTACTATGTTTATATAGGGCGTTGAATTTTCAAACATTGGCAAAATCTGGTGGTACCGGTAAGCAGGGCTGGCGGTACGAGGTTTGACTGTATTACGTTGAAATAATTGAAAAATCTGCTTTCTTAGTACTAATCACATAGCACTGCCATGGACAAAAAGCAATGGAAAAAGTATGTAAACGTAGATGCCTTATGAACTGGTGCTTTTTGTCTGAAATTGTTTCACACCCCCCCTCCCCCCCCCATGCAGACTGATTGTGTGAGTGTATGGCAGTAGCTGAACTACTTTGGGTGGCTGTTTAAGTAAAAACTGGTAGTAGTGTGCATTGAATATTCCAGTGGTGGGTCCTACACATCATTGTGTGTTTGTAATTTTTATTTGTCTACTCGTCAATAAATTATAATTGAGTTATTGCCGAAATGTCATGTGCCAGTTTTTGTTGTGAAAACAAGCAAGTACTTGTGTCTCCCAGAACAAGAGACTCGGGACTTTCTACTAATACTAATAATTTGAGAAAAACTTTATTGATCCATGAGAAATTTGGAAAAATGCTGATGTTGCTTTTACATTGTTAGTGAAAGTAGTGTTAGCGTACTTGATTTCATAGATCTGAAGCCGACTGGTTTGTTCTGAAATTGGAGATTTTTAAAAAAACCTCTATCTTTGACATGTCAGTATTGCCAGCCAAAAAGATTCAACTCTTTAAAATCAGACCAGGGCTGAAAGAGGTAAAAACCCAAGTAGGCCTACCTAAACAAGACATCTGCAAGTACTAGTACTAGCTAACTCTTTACTGACACGAAATATGCCTTTTATTTATTTGTGTTTGTTGCAGATATCTGGCAACACTTCATGCTCTTCAGATGCACACGTGTTCTGCATTGAAAGTCTCGGGTTTCTTGTTGCTGCTCGTAATTAAAATTTTTATAAGTCTGCCGTTTGAAAAAAAATTGTATATATATATATATATATATATATATATATAAAAAATATCTAACCTCATGAAAAGGTTTGCAGTTGTATTTAATGCTCACCCATCTCGCCAAGTTCTAAGCAACAACTTTTATAGTAGGCCTACTATTAGTATCGTTTGAATCAATAGAGGTTACAAATTGGTGGTAATGTAAAAAAACAAACAAACCCACCTCCCTCCATGAGAATTCACATCATTGCCCTACAGCCACAGGGTCTGCAGAGACCTACAGATCAGGAATCGGATGTACTATGGTCTGTGTAGAAGTATCATATCAAACTGCATTACCTTTTTTTTAATGTATATCTGTTAATTCTTTAATAATTCATTGATTGAAGTGCTTTCAAATCTTGATCTTTGTAGTCAAGGTCAAGGCTCCAGGATGTGGGAAAAAATAAAAGAATGGCATTCAAAGTTTGAGTGTGGATTTTAAGAAATAAAATTTGCTTTTCCTTTTATTGCATTTGTTGTCCCGTTTTGTTCACAGCTGCCGACCTTTATACAACTTACCATCTTTATGTCTTAGGACTGAGTTCAAATGTTCCACCTACATCCAAAGAATGATACAGTGGAAACGGCATATAACAGGACCGGTAATACATGTAACAGGGATTTTTTAAGTCCCCGTTTTTTTCTACTCTGTGTCTCTACTAAAAGTTATTATAGGCAATAACGGCCCCATCGGAGCTCAATCGGATATAGCAGGGACAAAGGCTTGTTAACAATGGAGAGAGAGAGAGAGAGAGAGAGAGAGGGAGGGAGGGAGAGAGAGAGAAAGAGAGGGAGGGAGGGAGGGAGGGAGAGAGAGAGAGTACACAAGCCACGCCACTGCAACCATACGCAGTGGATGAAGCGAGAGAGGGCTGTGGTGTGCTGCAGACTTCGATCTAGCCCCAAGCCTCGCTACGCGCACGCATAATGTGTCTTTTCACTGGCCTACCACATGACCACTCAGTGTGCTGTTCATGGGTACTTGTGGCAAGGGAAACTACCCATGATTAAATACAGCTGGATTAGTCCACAAATACTTACTTCCACTGCATTTCTGATTTAACAGGACTTTTTCTTTGGTCCCACCGTCCCTGTTATATCAGGTTTCCACTATATATATATATACATAGCAAAATGGAGCTTTTTCATTTTAGGATCCAAGATGTGCTGAGCTTGGGGTATGTGCAAAGTGTTTGTGTGTTTGTGGCAGGTTACTGGTATCAGTATTATTTATAGTTGATCCGTTGGTCATCAATAAGAGCATGGCGTACATCTGAATTTGTTGAGTCTCAAATCCACACATCACTGTGTACCTGTGGGTTCTACCTATAAAAAGCTGGTTATGTCTCAATTAGTCCACGGTCAAACTCTCACAATGGTACCCAAATAGTGCTTAAAAAAAGGGGCGCGGTGATCAGCTGAAGGAGCACGCTAAGCTGTGTTTAGAAAGACACTACCCTGATCCTAGTATGTGAAAAATCCTAACAAAACGCATGAAACACAATTATGGAAAAGACATTCACAAGTTCGATAAAATTGTTTGTCTGACTACTCTGACAATCACTTTTCTATATCCTCCTGAAACAGTGAAAACCAGATTTTTATTTCTTTGTGGGTTTGGTTTACAATGCACTAGTAGCTTCACATACCCTTTGACTATGAGTGGCGAAGTTCTTTTATGTAAACACTGACATGCATATATGGAATGGATGCTAGATGGCACCAGGTAATTTATGGAAATCTAAAAAAACCATATATGTGAGACATCGTTGTGAAATCAGGCGCTCGTCAAAATAATTAAATCCAAGAAATCAGGCATTTTTTGGCCAGTCTGGACATTAAATTTTTTTCTTTTTGGCTCAACACCTTGCATATCCATTCAAAAACACTTTTACTTTTAAGTGTGGATTTTATGGAAAACATTGATAAAAGGTACAAAAAAGTAAATATGCAGTTTCCAAGGTTTCTAAATCTATGGAAGTCACCAAACTTGGGCGGCCATTTTCTCGCAAATTTTACTTCTGAAAGCAGGTGACCCCACATCTTTCAATCGCAAATATCTCGACTTCTATTCAAGATAAATTTAAATGGTTTTTTAAGAAACCGAAAGCAAGGCAAATGAAAAACCTTTAAGATCATACCAATAACTCCATATACCCAAAAATTGACGAGCGCCTGATTCCACCGCGTCGTGACACATATGGTTCACTGTAAGTGTAAGGGTCTAATCTTGTCAAAACTTCCCATCACAGGAAGAAAACAACTCGTTCAAACTGTCTACATGTACTGTATTCCAACAAACGAGTACAACAATTATGTTCATGTGGTGGTAAACATAATCAAACCCAAGGGCAAGATGCTCTTTTTTCTGACTTGACCACATACATTTGAATACTATTATAATAGTCTTAGCTTTTCACTTCTGGTCCCACACATTACAACATGCATTCATTTTTCTAAGCGACAGGCTCCAGGTGAACAAGACGGGGAGAAAGATATTAGTGTAGAGCAGGTAGAAACTATAAACTATATATTTTATGGTTGGATAAGTTGGCGGTGCAGACCAAGTGGTTGACTCTATTCATTTGCCACATGAACATGTTTCCTGACTATCACTTTTTGGTAAGAGCTGATCTTGCACTTGCAACATAAAAATTGCCGAAGATTAGAGTTTTTACTAGAGAGTAACAGCAACATACAAAGAAAGGAGGCGGAGAGAAAAGGACGATAGATGTTTGATAGGAAAGAAGGAACAAGCCACACCAGAGCACCCGCCAACCACTTACTACTTGCTATCATTTTGAAGCGACAGCATTTATTACTTGCTAATTAGCACAGTATTTATAGAACCTGACATATGCCCTTTATGACAAAACCATTTCTTAATCTTGCATGATCCTGTAATGTCCATGTTCAACCTAGTAAAATTTAGGGGGGGGTTACAAAAGAAAAACATGCCTGATGTCACAATATATTATGTAAACTGTGTCCATTGTGCCTATGGGGGAGAAAGCTGTGTTGTGGCACACGGCTTTGCTCAACATGTACAAATACTTCGCACCTGTCAAAATTTCTGTAACAGAGAGTTGTTGGTCGAGTCAGCCCTCCACATTGAGTCAGACAAAGCATCATTGTGTTCATAGAAAACCAAAAATCCACCGTCATTCAGCTGGATCAACCCATGTTCAAACTTGCATATATATGAGTTGTAAGCAGACACTTCAATCCCTACGCCCATGTAATTTTCCCTTTACAAGCTTGAAAAACACGGGCAATACAGTAGTCTCCGCCTAATATCCCACGGCTTATGGTCCCGGTTCGCCCAAGATCCTGCTGTTTTGGAAAAACAGAATTTTTACTATATGATAGTCACCCCTAAGATCCCGCACTGAAGGATCAACATTCGGCTAAGATCCCACTTTTGGTTATTTTTCTCCTGTATTTAATTAAGAATTAAGAAAAAAGAAAAAGGAACCTGGGCGCGCTCAGCTCATCAACCAAGTAGCGAAAATGTGCAATCATTGTACGGTCCGTTGCGTCATGGATCATTCACTCTCGATTTCATGAATGCAATCACATCTCCGTAAGCGTTTACAATGTTCGCCCCAGACGGGATCGCACCAAGGAGTGAACTCATAAATGCCTTGCTTTCCCCAATCACCTGAGCTGTCCGCCTGATCTTACATCACACACAAGGTATGGAGGGCCTACAAGCAAGCGTCAGACTGCATTCCATCAAACTATGAACTCGAGGACGCTTACGTTTTCCCGACCATCGCTCTCGTCTTTCAGTTTTGTGCTCTAACTTCCTTGACAGACTGTCGCCCATACTCGTGGACAGTCCGATCGCCGCTGCGTAAAGGGATCATCTGCTGGCAGTGAACCTGCCTTTCATTTTATTTTTTTTTTTAAAATCTGTCCTCAGAGAAAGTTGCATTTGAAAATAGCAAAAGTTGCAAAAAGTTGTAAGAAAAATCAACAAAAGTTGCAAGACATGTATAGCTAAAATGTCATGGAAGTAATGGAATACATTGTAGTATTCTCATTGCAATCAAAGTAACCCACGTGAGTTTTGTTAGCTCAAAATCAAAAATTAAATGTGAATGTCTACCGTACCAAAAAAACCCCAACCCAACTGCATGGAAGTTGCATAGTGTACATGTGTCAGGTCCTTAAACTTAAACTCCCGCTGACGTTGGGCAGGTGTGACCAGCGTGGTTTTGGGGCTGTTCAAATATAATCCTACACCTTTTTGGGGTTTTTTTGCCCCCCCCCCCTTCCCACACCTTTCTTACATTTTCCTCCCCCCCCCCCCCCACCAAATCCCGTAATACTAATATTTATTCGCTTATAAATAATATGACATTTATATTGCGCAAATCTGTTTTACAATCATTGGTCTATGCGCTTTACTTTTACATAATAGTATTCATGAAAAACATGCATACACACATGACATAATAATTAAATATGGTATAAGAGGAACTTTTCAGGAAAAACATCTAAGCGAATAGCAGAGTTTACTCTTTTTTAAGTCATGTTTCGTTAAAAAAAATTTATGTTATCATAAATTATTTTTCTACTTATTTTTTCACCTGACAAAAGTGTAATATTACATTGGTTCAGGAACCCCCCTTTCTTATACAGGAGTCAAGACATCCCCCCCCCCCCCCCCCCATATTTAGGCCTTTTCCAGGCATAAGATTATATTTGAACGACCCCTTTAGTGGTTTTCTGGATGAATCGATCCGTCTAGATCTACCCTCCTGGTGTAAGATTTTAAGTCTTTCACAAATTTTTATACTAGATCTATCTATCTACGGAACCAAGCAAGCTATGTAATCAGAAGTTCGTGTTTATGATTGAGTTTACTCTATACCTATCTAGATCTAGAGTCTAGATTTAGCTAGATTTAGAAGAAGTAAAAGATGATTCAGTCCAAACAGGACTATTGGGGAGGTCAGGTCGGGACGGTTTGCTCGACAGACTGATGGCGCAAAACGGCTATCGTGGCACAAATCGATCGCGCCCGACTTGTTGCCTCAAAAACAAACGTGTTGTTTTCAGGCCAACGAGTCGGGCGATCATCCCGAGCCGATCTCATCCACTAAGTCAAACTTCTGAGAAGAACTTTAAGTGCCCTGGAGTCACGTCAGTTCATTTTAAAGTAAGGGAAGATCATTGTACAGATTATGAACCTGACCATGAGTTACTGTGGATTCTTCCCCCTGGCCATTCGGGTAAGATCCCACTTTGCCTAAGATCCCACATTTTCCGTCCTCCCAAGCACCAGGATCTTAGGCGGAGACTACTGTACTGTCTGCGAAGAACAGATCAGTTCATTTATAAATAACAGTTAAAGAATATAAGAAAACAAATCAAACACGTTTTGCTTCATGACATTTCATTTTTATGCATTTCATCTCCGTGCAATGAACAATTTTAAAAACATTCTGGTCTGAATGATAGCATGTAAATCTCGGGGTGGCAAATGAAAAGTGGTACATACATGTACATGATGAAGTAAACCTGCTGCAGTTGTGTCTGAATGAAAACTTTTTACAATATGTAAATGTGACTTTGATGAAAACACAGAGGCGATAAGCCCATTAAGTCCTAGATGAATGGTCATAATATATTGACTTATAAAACAAGTAACAAGTAAAATGTGATAATGACTCAATGGATATTTACGAATGATTCAAATATGTATGCATTATTCAGTCGCTGTCTTCTTCCACATTTGCAGCCGCCATCTTCTTCCTTTTCTTTGTCTGAGGTTTGATTTCATCCTGAAAATAAATACCAGAAAGGAGCTTGCATTGGAATCAGATGCACCTTAGACTTAGAGTCAAATCATTGCGGATAAGAGATCTTTCCCTTATATAGAACTGTTCCGCAGTAAAGAAATCTTCTAAATAAAAGCAAAATGAATGAAGTACAACGGTACAATGTGCATCAGAAGAGCCAGAAAGACAAAGCAGTGTGCAGACTAAATTTCTCATCTGTATATGAGCCTTTGCCAATAGGAGGGTTTTTTTTTCATATACCATACAAAATCCTTTCCTATTCCAATAAAAATGGTACTACAGCTTTGAAATTTGTATATGTTGGTCTTAATAAATAATATGATGTTTCAGCTACGGGAGCAGAGAAATAGTAGTTGGGCCATCAGAAGAAATCTTACAAATATTTTTAGTTCTGAAATCGATGTATTTTTAGAATGCAAAACGTGACGCGTCGAGTTCATATTTTTTCTGTCATCAAGTTCAACAATGAAATAATTGCTGAGAAACTCGTCCTTCTACACTTTAACTACTATCACTACATTATTTGTGGTGCTATATCAGGAATAATGATATCTGTCGCTATTTTTTCTTTGTGAGCCGTCTAGATTTTCATTTCTGAGCATAACTCGCGTAGTCTTTTCGCAAGGTAACTTCGATTCCACGTGACTTCATTTCTATTGGCCATTTTGGGGCCCTGGAATGAGCATAATATCGTTCAATGTTTACTCTCGGTCCTGACTGAATCCGAAGCTGTGACTGCGCATAATTTTGCAGTAAACGGAAACCCCGCGACGCCTCATGCTCAGCCATCATTTGTTATGCTCGAAAGAACCAATCAGAAAGAGAAATAATAGGGCTTGTGGAATGTGCATTGTTCCTGTCAATCCATTCAAAGCGTATTGTTGTGCGATGCAAGACGGCGAGAAGAATAACGATGGATGAGACGAATCCATTGAAGTCGTCATTGACTCTTAACATGTCAAGTTTAAAAAAAGCTGTTATGTCTGAAAAATTTAATTAAATTTAAACCAAGTAATGATTAACATTGCACTGTGTTCTAATGGTCAAGTAGTTGTAGATCTAGATGCGACCACATGTGCTTGGCTAGATGTCAACCAGAGGGAAAAATTTGATGTAAATTGATGATATGTTCAAAAATGAAGACAAGCATTTATCCATTATGTGTCATCGTGGTTATGTTCGAAAGATATTTGGTATTTTGCATAGTAAAACATGAATTAGTTGGCATTTTTTCACCATTAGCATGCCTTATGAGTCAAACTGAATCTCCTGAATCTTTGTTTGCCAAAATTGTCAAAAAATGAATTAAAATATGAAAATGGAAATTTTTCATTTCTTTTCGACATAACTATGATGACACTACTGCGAACACAAAGACATTCAGAATTTCTTTTTTCTGTGATTTTATATGCTCTTCATTGTTATGTTTGAAAAGTAAAGCAATTAGAAAACTTTCAAAATAATTTTACATTCTATCAATTACTTTTCAGGGTATTTTTCATTTTGTGTCATCATGGTTATGTTCGAAAGATTTAATATTTTGCAGAGATTAATAGGAAAATGCAAATAAAGTGGCATTTTTTCATCATTAACATTCAAATTGAACCTTCTGAATCGTTTGCTCAAATTTTCACAAAAGAAATTAAGATATGAAAACGGAAAGTTTTTCATTTCATTTGGACATAACTATGATAACACAAATGCAAACACAAAGGCATTCAGAATTTCTCTTTTCTGTGATCGTCACCATTTTATATGCTCTTCATGCTTATGTTTGAAAATTAAAGCAATAAGACAACTGTTAAAATAATTTTGTATGATCAAATTCTAAAAAATGTGTCATCATAGTTATGTCCGAAAGAATTTGACTTGATGTTATGTAATGTGGCGTAACATAGCTTAGCATGTCATCTGTAGGTCTGTAAAAATACATGTTTTAGTAGGAGGAGATATACATGAATAGAAAAATTCAAGTAAAAACGAAATATTAAAAACTGCTATCATCAACCCTCGGTGCTGCATTTTAGGTACCCACCTCATGGCAAAGGCTCATATATACGGCAATACATAATTTCTCACATTCAGTCTGAAAAGTTCATGTGGTACCTCTAAAAATTCTATAAAGGACACAACTTTGCAATTTGCTATGTCATTATTGCAATGAATTAAAAAGATTGGAGTAGTCAAGGGAAAGAAAGAGGAAAAAAAGTTCTGATGTGGCTTGAATCTGAGGCCGGCACAAATATCCTCGTACCAGACCCCAGAAGTAAAAAAACCAGAAGCAAGAGAAGACAGAGAATAGTACAGTAGTCTCCGCCTGAACGTAAGCCATACAAAAGCACGCTCTGCTCAAGCACACGCTTTCGTCACCTGACCTGTTTTTAAAACTATATTATTTAGACGTACAAATGCTTTAGACGTACAAACGCACGGTTACTCCCTCTAAATGCACGCTCCGATCCGCGAAACACACTGACAGGTAAAGCTTGACAATGGGAAATTTTCACTAACACCTGCACAGCTTGCATGAGACGAACTTAGAAAACCGAGTATTTGGTGAGACTGCCCCTCATGGCCAACAAAGAGAGCGATGGACAGCGTTTTCACACCCAACTTTCCACAGACACACAGGTTTAGGTCCCGGTCTATGGCTGGTCGGTGAAATGGAGGGGGGGAAGGAGACTGACCTGTTTTTTGATCGGTCACTGTGGGAATGCATCTTTGAGAGAAGGTTTCTGACTGGTGTTTGGGTGACTGCATGTAATGTTCAGTTAGACCTAGGCCTGATGCGCGACACGCATCAATGCCGTAAAACACAAGGCAGGCCTCTATAGGATTGTTAAGATTAGTCAAGTTAGCCTAATCAGCTGTGTTCGAAGGACTTATAATGTACTTGTTCAATGAATCACAAGAGAAATGTTTCTCTGAATGTAGAGATCTATAATTTTGTTGCTGTCCATGAATTTATGGCTTGGGAAGCCATGGGGCTGAGCCGTTGCCTCTATGACTATCTCTAACAGTTTCCTCTTAGGCTATCTGTTCCCGACATTTTATAGTGCATTCATTACATTGTGTCTGTCTTTCTCTCTCCCCCCATCCCACCCCATTTAACGCCTTTAGTATTCCTAACCTCAGCCGGAGAATTCTTAACAAAACAGTCACGTGTCGTCACATTATCGGCCAAAGTGACCCCCACCCCAAAGGGAGGTCACTAAAATATCAAGGCAATGAAATGACTGCGTCCATTCCTCCCTTTGCAAAGGTTCATGTAAACGCACACTCCGTATAAACACACGATAAGGAGCCCTCCCGAGCACCGTGCATTTAGACGTAGACTACTGTAGCAACAAACAGAACCCTGCAGACAAGTTACCTGAAGACAAAACACCTGAAAAATATATCTCTGCTCATAATGTACTCACATCTGAAGAGTCGCTGCCCCCGCTGTCACTCTCTGCAGACTTTTTGTTCTTTGTGTGCTTGGGGCTGAGCCCGCTGGCGTTGGAGGCCTTCCTTCCACGGAGCACTCGCACAATCTTCATGTCATCGATGTCCTCGGCCAGGGCCAGGAGGTCACTGTACCTGGAGGTCAAGTGAAAACTTGATGGCACTCTACAAGATATTAAAGTATAGTCGAACCTACTCTACCCGCCACCTGTCCAAGACAATCCCCTGTGTACAAATAACCATTTCCCACCTTTTGTATTTAACATATTGACACTGTCCAAGGCGTCCACCGGTCTAAGACAACCATTTGTCCCCTTAACAATAGGTAGCTTGTCTTGGACAATTTTGACTGTATGTCAAAAGATAGCTTATTTGGCAAGTCAACTAACAACTGTGACTGTTCATCAGAAACAGACTATAATAATAAACAAAGGCAAGAAGTTAAGCCCTCATAAACTACCTGCTTCATTAACCAAAGAAAGAGAAAAAGACAAATATCTGATTGAAAAGAACTTTGACATTTATATGAAATAAACAGAGGTCCCTCAAAGTAAAGACCTCTATCCAAGCAACCCACTAAAACAAGACAAAAAACAAACAAACCAAAACCCTTTCACTAATTTTGTTGTTGGGCTTGTGCCTTTCAGCTCAGTGCAATGTTGTAGATGGAAGATTCCTTGAAAAATTATCTCCCTAACAATATAGTACAGAGTGTTGTTTTGGCAAAGGGCGAAAGGAAAAAGTTGTTGCCGGAGGGGCTGCAAGTTGGTGTACAAGAAGAATTTGTGTGAGACGGTTTTGTTCTTCTTACAGGTGATCACAATGTACAAGTTCTCAAAAGAACAGAATTCTACAAGCCGAAATCAACCAACTCCAACTGTTACTTATGTTCACCTTGAAAAGAAAACCTCGACCAAGACAATGGTGGTAACGTGGTACAATAGTAAAGCATGATGAAAAGCAAACAAAATACATAGAAAGGAAAGCAAACATGACTCACTTTGCTTTCTGTGCCTCGGTAATCTGCACTTGTTGTAGAGCATGCTGGATATTTTCATGATTCAAAACTGCAATGAGAAACAAAAAGTTATGAAAGCAAAGTTCTGTAATCAAACAAACCCGTAACAACAAAGGTGGAGGATATAAGAAACAATAAAGTGTTGAAGGGAAGAGAGAGGTCACATATGTATAGTGAACTGTTAAAAAGTCAAAGGGTATTGGAGATCTATTCTTGGTGGCAAGAACAGAAGTCCTCCTATTTTAAAATCACACAGCCCAAGACTTAGTGAAGATTAAGATCTTCCCATCAGTACTTCAAAGTCAGGAGTACCACATTAAAGTGGATCTATGAGCTACAAAGACAAGCATTCCCCCCAAAAAAACCAACAACCAGCAAACAAAACAAACAAACAAACAAAAAATCCCAAAAAACAACAACAACCCTAAAACAAAGCAAAAACAATGGCAGATGAACTCTGCAGACATTCAGTTTTGGTCTGTTAGATGAAACCATAAAGAAGGAAGAAAATTTAAATATTGGTCTTGAGATAACAAATGAAGCTGATGTTTTCTCCAGTCTCTGAGACATCAATTCATTTCTAGAGAAATGAAAAGTAAAGAAAAAACTTCGAAACGGTTGAAGATGGAACTCTGCACACACAATCTATTTCCCTTTATCAATGAAAATAACACAGCTGGAAGAAAACAGCTCTAAGCACATGACAAAAACAGTACACACTTCACATAAACGAAATCTGTTGTTATTATCCATGATTCCAACTTGTCAAGCCTGAATAATCCGGAGACAAACCAAGTGCTTTTACACGAGAGGCTGACATTTTACTTACATGAAATATTCCGACAAACTTGTCGCATGTGATCTAGGTGAGCAAGGATCTGATCAACTGTTGGATGATCTTTCTTAATGCCACCACCAGTTCTGCAACACAATGAGGTTAGTTGAATTTGAGTTAAGAGAAGAAGAATAAAGGCATGATAATGACCATTTAGTGCAGGGAAATGGCAAGGAAGACAGACAGAAACACAGAAAGGTAATGAAATCAAACAATGTAGAAAACGTCATTATTGTAAAACTGCATTACTTTCTAACCAGTCTGAAACATTTCTTTTTCTAAAACAATACACATACAGATGTGTCACAGTCAACATGTATTCTCTTCCAAAAGTATGTCTACAGAGAATTCTGTCCCATAAAATCAATAAAATTGTTTTAAAAAAGAAAAGAAAAGAAAACCCACAAAGCTAAAAATGCCTTTAAAAAATGATACTGACTCTTTTGATAGCTGGTGTAAAAAATAAGTGCGGAAGAGTAGTAGCAGTAGTAGTAAGAGTTTTACGGCGCTCGCAACTGCTTAAGGTCATATGAGTGCGCAAAACATAAGTTGGCTGCATTCACAGTAGTTCATTGCACAGCTTGGTTCGGGCCAACGATCAGATTTTAAAATGTTAAAAACTTGAGGTAAAATAACTATATAAAACTGATAACCTGTTTAAAATCAAAATAACTGTATTTACTATTTTCCGTAAAGGCCAATGACCTTTATAAAATCACATATTCTGTCGGGATGAACGATGGAAAACAGATCTTACAATTTTTTGCATTTTAAATATTTCCCTCGGGTCTCTCTGAAGTCTAGACATTCTGTTGAAATGTGTCTAATGGTAAAATCTGTGTCGCATCCAACACAAAACGGTTTTTCATCTCCCTATAGGAGGTTCTTATGCGTTAGAGAGGTGTGTCCAATGCATAATTGAGTAAAAGCACCCGGGACCTTGGACAAATGATCACTGACCACTGTCTTTGACCGCTGGGTACATCAAATGGAGAAATGTCTTGAACTTGGTGGTTGCTACGTTGAATAGGTATTTGAATAAGCTTTCTGTTGATACCAAATACAAGGTGATTTATAATTATATGTGAGGACAGCATGACAGGGAAACTTTATTCTGAGACAGACCTCGTAGTTTGTTAGTGGTTTGTTTAGTCCAATGCGTCTCCCACAGACTGGAGGTGCAGTTTTAGCGCAGAAAAAACCCCTTCCTCTCTGCCATACTGACCAACTACAGAGACAGTGCTCTTATCAGAATAGACAAAACAGACAGTGTGTATGCTGACAGGTTAAATTTACGGAATAAATAAGTAAAGAGGCTACAAAAAGATGAAGGTAACAATACCTCTGTCTTTTCTTTGGTGTTCCATTGAGCTTTGTGAGTTGAAAGTTGATGAGTTCTGCTAAGCGATCCTCATGCTCTTGTGCCCAGTACTTCAGAATGGAGACAGTGAAGAAGTCAGACTTTTTGCACTCCCGAGACAGCACTGGCCGCAACAGGTCCCAGTTTGGACTGAAATAAATACATAAACAATGAATGAAGGTCTTTCCTCTCGTCTTATTCTTTTTGTTTCAGTAGATACCCATGAGAGAGAGAGAGAGAGAGAGAGAGAGAGAGAGAGAGAGAGAGAGAGAGAGAGAGAGAGAGAGAGAGAGGGAGAGAGAGAGAGAGAGAGAGAGGGAGGGAGGGAGGGAGGGAGGGAGAGGGAGAGGGAGAGGGAGAGGGAGAGAGAGAGAGAGAGAGAGAGAGAGAGAGAGAGAGAGAGAGAGAGAGAGAGAGAGAGAGAGAGAGAGAGAGAGAGAGAGAAATGCACATCCCTAACTGTACTCATATTAATTCAGTCAGAATGGTGGTTACAGAACTGACATAATACAATTCTTACATATAGATTTCAACGAAAAATATACACTTTCAGTGTTTCACTATAATTATTTCTCAAAGCTGCAGTGCTCAAAGAAATTATCCTTATCCTTCAAATCAAACAACTTCTATTTTTTAAAAATTCGAAATGATTAACAAATAATAAACTTTTACCTGCATTAACACACCCAATGAACCTTATATATCAAACAAAACCTGTGACGGAAAAGCAATTTCTAAACAGTATTCTTCGGGGTACCATATTGAAAAGTAGTAAAAATATACGGCTTGGGGGACACATAATAAGCAAACATGTATGTAAAAGTTCTTGATAAACCCTTTCTAATCTATTTTCATGCTACACTGACAATTATAATGTCAATTCATAATCCCACTTTCTCACTGTTCCCCTGGCAGCATCTTCAATCCAGAGAATGAGTAACTAAAACATAATATATACCCTTTCCAACAAAAATATTGTTCTTTGTCATTCGTGCAGCCACACTCACTTTTTGTAAAAGTACTCTTATATACATAAAATGATTCATTCCAACTTTAATGTATCCAGTATGCACAAGTGACCATCAAAGTGTTTGTCCCTTTCTGAATGGACTGAGTGCCCTCTTCTTTCAATTCTAAGATGAAGGGATGAAATAAAATCTTATCAACCCCCCTCCACCCTGCCACTTTTGACATAAGTAGCAAGCATCCTACCTGGAGACCCTTTAGCACACAAAGGATGCGTTAACCTTACTCACCTGACTTGTTTGAGGAGAACCATCAAGCTTGTAAGGGCCTCTGCATTGGCTGTAAGGAAAGGAGGAAAAAAAAGAACATGGACTACTGGTTTGTACTCTGTCTAATCATTGTAAAAATTGTTATTTCCCACATTGTTGGAAGCTAATGCTTTCCTTAACATGTATGTTAAAAAAAACGCACATAAAAAATAATTTTGCAGTCAAACTAAACAAAACGGTCAATACCAGAGATCAAATTGTGCAATCAATTGAAAAGCTTTCTTGTGCAGAATGTGGAACCGAAGAATGTGATCTTTTTTTTGGTCCAGTACTATCTTGATTGTTAAAGTAAATGCCCTTTTCCTGTAGTTGAGGTGCAAGCCAAAAGTACCCCAAAAAGGTATAGTACCAGCTCTTCATTGAGGATTTACTCTTACAGACAACAATGGATTTGACACTTGGTATGGGTACTTTTCACTAGCAACAAACCATGAAAACACTGAGGATCAATTTTACTATTTAAAAAAAGGGGGGAAAAATAATTTTTCATCATAAAAGCACAACAGTCTCATCTAAAGTTCACCACCAGCAGCCTCATCAGAGCAAACTTACCAGTAAATTCTAGCTTTGGCAAGATGGGGAGGATGTGTTCTACAGGGATGTTGTGAGCCATGACCAACTGCCACAGGAAGTACTGCTCAATCGTCTCCCACTCTAAGCTGGCATCTGCACACACAAAGGAAGGATAAAGAAAATGCACACAAATCAACTCAGACATATTATATATCCCTCCTGTCAAAAGAAAAAATGAAAGAAGAGATATCTTCAACAGTAAAAGGTCACAGTTAAAGTTGATATAATAAACATAAGTTTTCTGGTATGTGATATTGGAATCCCCAACAGTAAAAGGAGTCGTTTAAGCTGGGTGTGGGAGGAAAAAATTGTGGCCAAAGGCCTGATGGGTCGGGTTAATAGAAGAGCGCATGTTGGACAGTTTCATATGGGAATAACAGGCCACCGTTGAGGGGAATTTCCCATCATTGCTCAGTCCTGGAAACTTTTTGCTTTTAATTAATTATTTTTTTTACTGCAAGTGTTTTACGGCACTCACAACTGCATAAGGCCATTTGAGCATGCGGGACACATTAAACATTTTCAGTTGGTAGGAAATTTTGAATTTTGCTTGCGTGGCGGCCGAAGCCTACTCTTATCAATTGTAGACCACCAAGGGATCTTTAACATGCGCAATTTGCACACGGGACCTCCGAGATTTTTTGCCCTTGTCCGAGAAGGCTAGGGGTAGATCTTTCCTACCAGAAGATCAGGGGTGTGGCAGAAAGACAGCAGTAGGAAGGAGCCAAATAGTAGCAGCTGAAAGGCTGCAGAAAGAGTCAAGAGCCCAGAGGAGGGGGCAAAGGAGTGAGGGGATGGGGGCGGAAAGAAGAAACGAAAGCAGACGACAATGCATTGCTAGAGAGCACGAAAGGAGGTGAAAGTAGACAATTTTTAGAGAAGAAAATTTTTCCGCCCCTACCCGGATTCGAACTCGCGACCTTTGAATGAGAGGAGAACACTTTAACCTCTAGGCCATGAGAGCCCCCCTTGAAACTTCACACTTCAAACGTATAACTTGAAAAAGCTTAGATTTGTGCTCTCCATAAATGGGTGTGAGGAGCACATATGAGCACAGTTCCAGAAGCTTGAGAAATGTAGAGTAACATACTAAAGTAGAGTATTATCAACCAGTGTCCAAAGTTGCAAAAATGGACTTACTCAACACTGACAAAAATGTCTCTTTGTTTTTGAACATCATCAGGTGGCCTTGTAGAATCTGACAAATCAGGTCTTGCAGCTGAAATACAAAAAGACAAGAGGAAGCAACCTCAATACAGTGTCATTAAAATAAAAATGTCAGAAAAGATTTAACATAAAAAGGCAAAACAAGAGGATAATGAAAAGGCCCTCAAGTACACTTTAAAAGGAGAATGTTATTTGTCCACATGACATTTTTATTAGTATTTTATATATATACAACCACATATGCATACATTTTTTGTTATTAGGATGAAACCAAGTATTTTGAGAGAAAAGTACAATTTTGAACAAATATGTCTTTACCTGTGTGCCATCAATACTTGAGACAATCAAGTTCAGGATAGTGGCGTCCCCAGATGCAATGCTTGGAAACTGAAAAAGTCATAATTTTACATCAATCTCATGACAACAAATACATAAGTCTGCAAGCTGTTCAGTTTTCTAAGCCCATAAAGCAAAATTTTTCACAAGAGAGGAAAAACCATTTCATTCTTTAAAAATTTGTATCTACTTTGTGTAACTTTACTTCCTTCTTTTAATACTTAGGGATTGAAATTGGACAAAATATTTCATGAGCACAAGCACCTGATACCACAGATAAGAAACTGCAAATATATAAAATGTTTTAAATATAAATTTTGGGCTGAGTACATCGGAACAGCTGGCAACGAAATCAATAAGACCGGAGTACTAAATTCTTATTAAAACAACCAGAGGTAGGCATGAGTTCAACAATTCAAAAGAGTCAAATTTGATTATTTCAGAGCAGAATCAAAATACAAACACAGAAATGTAGCACAGTGCAAAGGACTGCTCTCTTACATAGAGACAAGTAGTAAATACCAAGCAGCTGCACAAAAAACCCCCCAAAACACAAATGTTTGACAGGATTCCATCAAAAATTGAAATACAGAAAGAAGAAAAGTGCTACTTACATGTGTGTAGACGTCTGGAATCAGAAACGTGAATAATCTCACATCGTCCACCTGGCACAGCTGAAACCACCAATAAAACATCTCCAAATCTCATGGAAAAGTGCTCCATAGGTTACGTGTAAAAATAATAAGACTTTCCCATTTACCAAAGTAAACATAGACAACAACAAAATAGTCTCTGCATGTCCTGTTTTAAAGTACATTGTAATGATTGAAAAAAAAAAGCCTAATAAAATCTGTAAAGCTACTAAAATAGAGTACGAGATACGAGATATTACCAACATAGAAAGAATTACATGTAAAAAAAAAGAAAGAAGAAAACAGCAGCAAAACCCCACATCCCATCAATAACTATGAATGTGTCTCCCGAACACTTTCGTTAATGTTCAGAAAATCCTTCAGGACAACAAACTCATTACAATAGAGAAAGACCAAACGGACGAATCAATTAAAACAAGTGTATACATGACATCACATTTTGCCAAAACGACAGCTTTATAAATGACACAACACTACACAACAGCCAACTCTAATGACAACACAAATAATACCTTGAGATCACTGGTCAGACACGACTTCAAATCTTTCCCATCAACATTTTGACAGAAGTCTTTGTAGGTACCCATTTTTTCATCACTCCCTTTGCTGAAAACAAGTAACAGGACACAAATAACTAATGCACTGATCCATGAGCAATCAACAAGTGCAAGAGAATTAAACTTGGCAAAGCATGGCACATTTTGTCACTTTTTATTTAAAAACTTATTTCATTTCCCATTGTGAAAATCTGTATTATGATCAATGCGAGTCAACACCTTACACAAATTCTGTATCAACCTTGATGCTGATTACGCCTGTCAATAAAAATGGTACTTTTGAGACACATTAACTTCTGTCAGTTCATTTCAAAACACACTGACAATGCAAGCAATGGGTTATTGGATAGATAAAAGATACAAGAAATACAGGTAAGGAATCTATATCTATACACAGACTACTGCATATACAAGAAGCAAGATGAGGCTATTGAAATTCAAAAGTATCACACATCCTGTCCACCGAAAAACAGAGAAAGGTTAAGTTGGAGCCACAACTGAGCTTAAGGCCGTAATGACAGGCTTTTACTACTGGCGACCACCATAAAGCCAAAGCGACAGATAAATTATGTAGGAACTGGACTTTTGTATGTTCATTTTCACCTTACTAGAATAAAAGCCAGATATAACATTTTGGGGGAATGTGGTGTCAGTTGTTATGCTGTTTTTTCTAAGAGAAACTCTTGTTTACTATCTCAGGAATTAATTACCTGACTTTGAGGAAATACAACATCATATAGCCCACACGTGGTTGCTTCATGTACATCTCAGCTAACAACTGCAACAAGGGTTGGCGCCGGGGGTCTTCTTCTGACATCTGGCTGAGAAATCTATTGAGAACAAAGGCTGGTTTGAACATCCTCTTTCCCAAATGTCTTGGTCCTTTCATTTACAGAGAGGCACATTGAAACAGTAATGATCATTTAGACCTTTGAAGAAGCAAACAGACAGAGGCCACAATGGGATGGTTAGAATCAGGGGTACACAGGTGGTATCCTGTAATAAATATAGTTCATTCCTCTCTTTGAGCCAATTACAAAAGCGTCCTCAAAATCCCGTGGCGACCTCTTCGAAAGAGTGCACCCTTTGTGAACAGTTACCTTACTTGTGAGAAAAAATAAAAGTGAAACTAACAAGTTTTTGAATAAATTAAAATTAAAATTCAGGAAGAACGCTTTTTTAAAATGGCTACGCTGATAAAAAACCTCTTCCGGTGGCGACTGTTTTCTTAGTTTAATTTGACTTTAGAATGAGCGGCGAGAGGTCATTAGAATAAAAAACCCTAAAACTCCGCACAGAACGAATCCAAACAGCTGATGAACAGCAGTTGATCTGCGTACGCAAGGGGGTGCTATTCCTATTCTTCTTCTAGAGAAACGAAAGAGAGCTTTAAAACAAAGACTGTAGCGCCATCTGAATCAATGAGCGGACTTCCACGGACACTTTTTTGGCAGAGTGAACAATCTTGTTATGCACGATCTTTGCTTCTAACCACTCATGGGGTGGCTCGGTATAGTGAAAAGAATGACAGGAGCACACATTGAAAACCTCCAGTACATCATGGTGTAAGCATGTCAACAAAGTATGACACCAGATCTTAAATGGATCAAAAGATTAAAAAGGGCAAAAGAATTGCGACAGCTTTCTGTCATTGTAAAAGAGGTCAACAAACATTAATTATAAACCATCCGTCAGTAAAAAAGGTAAATATCAGTTGTTGCACATTTATTCCTTATTTCGGAATAAAATAATTCAAACCTTAAGAAGCTATAATACAGTTTTGGTTTTCATATCAAATGATATTAACCACAAATAAAAGACAAGAAACATTTACCTGAATATTACAAACAGTGGTGACCCTATTGAATCCTCTATTGACCTAGGGGAGGAGCAAAATAAAAAATCACTGGTGAGAGCAGATCATGTACAATCAGTTGCATACTGAGTAAAACAAACACAAACACAGACACACTCATCATCATCCAGTGCCAGATCTGCGACAGACATCGGCGATCATGGTTCTCCATTCATTCCTTTGCTCGGATGTTCTCAAAAAAGCTATATTTCCCTGACCTTTCCCTGTTACAAAACTATAATTTTAATAATAGCTATAGTTCAATGTATTTCAAAGTCTCAAAAACATATTGCATAAAAGTCCTCAACACATGCATGGAAAATATAGAAATAGAAATGATGAATGTCTTGTCAAAGGAAAAGTTTTATGAATGAAAGCACTTGAATGCAAAAAATTATATCAAAAATAGTGACAACAGGCACAAGGCTAGATTGGTAAAAGATGGATGGTAAGGAAACTTTGCTCAAAGTTAACAATATATATAAATTTTTTGTGTGTGGTAGTTTTAGAAAGGTTTTATGGCACTCGCAACTGCATACGGTCATATGAGCACCAGAAGATTAGAGGTGATACAAGAGAGTAACAAACAAAAAAGAAGAAGGGTAGATAAGGATGATAGATGTTTGATAGGAAAGAAGAAGCATACCACACCAGAGCACCCGCCATGAACCCATATCAAATTTCTTATTCAGCACAACATATAAAATCTTTTATTCAGCATAACAGGCGTTATGCTTCTTCATGAAGTGCAACTCACTCCTCATCCACTTCCTCTGGGAACAGTCTACTGTTGAACTGTGGACTAAGTATCTGGCATAGGCAAATCGCCAGAGTAGAAGTTGTGTCTTGGTCAAAATCCTCCTGCAAAGAGCAAAACAAAATCATGTTCAATACTTCAAAAAAATTTCCAATCAGAACCTAAAACAAATTCTTTTCAACACCTCACTCGATAAATACCGAACAGTGAATGAACTAGTAGAAATACAGCTTTCTCAAGAAAATGTCAGACACTGAGAAAAGCATAGATTTCAACATGTCTCCTTGTTAATATTACAATGAAAAGTATGAGGATATCTTCTAGACATTTTGCTTCTGTAAAGCAAAGCAGAGTTGATTTCATGATTAATACCTAAACAAAGTTCTCGCATCTAGTATTACTACATGCAAAACACAAATCTGCCATCTTTCAGCATGTTCTAAGCAATTTCTACATCTTCAATTTTTAAAAAAATCATTGAGCAGCTACTTGCATGTACTGAACTTTCAAAATCAATTGCCTTTCACAAATATCTTCCTGTGAAGCTGATAATGTGAATCTCATACAGAAACCCTTGAATAAAAGGTTTTAAAGGAGAGTCGACACTAGTAATCCGTTTTTGGAAGAAATATAGGAAAAAGTTTGCGATAGGTAAGTAACACATACTCTAAAATAGTAATCCCAAAGTTGCGGGGAAACTTTAGCAGAAATGGTGGCCATCTTGGAAATATGGGCAAAATATATGGCGTATTTCATTTTCTTCACCATTTCAAAAGTACTATGATGAGTTTAATTGTTCCACTAGTAATGCTTCATGTTCACACCGTACAAACTTGGGAAGTTTTTAATCTCCTTTTTTTCTTTTTCTGGGGCAACTTTCAAGTCAAATTTACAAACAAACAACACAGTCAGTCCCTGACCTCTTGGATGACTCTCTGCATCAGCTGATCAGTAAGGTCACACTGCATCTCTTGATTACTGTAAGAAAATTGACATTTCATTGTTAGCACAAAAATTGTCCCAAACAGCTGTGCTCCAGACTAAAAGAGATGATAGGCAAACCTTCCAATGGGATTTTCAAGATCCATTAAATATCCTCTTCTAATATACCATGAATTCCATTATTTGGTTCGGGCACAATTTGAACTTTTTTACCCCCCCACCCCAAAGCCTAGACAGGGTCATAGAGCTACCTATGAAGCTATGTTACAGTACAGTATTAGTGTATTTAAGGTAGTCATTTCTATTGTTCAAGACCTTCTTTTGACAAAGTTACGATGTTATTGTAGAAGTTTTACACCCACATCGACACAATTAATGCTTTGATGGCAAACCATTTATGCACACCATATGCTAAGTTAAGGAAAATTCCACCTTGCTCAAGATATGACAGGTCATAATTTTTAATTGATATTTGTTCGTTTATTAAGAAACAGGTCAATAAAACAATATATCAATAGAAAGAGAAATGAAGAGATGAATTCATCCATTGACAAACCCTGCGTAGAACAGGCCATAATGATGTAAACAACTTAAAAGTGCAAAGACTAAATTTGCGCTCCGATTTAACATGTTGGCCACGCCTCCTAGGATGAGTGTAAGTAAGATAACACACTTCGTTTTGTTTTAGCGGTCACAAAGCTCATGCCTTCCTTCAAACTATATATATATCAATAGAAAGAGAAATGAAGAGATGGCTTTGCCGACTGACAAGACCAGGTAGAAAAAACCATAACGATGAAAACAATTTAAAAAAAGTTTTAGTAGAGGTTTTAGGGCGCTTGCAACTGCATAAGATTACATCAGTGCCAAGGGGTGGATGTCAACAGAGAAGTCCTTACAGGGAATCAGGCTTACTTTGCTCACCTCTCTAGCTTCAACAGCACAAAGTCTAAAAAGGCACTCCGGAAATAGCAGAAGACAAGAGTGTGACAAACATACAAAAGAAGTAGAGGAAAAGGATGATAGTAAGGATTAGGAAAGAAAAAGCAGCAGTTCCCTGTTGTAGGTCAGGCATAGTTATGGTTATGAGCATGACATTGTGGGACCAGCCCATTTACAATTCTACAGTGCATTAAAACGAGAAAAGTCCCCCCTTTGGGAATGGCCTAAAGACACTTCAGTCAGTGGCACTGCTCTGCGGGGTGGAAAACAATTTGAAAGTACTGAGAGTGAACAAACGTTCTCATTTAACATGTCTGCTCTGACTGTCTCCCACGATGTGGATAAGTAAAATAACACACCTCAGTTTCTTTTATTGGTTATAACACCCGCACTTCCACTCATTGTGTCACAATGCGGAGGAATCAGGCTCTTGTCAAGTTCTGGGCATGTAGAGTTATTGGTATCATCTTAAAGCTTGTTCATTTGTCTTGCTTTGGGTGAAAAAATATCCATTTATCTTAAATAGAAGTCGAGATATTTGCGAACGAAGGAGGTGGGGGTCACCTGGTTTCAGAGGTAAAATTAGCGAGAAAATGGGTGCCAAAGATGAGTTATTTCCTTAGCTTGAGGGTCTGTGGAAACTGAAAATTTAAATTTTTTGTGCTTTTAATCAACGTTTTTTTAAAATAGTAAAATCCACACAGAAATGTGTTCTTTAATGGGTATGAAAAGAGTTGAGCGAAAAAAAAAAAATTCGATACAAATTCACACAAACCTACAGAAAAATGCCAGTTTCTTCACTTTAATTTTATTGACGAGCGCCTCGTTTCACCATGCTGTCTCACATATAGATATATTATGATCTCATAGCTAAAACGATAAGCATTTGAGGGATGTCACTCTCTTTATTCAAAACTGAAACATCAACAAAACAAACCATGGGTTTTTAGTGTTGTATAAGATATGTTTAAAGCCGACTGGGTGGCGGAATATCAATACATTGAGATATGTCTACAACACAGTCAAGGGGTTAAGATCATTCAGGAGACGGGCTTTGATTGGGATGAAAGGGATACAATGTCCCAGCAGACAGATGGAGATGCTTGATAAAAATTCTCTCTACTCGAGAATTGAAATCACATCTTCTGTGTGCCACGGTGAAACCCTTTATCATTACATAACAGATGCCGCTTTGACATGTTGGTGCGAACATGCAAAAGCATAGAACAAAAATTAAAATATACCAACCTTTCTCCTTGCAGTTCTGATGTGAGATCATGGATCTGACCACTCAACTGGTTTAGATGCTCTGTGATATCAACAGCCACATATGCAGCAGATTCCTTAATGGGCCTGAACCCAACCTCCTCTTTCATTTTGCCTGAAATATTATATGAATTTTGTAAAGACAAGAAATATGACGAGTAAAATCATTGCTTGATTTGCTTCAAGATGTGAACAAAATTTTGTTAATGCAAACAAGTAGAACGAGCTGGAAGAATACAGGCACATTAGAATAAAAATCATTTTCACGGGTTTAAACACAAAGTATCAAAAGTGCAGACAGATATGATGGAGCATTATTGTTAAGGCATTTATGACAGATGGTAGGAACTTTATATTTGATTCTTTTTCCCCTGGAAGCTAGTGCTGAGCTTTTAACATTCTTTAGAGCAAGATCTTTCTTCTTTGTCTTCAATACTAGTCTTGCACTGTTGTTTTGGGCCACTTGCAATATGACAGATATTTTGTTATTTCCATTTTTAAAATAAAACTTGTTTTTCTTTAATTTGCTATTGTTTTCATGGTTTCCAAACGAAGTGCAGAATTTGATGGAAAGTCAATAATTTTCAAGTAGATTTACTTTTAGAAGGCTGATTGTACAGAGATACTGAAACACGTCAATAATGGTCATTCACAGACAAAAAGAAATTCAGAGCCCCAAGAATGAAATTAAGATCTTTGAGTTAAGAGTTAGCAGTGTCTTGTTTTCACTGTTGTCCGTATATAATTAATTCATACATGGAGGTTTTACTCTCATTAATAATGCCATCGATGTAAAGTACTCTGTGCTTATAATTTTACAGGGTAAAGCATTATATCAGTGCAGTCTATTATCATCATTATTATACCCATTGGGACAGTGTCCTCCTCATCATCACTGAAGCAAGCATCTGACAGATTGTTCTCCCCTATGTGGTTGTTTCCAGTGTCCATGTCCAGCTCACTCTTTATCGATGCCACATCTTTCACTGAAAAGAAAAAACATATTAACACTTAACTCAATTACTTGCTTCAAAAGGGTAAATTTGACCTCAATGAGCAGGCCATTAAAAATGGTATTCCGAGTAAAGAAACCACCACTGTTAATTAAACCATAGAAATAATGCCAAGTATAGCTTTTTTGACCACAGATAGTACATTATGAACAGAAATACTTGTTTCATGACTGCAAATGGGATATGAAAGAAAATATGATTTTGTTCCCCCAATCCCCACATTAGTGATGCCTATCTTAGATTTAAGGTGCATTTCAGCACAAGACCACCCATCAAATGGAGAAAACAAATATCATTACAATTGTGCTCTTTAAAAACTCCTGATAGTCAAAAACTATAGTTTAAATTAATATTAATTTTAAGATGATGAAAATTACAAGTGGGCCTCTTCACTGCTTGAAAATTTTTTTTTTTACCTGTACAGAATATTTCTTACCTTCTTGACTGCAAAACTCTGAAAAATTTTCTCGTAACAAATTCCTGAGCTCTTTGTCCAACTTTGGGTTGTCAAACAATGGAGACAATGAACTGAAGGAGAAAACAAAAAATGTCTCGTGACAGTGAAATATATCTCATAGTCATAGTGTATCACAAATACATACAATCCCATTCAAAGGAAATACGTTCCTGTCTATCCTCTTCAACACACAGCTAAATATTAACAGGACTATTGCAACATTCCGTTAAGAAAAGGTGAGGCAAAGGACACTCCCAAAAACTCACAGCATTTTTCGACACCCCCCTCCCCCCCCCCAAACAAACCATAGAAAACAAACAAGCTTGCGAAAACTTTCTCTCACCAACGCACACACTCAAAGATGATTCATTAATTAATCCAGAGTTGTGAAGAGCATCTTCCGTGACACTAAAGCAAGTAGAAGGAGCAGACACATGGGAGTACATTATGGTAATAAATCAACATTTCTAGACCAAGGGAATTGAAACCCAGAAATTCTTACGGCAACACTCTTTTCTCCAGGATGGTGCGTAAGGCTGTAAAAATGCTGTTTCGTATCTGGGCAGAGTGAGTCACACTGAAATTGTTCATTATCTGTAGAAAGAATGAAAAATAAATTTTTTTTCATGCATATGCTCAAGAAACAGAAACAAGTGTCGCTTGTGAGGCAATCATTTCTGTATTGCTGATTACATGCTTCTTCACACACTTTCAAAACTCATCTTTTTCAGAAATCACTCAGTAGCACGAGGTTAATTCCCGTGGTTACACAATTTGTAAATAATTGAGAATGTCTGAGTGAAACAGCTCTATATGACCTTGCCCTTCAAGAGGAAGTACTTCAAGGTAACAAATTTTATGAGTCCTTCCAGGATGCACCAAGGAAAGAATCTGTTATGATCCATGTTTCGGTCCACAACTGGTAAAATAGTTTCCCTTTACTCTAAAAAGAACTGACATATCTACTGGATGGGTTTGTGACTTATGGCGAGCAAGGAGTGGTCAGCCATGATGACCAATCACAGTGGCACAAGACATGCCATTTTCACTTATTATTCTGTCGTGAGTCTCAAGATCTACGCTTTTCCAGCTGCTCATCCCCCTTATCTGTCTGAAATTTACAGCTTTTCATCTCTGACAAAGTACCCCCGCCTCTGTCGATACGCAACATTACATTGTGACCACATCAATTAAAATTCAGTCTCTCTCGCAAATTCAGGAGTAGAGACAACTGCATCAATGGTAAGGAAAGAGTTCTCAGACCGATGTAATCCCACCTGGAGCGAATTTATAGGCCTAACTCATCCAGTGTGTGATGTAAGCTTAGGTGGAGAACTCGGATGCTAGTGCGATGGTTCGGGAAAACAATTTATGCGGATGCGAGTTCACACCTCAGCGTGATCCTGTAAGGGGCAAATATTGTAACGTTTCAACGAAATATACAACGCACATGTGATCACGTTCATGAGAGTGGCTGATCTGTGACATAATGGGCATTTCAATAATCGGAAAATTTCACTCTTGGTCCATCTTTTGGGACGACCTGCGTTGTAGACTTTCAGAGTGTGATCTTTCTTAAAACAGCTTGATCTTATGCAAACCGGGCTGTAAGCGATGGGATCTTAAGCAGACACTACTGTGACATTCTTGTCATATCTTCTTCAGGTCATGACTACGAGCAAGTGCTTATGAACAAAAGACTGCCTAAATCACAAAAAAGTAAAACATCAAATATTCCGAAGACCTGAGAACCCTCTTCAAGCTACTTACTTTTTTTCTGGAAAGTGTTTTACGGCACTCGCAACTGCATAAGGTCATATGAGCGCACAGGACACAATAAACATATGCATTTGGTACGAAATATTGAATTTTTTTTTCAGGGTGGCGGCTGAAGCCTACTCTTATTGATTTTAGACCACTAAAGGATCTTTAATGTGCGCAACTTGCACACACCACCTCCGAGATTTTCCGCCCTTGTCCAAGAAGGCTAGATGTAGATCTTTCCTACCAGAAGATCAGGGATGTGGCTGAAAGACAGCAGTAAGAAGGAGCCAATGAGAAGTAGTAGAAAGGCTGCAGAAAGAGTCAGGAGCCCAGACGAGGGGGCAAAAGGGTGAAGGGGCGGGGGCGGAAAGAGGAGACCAAAGCAGACGACAGAACATTGCTACAGAGCAGGAAAGGAGTTGAAAGGAGACAATTTTAGAGAAGAAAAATTTTCCTTTGCTACCCGGATTCAAACCAGGGACCTTAACCTCTAGGCTATGACAGCCCTCCTACTTACTCTGCACATGAAATCTAACAAAGTTGCTGTAATGGCAGGATGAGGTCTCATGGAGTGGAACATCACAAGGACAGCAGGCTCTACAGAGGAAAAAAATCCAGGCAGTCCATAAATACAAAATATAATGAAAATAAAGTGCACAGAAAAAAGTATGTAATGAAAACAAAATGCACAGAAGGGATTAGGGAAGTACATGTAATTTGTTTCAGGTTCCAGTTAGGCATGTGAAATCCAAAAGACAAGAGAACTTTGGGTATCACAGAGTTTATTTGCCATCTTTGAAGCTGCTGACTATAATAATTTCTTGGCAGAATCCTCTATACATAGGGAATTCATGTGCAGGAATCTAAATAATGGATTTCAGGTTCACTCAAGTCAGGAGGCATATTTTGCGTAAGTTCGAGAGACCCACTGAGGTTCCCAAACCCAAACATTTTTATAGTCATGCCCAATAAAAATGCATTCAGTGGGTGAGGCAGAGGCAAAAGTAACAAAAACACATGACCTTTTGCTAGATAAAAGTTGAGGCACAAACCACAAGCAAAATATGTCAATAAAAAATACACCATTTTTAAAATTACTTTTATGCAACCCGACAAGATCAATTTGTTTGATATTCCTCACAGAATTAAAATAAAATCACAAGTAAATTGAACTTATTTTTACAATTCACAAACAAAATGCAATTTTTTGGGGGGAGGGGAGGGTTCCCACACACAGTGAGGACAACTACTCAACACACCAATATTCATGATCTCCTTCTCAGGGTCAAAGAAAAGCCAGTCATAAAACAGTGCCAGCTTTGCATCAGAGGCAGCTACATTGGACTGTGGAAGCATAGAGAAAAAGTCTTTACAAAACTTGATGCCAAGTATAACACTTAAATGTAATAAAATAAGAGTATTTAATTAGGAAACTGCAAGGACACTACAATTTAACATCATCAAGAAATCAAAAGCCCTTGCACATGTATCAACAAAGGTACAATTAGTTGAAATAAAACATAATTTCCATAAACCCCAAGACACAATTCCTTTATAACTTTAATAACAATAATGCACTATATTATGCCACAGTCAAAGCGCAAGAGACAAAAAAAAGGACAGCACAGGTAAAACATACTTTCGACCTGTAAAGTACATAAAGGCCTTGATTATATGTACTGTTTTTTTTTTTTCCTTTGTGCGAGGGGAAGGAGGGTTAAGAAAAGGAGTTACTAAAGTATTTTAAGCATCGAGGTCTGGACGAATACAACTAGCAAGAATTTAAGTTTAGCCTCATATCTAACAACTTATGCAGGCAATTACAAGTCCTGTGTAGAGTCATTACTTACAGTACAAGTAGTCAGCAGCCAACCGATGACAGCCCATCGAGGGATAATATCAGAACATAGGAGCTCATTGGATGGATGGAATGCTGCACAGATATAGCGAATCAGATCACAGCGGAGAGACTGACTTTCTGGGGTGGACAAATACTGAAAAAAGATTCCAACAAAATGCTGTATTCAAAATCTGAAGGCCCATTCAAAGATCACAAACATTTTCACACCATGACTCACATTCACAATCATTGCATTCTGAATTATGTTAACTCGTACTAACAATAGTCTCCGTTGTAGCATCTCCTTTCCAGTACAAAAGAAGGCTCTAAATAATCTAATAAATGCTGCACAGTGTGGAAAAGGGCTGCATGTCCTAGAGAACAAAAAAACGGCTGTACAAGTAAGAGCTTTGTTATTCAAAATATAATTGAAACTGCCATTCATCTACATTTTTCTTCGACATGACAATGGCAGTCTGTACCAGATCTTGACCCATACCTTTCTTCCTATAACACCCCCCCCCCCCACAACACACATTACCAGTGCAAGAATGAACCCCTCAGAGCTCCAGTGTGTTCAAGTCGAACTTAATCATATTATGTGCAATAAATAAAATTAAGTCTAAATCGCTTCATCGTGAAATTCTTTACCTGTCTCTGAAACCAGTCTTGATATCTTTTTTGATTTCCAAACCTGACCTGAAAAGAAAAAAAACAAACCCTAAAACATCACAAATCTATAATAATACAGAAACATAGATAATAGCATATTCTACTTAGTTTCACAAAAAGTATGAGAAGAAAAAAGCGAAGCAATTATGGTCAACAGCACACAAAAGAAACCAAACAAATAAGAAATATGTACAGTGCAGGATGACACTCTTCCAAAAACTACCACATGACAAGCAAACAATCTTTCAATATGAAATTACAGAATGAAAGACACTGAACATCGGACGAAATATCCCTGACAATTATGAACAAAAAACAGTGATATTTTCAGTTGCACTTACAACACAAATATGTAAGATTTAATAACTCATCTTCCTTTCTTAATAGAAAAATATGAAAAACGTGACATATAAGTTCGAACCTTGGTTATCAAGAATATGAGCTTATTCTCCATGTCAGGCGTGAGCCTTCCCACGAGGAATTTCGTTTTTGTTCGACTCTGAAGCAGCTGGGAAACACCTGAAAGAGTAAATGATTACATATAACAACAGGAACATGAACAATTAATCAAATTAAACTCCTCCTTCTCACATCATTCCTATTTCAAAACCATATTGCCACAGAAGCTGTCAAGACACCAGTCAGACACATAAAAGTATGGATCATTGCAGTAAACATGGGCCTGTTCATCACGTTATGTAGACATGACAAGGGAGCTCGGAATGAAGTAGCACGTCAAGAAAATTCAAAGAGTCAGCAAAGATCAAGTGTGGAGGTCAGATAGAACACATACAAGAACTCCATTATGCACACACCTCCCTTCAGAAAAAATATACGACCCTAGTGAAATGTTTTGTTAAAAGCAAAAGTATTTACTTAGATAAGGCAGTCGAAATGGTACTTGATTAGATTGTGACTGAGAAAAAAAGCAGTTCCACCATGCAAAATTGGAAGTATAATTTGTATAGCTAAACCTCAGTTGTCTCACCGTAGGACGAGGTTACTGTAATTTAACCACTTGCCCAGGACGTCCTGCATTATCTATATATGGTTTAAATCATAATTAATATCACCTTGAAAAGTAAGTACGAACCCGTGAAATTTGGTGACAAAGATGTGGGGTTGAGATGGATGGCTTTCCAAAGTGCTTCAAACTCAGGTATTCTTGCAACATTCTGAAGAAGTCTGACCAGGTCTCTCCCTATCTTCATGCATTCTTGCCACTAAAAGTATTCACAAACAAAAAAAGAATCCTTTATTCACTAGCATGCAAAAGAAATTCAACATTCTAAAACGCAAATATCATCGCTCAGACGGTGATGGGAGAGCATTTGTAAATCAATATGCTGTGAGGCCTTTACAGCTTTTTTCAAATAAGTTCTGGCACAAACAAAGTGAATGACATTAACAAATAAAACAGTAAACATTCATGATTTCCACGAAGATGAGCAACAGAACTATTGACAAAGAAAAAAAGGTAAACAAACATTGGCTCATAAAGCACATAGCTGATTTTTAAACAAAAAAGCTATATTTCATGAACATATACATCTTTTTAAACAAATTGTTTACAGACTGTACTGGCACAAAACTAAAAGACAGCACCTGAGAGCACATTCAAATTATCACAGAATGTAGCAACTATGGATAACCATTCAGCTTTCAAAGTAGGTACTGTAAACAACTGAGGGAAGAGCCTGAAAGTTGATAACAGATGATTAAGTCAATGGTCAAACCACTCAAAAATCATCACTGTTCACTGAAGCAACACCTACATCACTGTGCAACAAGCTTGCACATAGTTCAACTTCTTTTTGTCTCAGCCTTGCCAAAGTGGGGTTGCCATGATCAACAATGATCCTGAGATATGTGTATACAACTGTCGGCACCAAGGAGACATTTTTTGCAAGGAATGGTCTGTCAAAGAGACAAAAAACAAATATGTCAAAATTGAATAAAACATCACTTTGTACAATAGGGAGCAATACTTAAATACACTAGATGAAATTTTAACATTCAAACAAAGTAAACGATGATGTTCTTAATAATCAGTTTTGTGCTTCCAATTTTTCCCTGAAATAAAAAAATTTAAACACAGTATCAAAATTGAGTCTTTACACAGCACCACAAGCTACTAACAGAAAACATATTTTTTTTACTGCTTTCCGAAACTCTGGATTTCCCATAGGACATGGTTTTATATGCACTTTTAACACACTGGAGACGTGCCGGGCCCGGCAGTATTAAACTACGTTGAGGATGTGCCGAATAGGCCCGGCGGATGAAACAGATTTTTTCCTCCTTTTTCATAAGAGCAATTGAAGGGAAAGTACTGTTATAATAAAGCTGAACCACTTTGTACCATCCTTTTGACCAGAACACAGGTTTGGGAGGTCATTTGACCCTCATTAGCATAATGCCCTATTTGACCTACTTCCTGTTTTTAAAAAAAAAGGCTTCGAGAAGACGAGATTCGTTCAGCTTTCAAGAGGCTATTAAAATGGTGATGGAAGAAGGTTCCGCTGATGATGGAGCTCCAAATCAAGAAAGTGAAGAGAGGGAGGAAGAGACTTTGCATGAAGGTAGTAGTGATGAAGAATACGTTCCAGTTGCAGAAGATATTGATAGCGAAAGCGAGGGTGAAGGTGAGGAGAGGGGCGTGGCAACACCTGATGTCAGCAGAGCCTCTGAAACAAAAGGAGAGGTGGAGGATAGGCCTAGACCTACGATGAATGTGGAGGAAAAGGAGATGGATCTAGGTGATTTTGAAAATGATGAGTTGATTGTTTTTTTTCGCATTTACACACTATTTTCAATGTATCAGTACACACTGTCTTTTTCAGTTTCTGTAAATATGTAGACATTTTTTATTCATGGGCATGATTATCTTGCTTTCTATAAAATTATACAGCAAAATATGCAACGGTTATTGTTGGGTGATTTTTTAAAAATGTAGCAAAATCCTGCATATCATATCCAGGGAAAACACAGCCCTAAAACCTTGCGTCTTCAACGAGTTAACAAAATAAAAAGTTTAGCTAAGAAATGAACATTAAAAAGTAAAAGAACCCCATCAATCATCCACAAATAAGGTGGAAACATCATCAACAGTCAATATCCTTGAAAATGATACAAAATCGATCTAAGAATGTCACTGTCAGCACTGATTTGGAATCTTGGAAATAAATGAATTACAATAAGGAATACAAAAAAATAATAAATTAATACATGTTCTCATTTAAAACTGATAACCCCCCCCCCCCCCCCCCCCAACCCAACAAAACTACTCAATAAAGCTTTCAAATTTGAATGACTTTCAACATTTTTTCTCTCTGGCTGCATTCTAATTATATATGTCATGATACTCACTTGTTTTCCAGAAACAAATCAAGCATACTCTCTGCCAACCAGATATTCTTTTGAGATATATCTCCACCTAAAAATAAAAAGGATGAAAAATTTTAAGGTACGAAACAATAGCTAGACAGCAAACCTGTCATGTTAAACACTCGAGCCAAAATTACGTGTAAGTACAGCTGGAAAACACAGTTAAAATAACATCAAAAGAGCTTCATTTCCTTCACTTTTCCAACCCATGATGTCACAAAACACAGGTTGGCTATAGCATCTCCTAATAATGAGAAAGAGAAGGAAATTGGTAAGTGTTTTATGGCACTCGCAACTGCAAAAGGTCACACCTAATATTTTCAGTAGGTAGGAAATTTTGAATTTTGCCTGGATGGTGGCCGAAGCCTACTCTTATCGATTTTAGACCACCAAGGGATCTTTAACGTACGCAACTTGAACAGGGGCCCTCCGAGATTTTTCGCCCTTGTCCGAGAAGGCTAGATGTAGATCTTTCCTACCAGAAGATCAGGGGTGTGGCAGAAAGACAGCAGTAGGAAGGAGCCAAGGAGTAGCAGAAAGAGCCAGGAGCCCAGAGGAGGGGGTAAAGGAGGTGACGGGGTGGGGGCAGAAAGGGGAGACGAAAGCAGACGATACAACATTGCTAGAGAGAGGGAAAGGAGGTGAAAGGAGACAATTTTAGAGAAGAAAATGTTTTCGTTACTACCCGGATTCGAACCCGGGACCTTTGAATGAGAGGCCAACACCCTAACCTCTAGGCCACGAGAGCCCGCTGAGAAGGAAAACAAATAGGTCAAGCAGACAAACATCAAAAACAGAGAGTGCAAACAGTTTAGCTAAGAAGACTTGTTTTCTCCAACCTCATCAATCCTCACAGGCCCAACATGTATTCCAGGATGGAAAAATACATTAAAAACAAAATCACATCAAATGTTAAGTAATATTTGTAAAGTTGTACTAAAAGTTGCAAAGTGCAAAGAGCATGCTGTAGAGCTTGGATATATATGCGCTATACTATATAAATGCAATTATCATTATTATTACTATTATGAACTAAAATTGAAGTCATTTCTTTGAGAATAAACTCACCCACAATCTGTCTCAAGATCCCTAAGCACACACTGTCAGCACCTTGGGCATTCATTTTGACAAGTTCTCGACACAACCACAACATCTGAAAGAATTATGTAAAACATTGAGCTACACTGTAACAAAAAGGGCATGACATGACTGCTGATATCCTAACAGCATATCAAATTCTTGACAATTGACTATACATGTAGCATAAATTAAAAAGTCTGCCAAATTCAGGTCAGCCTACCTCCAATTCCTATTTATGTAGATTCAGGGTCAATTTCATGTATTTGGCCAAAAACCAGGCAGCACATTGACAAGTAAGGAAAAAAAAAAAGAGAGGAACATTCATTATCATCCGGTGCCTTCCTTGCCAACTGGCGTGGGCGATCATAAACCTCCACTTCATTCTGTCGGAGGAACATTACCTTGGTACAAGTATTTAACATCAAGCAGAGCTTGTTTCTAATAATATCATTATACAATTATATTTTTTCTTAACGGGAGGAGCTACCCTTGAGGACTATTTTCTATGTTTGTTGCCTGAGATCAAATCTAAGGACAGATATATATAAGTTAGACATAGTCAAATCTCTTGATACGCAATTTTATTTTGGCATAGCTACAGCGGTGGCTATGGAAACGGCTGCCATCTTGAAAATAAACAAAGAGTTTCAAATCCCTAAGGCTTTCTCATTTACTGACCAAATTTGGTGAGAGTATACCTGAACCAGACTCTATCAGAGTAACATCAAGTTTTTTTTCAATAAGTGCAAAATAAAAAAATAAAAGAGAGAACTTTCCCAAAGTATAAAAAACTTTTTCTAAATTTAAGTTGCATAATCACTTGCCAATGGAAAAGTGTTTTTTTTTTTTTCAAATATCTCTCTGTTACATTGCTTGCCATCTATGTTTCCTGAAAGTTTCATGTCAAAGGGATGAAAACTAAGGAAGGAGTAGAGAAAAAACATTCACAATAAATAATATTTCCATTTCTTAACTAAAATAATTCAGTGTAAAGCTGTCTCATAAAATAAAAAAATCTGTTATTACCTGAGCCTTTGTTGAGTCTAACAACTTGAGCCATTTTTCATACACAATTTGGTTGATCTTTGTGAGCAGGCATGTGAGACCATCCCTTGCAACAAGATTCAGCTCTCGAAAACTCTGGAAGAGAAAACGGAAGAGGGATTACAGCAGCAGGAAAATCATTCCAAAGAATGCAATTATTAGATTTGCTTCAGTTTTATAAGAGTTTCAAAAAAGTGAGTTTTACAGCACTTGCAACACAATAAGGTCAAATGAGTGCTGAAGAATAGATGTGCTACAAGAGAGAACATACACAAAAAAAGAGGAGAGATGTTTGATAGGAAAGAAGGAGCAAACCACACCAAAGCACCTGCCAACCACCCACTATAAGAGTTTAACGACACTTGAAAGACAATAAGGTTATATTAGTGCCCAAGACTAAAGGTGTCACTAAACAGTAACATGTAAAAAGAAAAAAAAGAGGAGACGTAAGGACAAAGGAGCAAACCACCCACACATAAGAAATAACCTCACACAACTACCTCTCCCCATTTTTCTCCATCATTCAAAGCATATCCAATTTAAGGGGCGTTCAATAAGTCTTTACCCTGACTATACGCGAATGGTTGCACAACAATGGATCTTGGAGAATTATGATTTATTATTATCTCTCCAGAATGCTGCATGTAGAGTTTTGTGAAAATCCAAAGAGTGGTGTTTACTAGAGAGCACCTTTAGTGAACTTAATTCCCGAATACCAAAAGATAATGCCATTTTAAATAGAAACAATGTCAAAAATGGAATCTTTGAATATTGCTCTGTAATCCAATTTCTTTATATGCAACAAAAATCACAAGTGACAATTTTTTGTGGAGATGTTTAGTGTTTAACTTGCTGAATAGTAGAGGAGAAACAAACAGGAAGATCAATAAAAGAAGATGGCCGTAGATTTAGCACACACTTAGGAAGCCAGTCCACAGTGTGACAAGACAAGGCTTAAGATGAAGCACCCCGGGGAGGAGGAAGAGAGGAAGGCTGAGATCCACAAGCAGGTCTCAGGTATATGTGGCACAGCTGGCAGAGGTAGAGAAGATCACTTTCTTTGTGACCAATACCCAATAGTGGTATGTGCCTAACAAGCATCAATGCTATGTCTTTTTGGGACTGAAATGGTAAAATGGAAAGAACTGCCCAGTCAAGGGAGCTAATGTGTAGTTGTGTGAGCCTTTTCGGGATACATAAAGACAAATACATTTATTTACTTTCTTAAATAACAACATTATCAATTTTAAAACGAAGAACACAGTGAGATCTCCAGTACTAACCTTGACTTGCATTTTTGGTTCAGCCAAGATCGCGTACAGAAGTCCCATCTGAACCTCATCATGCTGTTGGTTACCTTTCGCAACCTGAAAAGTGAATTATTCAAAACAACATAACTACGTACTTAAAGCGCTCGTTACCTGCAATACATGCAACAATAAATGGATGATGACTGCAGAGACATGTCTTTTCAAAAGTAAGAAAATATTCTCCAAGCTTTCAAAGCAACATGCTCATATGAACAATATCCAGCAAATCGGAGACAGTTTAAGACCTTGCCCGAGATAAGCATATCCAATTAAACATTTTTCAAAGTTGAGTAGTATACCCTAGCAAAAAAGCAATTTCTTGAAGATTTTAATTTTTCATCTTTCAACTCAAAAAGTGCTATTTTGCTTTAAGCAAATCTATGTCATTAAGTACAAATTGTTCAGCAACCTCCGCGACTCTGGTGGATGAATCAGCAATCAGTAACCGATGGAGACCATCAGTATGAATATCTGAAGATGGACTCTGCTGAAAAGGGGTGAGGAGTTATGGCCATCTCTGCAGACCCCAGTTCTGGAATCAAGTAGTCAAGTAAGTATTTAGTACAATTTCTTATAACTCGTTCTATCCTAGTTAGTTTAATATGGGGTTTTATGGTGCTCGCAACTGCATAAGATCATATGAGCGCGCTATCCAATTTAAAACTTTTTCACAAAAAGTCCACAATAAAACATTTTAGAACTCCTTCACAGCAAATGATTTGTTGGGGACCACAACTCTACAAATAAAAAATATCTAAAGAGTTTGTTCATGTCAATTACAGATAGAGAACTACTTACATGAGCATACAGAGCCTCACTGTTTTCTCGGTCAGTACTTGTCATGAGACCCAAAATCACACTGTAACATCTTTCAAGTTTCTGAAATGCAACAAGTCAAACATATATACTCAAAATAGAAGAGAGAAGAAAAGTGAAATTGTAATTTATGTGCAATGGACACACAATGGACTCAAAACCACTTCAACTAGTCAAAATTATTTAAGACAGTCACCTTTTGTTTAGGAGAAAATTGTCTGTTTTACACAATGTCATTATATTGTAAAAAACAAACAAGGGAGGAAATGGGAAATATCTGTTTGTACAGAGGTGATTGTTTTATAAAGGTAGCCGTTCAAACAGGTTAAGCTGCACCATGAAAAAATAAATTGGACCCTTTTAAATCAAGTGAAAAGTACAGTCGAACCTGCTCTAATGGCCACATGTACAAGGCACTTTCCGAGACATCCACCTGTCTAAAACAACTTCTCTCCTCCGATCGTCTTGGACAATTTCGATTATATATTCATCATAACTTTTGAAACTATCGAAACAGCCATGTTCATATTCATGAGAGTGGTCAGGAAAGAAGGTTGTTTTCAACAAAAAGTGTCGGAAAATATATTTACTTCATTATACTTCTTAACCTTGCATTTTTATATACATAATATACTCAGTAACAATGCAACCTAAGGTCGCAAAACACTGATGGTATACCATCATGTCAGGGCTGCCCACCCACCAGCTCATATTTTAGAAATCAACTGATACAAAATTAGTAAACTGGCTTAAAAATTCGTAATATGGTCATGGAAAATCTTCTTCAATGAAGTGTCAAGGACAGGGGATGTAGTCCAGTATAATATAAATATAACATAAATAAAGGCGTGATGATACAAAAGGGCAGGAATTTTCTAACACATTCTCAGTCCAATGTATGTCTAGCTCCTGGCTTTGGCACTACTAAAGTCTAATAATATTCTAAGGGCAAAATGGCACTGAGTGACTACAACAACGGCTCAATGCAAAGAGGAGGTTAATACTGTAGTTAGACAGCTGGTAGTTCTATTTTTTCCCCCCTTATACACCAGGAATGTTGGCAGTAAGTTGGGGTAACCAAAATTTTTCAAAAAGTCAGAATCAGCGGTATTACAATTGTATTTTTGTAAAATAAAAAAAAATAAAAAATTTAATCCCCCAAAAAACGATTCTGCCAAATTTGTGATGGTGGGCAGCCTTGTCATACTGCTGGTCACACCATATATTGACACTCACACACACACAAGCACAAACTGTCTCTTTATCTCTCAAAATACGTAAACATGTATACATCAAAATTATCTCAGTCTCATAACAACTTCAATTATATAACAAAATCAAAAGATCTCAATTCATCACATTCAAGAAATATAAATACCTCATCCAGTTCATCCTTCACATCAATAGGACTGAGATGCAATAGACGAGAAAATGTTTTCTCTTTGGATCCAAGAGACTCCATCACAAAAGGCTATCCAATATACATCACACTGTGGAAGTATAAAAAGAAGCATTACATGCCAGTTTTTAAAAAATAGGAGGAGGTTTGATTTAGGGCTCAGAACTATGGTATAGGGTGGGAATTAGGTGAATTCTATGAATGAGGGCAGGGGTAGGGCATCATAAGAGTAAGAGACATGATTTCCAAAACAGCAGAGAACTTCAAAGAAAGTAGAACCATCAAGAATTCTATAAAAACTGAATCAAATATTTTCGACTCCCTCTTTCTGCCGTCACTTTTCCTCTATGTCTGAAATAAACGTGTTTCCAATCAATATCTGTTCTTGTTGAGAAAGAGATGTATGATGCCACACACCTTGGTCCTCCATCAACTATGTCATTTATCACTATTTGAATTTAACTATGCCTACAACCATGCCGTCCAGCGTGGGATATGATCTGTACACTAATCTCTGCTTTAACTTCCAGATTTCCAGGTCATTTGAATTTGACAAAACAAAGGTAGGGGTCTTCAAGTGCATTTGTAGTGTGCACTGCAGCTGCAACACGATCCCCTTAGTAGGAACCAGCTATCATCCACCAGTAACATGTCAAGGAGTTGAAAGTGCACCAAAAAATATGTTTTTTCTTCTTACAGATCACCAAAGTCTTGACCTTGACCATTAATATGTGTCAAAAGATGCTTCAACACACAGAATACACCAGAAGTCAAGCAAGTGTGAATGGTTTTTGGTGCACCTGAGGACCACCAGTCCCTGACACGTGCGATACTCACATTTTGTAAGATTATGTCACAGGACACAAACATGTCATAAAGACCCAGCTCTACCTCTTTGTATTTGTTTCTGTATTATGGTATTGAATGAATACGAACCAAAATTATGAGCTACCACTGCAGAGACCTAAAAGAAATCAACGAAAAGACACATTGACCAGTGGGGACACATGGAACAAAATGGGCCAATTTTCAAAATCTTTTTAAAAAAAATCTCTACGGGCACTGGTAAATGGTAGTTTATGCACCTTTATCAGTATGGCGGTAGAACAGGTTCAAAATCAGTAACTACTGGAAAAATCGGTAGAAATAGGCAGCCCAAGAGCAGGCATTATATAACAAGTCAATGAAGGCAGGAACACAAGAGTATGGTCAGAATTGTAATGGGAAAGAGAAAGGCAAAAGTAGGAGACAAAAATATATAAACTTGGCAGTCACTCTGTCATAAGACCCCTGCTCTGCCACTTTATATTTGATTATGATTGTTGGTATTGAATGAGAATGTGAGCCAAAACTACGAGTCAACCTGGCAGGTGTAAAAGAGGTCAACGAAAAAACCCTACAGCTGGTGGGGACAAATGAAAGAGAAAGTACCAATTGTTTTAATCTTTAAAAAAAATCTCAGTGCCCATCGTCAATTTAGTACCCAACTTTGTTTGTTTTTGTAAAGTGTTTTACGGCGCTCGCAACTGCATAAGGTCATATGAGCGCGCGGGACACACCTAATATTTTCAGTTGGTAGGAAATTTTGAATTTTGCCCGGGTGGCGGCCGAAGACTACTCTTATCGATTTTAGACCACCAAGGGATCTTTAACGTGCGCAACTTGCACATGGGCCCTCCGAGATTTTTCGCCCTTGTCCGAGAAGGCTAGGTGTAGATCTTTCCTACCAGAAGATCAGGGGTGTGGCAGAAAGACAGCAGTAAGGAGGAGCCAAGGAGCAGCAGTAGAAAGGCTGCAGGAAGAGTCAGGAGCCCAGAGGAGGGGGCAAAGGAGGTGAGGGGGTGGGGGCAGAAAGTGGAAATGAAAGCAGACAACAGAACATTGCTAGAGAGTAGGAAAGGAGGTGAAAGGAAACAATTTTAGAGAAGAAAATTTTTCGGTCGCTACCCGGATTCGAACCTGGGACCTTTGAATGAGAGGCCAACACCTTAACCTCTAGGCCACGAGAGCCCCCTGTACCCAACTTTAACAGCATGGTGGTGGAACAGGTCTAAACAGTAACTACTGGAAAAATTGGTAGAAATAGGCAGCCCTGGAGCAGGTGCATAACAAGTCATGAAAGAAAGGTAGGAACACCAGAGAGCAGAAATAATTATGATGAGAAAGAGAAGAGGAGAAGGAGACTAAAGAAGAGAGAGAGGGGGGCGGAGGGAGCGAAAAGGAGGAAGAGAGAGAGAGAGAGAGAGAGAGAGAGAGAGAGAGAGAGAGAGAGAGAGAGATAGGGAGAGGGAGGGAGGGAAGAGGGGACAGAGTGAGTTAATGAGAGAGTACGAGAGGAGAGAAACTGTCAAGCACATAAAAAGTATGGTTCAAAAAAAGAGGGGAGTGGTTAAATAAGGTTAGAACTTACAGTCCGATCAGACTTTTTATCTATTCGGACTCGAGTCAGAAAAAAAAAGTCTTGTTCATAATTCAGAGCTTCTATGTGAGCTCAATGTGAGCGTAAGAAGGTAACTTAATATAACCGACGGGTGGACATCGGGAAAGACCGAGGACGTCGGGAAAGACCGACGGTGGCAGGGGCTAACTACCCAGGTCACTGTAAATATAAGTTACGTCAACCAATAGAAAAGACAGCCCCGGGATCCACCGAGAGGGGGGAGTAGAGGATGGATCCACAAGGACGGATTCAATGGACAATGACCTAAGCGTTAAAAGGACAATGCAGAAAGAGAATCAAGAGAACAGCTTTATGTGCGAGCAGTGCTACAGAAAGTTCGATACCTGGCGAGGGCTGAGAGTGCACCAGGGAAAAGTCTGTTTAAAGAAGAGAAGACAGTGCAGATCGTCAGATTGTAAGACACGAAGCAAATCATCCCAGGATGAAAACCACAGCGGAGCGATTAGTGCTTCAGTCGACTCTCCTTTCACCCTGTCTCAGCAAGAGATGGAACAGCAAACGGAACCAGGGTTACGGAAACCCAGAATACTGTGGCCTGCTGCTAACGAGAAGGCAAAATACAAGACGTTAGAAGAAGAAGTCCAGAAGAAATTGAAAGAAGTCAAAAAGAGTTCTAACAGAGGGGATGCTAAAGAAATATTGAGTGCGTTTGCGACCATTATCTATGACTCGGCAATAAAAGAGTTTGGTATTTGTGAAGGAAAGAAAAAGACGGAGAAGAAAAGTGGATTGAGTAGAAGGCAGAGAGTACTTGCACAGCTAAGAAAACAGAAACGAGACTTGCAAAAGCAGAAAAAGTACGCACCACCAGAAGAGATAGAAGGCCTAAGAATCTTGTTTGAAGATCTTAAGAAAAAAAGCAGAGACCTACAGAGGCACGAAAGAAGGTGTACCAGGAGAAAAGAGAGAAAAAGGGAACGTGAACAATTTCTGAAGAATCCTTATGAAGCAGCCAAAAAACTGTTCACAGAGGCACGGAGTGGTAAATTGGAATGTACGAAAGAGGAACTCGATGCTTATGTTAAGCAGACGTACAGCGATTCAAGAAGAGAAGAACCGCTTCCTTATATGAGAGGCCTGAAGCGTCCAGCTGCCCCCGTCGTCAAATATTACCTGGGACCAATTAGAGAGAAAGAAGTAGATGAGTTCGTAAAAAAAGCAAGAGCAAAAAGTGCACCTGGAGGAGATGGCGTGTCTTATAAGGTGTTCAAGTATTGCGACACGCTGAGACACACCCTCTTTGAGATGCTAAGAGGCCTTTGGAAAGACAAAGAAATCGTCAAAGATTGGTGCAGAGCGGAGGGCGTGTATCTACCCAAAGAACAGAATGCAAAGGAGATAGGACAGTTCAGACCTATTTCAATCATCAACGTGACGTGCAAGATCTTTATGGGAATACTTGCAAAGAGGACTGTAGCATATTTGCAAAGTAACGGCTATGTGGATGAAACGGTACAGAAAGCCGGGGTACCAGGGATCCCAGGCTGCATCGAGCATGCTTTCACCATTTGGGACACAATCCAAGAGGCCAAGAAAAACAAGGAAAGTTTAAACGTAGTGTGGTTGGATCTGGCGAATGCCTACGGGTCTGTTCCCCATAAATTGCTGATGAAGGCAATGGATTTTTTCTACGTCCCACAAGAGGTGCAAAACATTATGAGAGAATACTATAGTAACTTCCAGATGCGATTCTCAACCGCAAATTTCACAACGGAATGGCACCGACTAGAGATTGGGATTGCAGCTGGCTGCTCTATATCGGTCATCTGGTTCATCCTGGTAATGGAGATGCTACTGAGATCTGCAGAATGCTGTGAAGAAGAAGCAAAGGTGAGATCACCAAAGAAAGCCTTTATGGATGATGTGACCCTACTGACAAGAGATGGAGACACAATGCAAAGTGTGTTGAATCGGCTTGATAAGCTTATCACCTGGGCCAGGATGAAGTTTAAAGCTAAAAAGTCTAGAAGCCTGACTATTAACAAAGGAAAACAGAAGCAACTGAAGTTCACAATTGCAGGGGAGCAAATGCCCACAGTAAAAGAACAACCCGTGAAAAGTTTGGGTCGGTGGTACTCAGGAACTCTGTCTGATAGGAGTCAAGGCGTGGAAATCATGATGCAGGCTGAAAATGGGCTGAAAGCAATTGACCAGACAAAGCTTCCAGGAAAGCACAAGATATGGTGTCTACAGTTTGCCCTCTACCCTCGATTGGCGTGGCCACTGACAATGTATGAAGTTGCTTTGTCAAGAGTTGAGATGATCGAAAGAAAGTGTAACAGCTACATCAGGAAGTGGCTGGGGCTACCCCGTACCATTAACACATCATCCCTGTACAGACATAGAGGTGCGCTTCAACTACCTCTCACGTCAATCGTGGAGATCTACAAAGCAGGCAAGATTAGAACCGTTTTGATGTTGAGAGAATCAAGGGATAAGGAGATCAGTGGAAAACCTCCAGATGTCAAAACAGCCAGAAAGTGGAAGGCAGAAGTTGCAGCTAACGAGATCATCTCTGCATTGGAGCATGGGGACATTGTCGGTCCAGCGCAACCTGACAGATTAGGGCTAGGTAATGGCCACTTTAGACCTTTCAGGAAAATGTCTCAGCGAGACAGAAGAAAAGCTGCAACAAGACATATGCAAAAGATGGAGGCAGAGAGGCGAGAAATTCATCTCATCCAGTGTAGCCAGCAAGGACAAATGACCAGATGGGAAGAGCATGTAGTGGAAAGAAAAGTCGGGTGGAGTGACATCTGGAAGTGGAATACATCAAGGCTGAGCTTTCTTCTCCGGTCTACGTATGATGTTCTGCCTTCACCGGTGAACCTTGTCAGATGGAAGGTACAGGAGGACAACAAGTGTAGATGCGGTAAGCTAGGAACCATGAAGCATATTTTGTCAAACTGCAACCTAGCTCTTAACAGATACACCTGGAGGCACAACGAGGTGTTGAAAGTGCTCACGAAAATGGCGACACAACAGGTGGAAGAAGGAAAATATGCCCCCAAGATACAGAAGCATGGACCCACCAAGATTGCGTTCGTTCCGCAAGGAAGCAAGGTTGCCAAAAGAAAGAAAGCGAACGAAGCCATGAAAGACCAGAGCGGAGGCACATGGGAAGTAGCTGCTGACTTAAAAGGCTTTGAGAGATTCTTCCCCATTCCAACTACGAAAAAGCCAGACATTGTGTTATGGGAGGAAAAAGACAAAGAGGTACACTTGGTAGAGCTCACGGTGCCCCACGAGGACAATATCTATGCCGCTCATGAGCGGAAAGAAAACCGTTACGAGGCACTCGTCGAACAATGTGAGGAGGCAGGATGGAAGGCAACCCATTTTCCGGTAGAGGTAGGATGCAGAGGTTTTGTAGCAACAAGCGCCCGTAAGTGGATGAGAGTGGCAGGACTTACTGCAAAGAAAAGCAACGAACTCACAAACTCCCTTCAGGAGACAGCAGAGAAAGCCAGTCATTGGATCTGGTTGAAGCGAGAGGACTCAAGCTGGAATGAATCCTAAAGTTGGCAGCAGAGGAAAACAGTCGAACTAACATGGAGACCTCACATCGGTGAGGGGGCTCGGTGCGTCAGAAAAGCTGTAGAGAGGAAGAGCCCGAAACAGCGACACATTCTCTCCTGATGATCTCCATGCTAGAGTCCGGGATACGGAGCGTTCGACGGTGAGCAGTGCATACGGCTGTTTAGACTACGTACTGTAGTCGGGGGATTTTACGTAAAACCAGAATTAGAACTAGAAATACCAACTAGGACTGTACTGTGTCTGTGTCAAAAGTCAAAAGGCTGCACTCTCATTGCCCAATGGCAGTGTCTATGTACACGGTAACCAACAACTCAGGGTCTACATACACTGTAACTGGCCCCAGGCACCACTACCAGTCAGCAGCATCATGATTACTTCTACCACCGTTCGTTTTTCCACATGTTATATTTTGTTACTATTTTTGGGTGATTTAAAAAAAAAATTCACATCGCACAAAATCGACAGCCGTGGCCTCTTCCTAACACCTCTTCCCCCAGCAAGCTGAGAGTGCGTGATCACTATGCTTAATCTCATTGGTCGACATAATTAACTTTGCCCCCCCCCCGGCAAGGTCAATACTCAACCTGGTGGTTCTGTTCATACTAATGATGCAGGGAGGGCCAGTTTAGATAGATTTAGTAACTGGATATTAGATCTAAAGCTCATGTCTCGATTGTTATCATTATAATAAATATCGAAAAAAGTTTCATAAATACTGGAAATATTTAGGAGAAACAAGGGTCGGAAGTGACGTCACGCGGGACTCAAATTAGTCAAATTCAGAGTCAGAATATAATTTTGTTTAATCAGACTCGAGTGCGAATAGTCTGTATTAATACGTGAAAAAAAAGTCACAAATCAACATGCCATGACCAAAGAAGGAACCCCCCCCCAAAACAACAAAGGTCTAGAAATATCCTCCGATAAGAAGTTCACCCTGACAAAATCTAACATTATTAAGAGAGGACCGTAAATACTATTTAGAATGACGCCTCCGACCGGCCACATTCAAATAAACAAAGCCAAGAGGTGCGTGTCACATTAACAGAGTTTACAAGTCAGTCTCATGTGATCTTCAAAGGTCACAGGGCCCGGTAATTTGATGTGTTTTTATTCATTTTATGAATCACACAACATAAATACTTAGGGTCTACAATTCAAGAATACATTTTGAATTATCATTTTGGGAATAATGAGTCTGCTATAGAATCATTAGGCGGTACTACATGGCGTCGGTGGTCAAGTGATGACAAGTTGAAGTCGTTAGGCTCTCGGATTCGAAACTGTAAGGTAGTAAGTAAGGTCATGAGTTTGAATCCTAACACAGCCAGGGGCCCAACATTTTGACATGTTCTTGGGAAAGGTGCTTTGAACAAATTTTCCTCACTTCACCCACGTGGAAATGGGCACCTGGTTATAAACAGTGAAAGATCTAGTCTGTTCCAGTTTTTAACACACACATGTCATTCGGAGCTTGCACTGTGTGTATGCTTTCCAGGAAGCTGACAATGCTTCTAAGAGATCAAGGCTCTCCTGGGGCCTGGGGTGTATACAGACCCGGTAACCGGGAACAAAGTCACGAAGTATACAGACCCGGTAGGGGAACTTTTTTGTGATGTCGGAAAGTTTCAGCGTGTGTGTGTGTGTGAGTGAGAGAGAGAGAGAGAGAGAGAGAGAGAGAGGGAGAGAGAGAGAGAGAGAAAGAGAGAGAGAGAGAGAGAGAGAGAGAGATGAGAGAGAGAGAGAGAGAGAGCAGGGGGAAGTGCTAGCAAAATGTATATATATATATATGACATGCCCCTGTTGACAGGAGGGAACGAGAGAAAGATAGAGTGGGAAATAGGTGGGGAGAAAGAAAGACAGAGACAAACAAAGAAAAAGAGAATGCGATCGACACAGAGAGAGAGGAGAGAGAGAGAGAGAGAGAGAGAGAGAGAGAGAGAGAGAGAGAGAGAGAGAGAGAGAGGAGGGGGGGGGGTGACTGCTCAATTGAAATTATGACACTGATTGTTCTTTTCTGCAAATTGTGTTTCCTCCAACTCCAAAAACGGAGGAAAAACGATCGTTCATCGAAGAGAAATCCGCAATCTTCATTTAGATCTAGCTCTACACTAACCTCGAAACTAGATCAATGATTTAAATGTCTGTCTGTCTAGATCTAGACCTAGGCCATAGATCTAGAAGAACCTAGGCTAGGTGTCTTCCCTGAGCCAAGAGGGCGCTGAAACTTTCCTAAATCACAAAAGAGTTCCTCTACCGGGTCTGTATACTTTGTGATTTTGTTCCCGGTTACCGGGTCTATACTCCCTAATAACAATAGATTCAATAGCTAGCTGTAAAGCACATATTATTGGGCTGTAGGCTGGAGGTGGAGGGCATCATGGATACAATATGCACAGTACTTTTAAATGAAACATATTCTTGATTATTAAATATAATTAAAATCAGGATTTATTATATTTTATATGGGGGACTCTGAAAGAGCTCTCCTGGAGATGCAGAGTCAAAATGAAATTTAGTTTTGGAAGAGGCTAGCCGTACTTAAGTACGGCTAGACTGGCAGTCTAGCCGTACTTATTCTTGATATGATGGCTAGACTGACCATTTACAAAAAATAGGCCTACTGAATTGTAAATATACGTTTTTAGTGTGCAGTACCTAAGGTATTTGCATTTGAGACGAAACCAGGTACCTTAATGACAGTGCATATATTTTAAACCTCCTGTTTTCTAATGTTAATAGGGCCTAAGTTAAGTACGGCTAGACTGGCAGTCTAGCCGTACTTAGTACGTGTAGACAGCCAGGCTAGCCGTACTTAAGGACGGCTAGACTGTCAGGCTAGCCGTACTTAATATTGATGGCTGAATAGTAAATGAAATTTTTAGTTTGCAATGCCTAAAGTATTTGTATTTCAGACAAAACCAAAAGGTGCCTTACTGACTTGCATGATTTGAACCTGAATTGAATAAGTTTTCAATAAGTACTAGATCTAGATCTAATGAGACTTGTGTACTAAGGCCACCTCTATTCTCACCCGGGGTGAGTATAGTGCAGGCGAGTCTTTTGGCTATTCTCAACCGGTGCGCGTTCATCTTTATAGCCTAGATCTAGGCCAACAAATTTTGCGTTCACCCTAAACGACAGAATTCTACACTGTGATAACAGAAAAATTGTAGAAATCTGTGCTGTGAACAAACGTTCCATTACAACTGTACTTGTAGCCTACTAAAAGCGTACAATTTTGTCTGTGTGGGCAGTGGAGAGAGAGAGAGTGAGAGAGAGAAAGAGAGAGAACAAAACAAAATGGCGACCCGCGTAGTTCGGCTCGATTCGAAAAGTTAAATAGCCGTTGTAGCATCTTTGTAGACAACCAAATTAATTTACTTTTGTGTCTTAACATCATTTTTTAACTTTGTTTTGGTCAATTTGATCGTCCACACCGATAGACAGTATTCAGAAAGAGACAGAGAGAGAGAAGAGGGGAGGAGTAGATCTTGCGAGAACTGTACTAAACAGGCTTGAGTCGATAGGGCCAAACCTATTTAAGTACGGCTTAGCCACTTCGTTTAGTTTTAGTGAGTAGGTCCACATATAATATGACGCCCAAAATTGCCAACAAACCTCTCTTTGCAATCCAATTTTGTATAAAAATTGTCACAAATAAAAGTCAAATTCATGTAAAAGATGTCAATCATCAGAAACCCACTAGATCTACTCCAGAACTGTCTGAAGTGCACTTCTCTCTCAGTCACACTGTTTAAAACTGTGTGTGTTACTTTACTGCTACTGCTGTGTAGTGTTGTGACTTCTAGAAGTGTGGTCCACTGTGGTGTGGTGGTAGATCTAGACAATACTCAATAGATAGATATTTTCAATAACTAGATCTAGCATCTGCAAAACCTCTGTAAAAGTACACATATTAAAGTATATATGGCTGAAACCATATAAAAGACAAATACCTTGACACAAATTAAAACGCTGTCTTCTTGATCACTCTCAATGTTCACCTCACATAGGCCTAAGAAGCAGTGGACCAAAGAATCGCGAAGTAAAATTGGAAGGGAGCTAACCCTTGTTGACTGAAATTTCTGGCCAGCTAAGGAAATCGCAGCTTCTCAATAAATCGACAAATCTACGCCTTTACATTACATTCGCTCTTCTACTCTATGTGAGTTTCATGCACTTGAGTCTAAAAAGCACTTTAAGGCTTCCGTCTGGAAAGCCAATATTTGCTTCACATTGAACCCATGCTGCTGATTGTCATTGTTATGCTTTCCTCAAAGTCTTTCAGTGTTTCATTTCTCTTCTACTTCTTCCCCACTTCCTTCGTTGAAAACTTGGCTAAATTTGTGATCTCAAAAGTTGGACTGTCTTGGACTTACAAAACAAACCGGATTTTTTAGAAAAGCCAAAGACCAGAAGAAGCTAGCCTTGCTAGGTTAGGTCGGTCATTTTAGTCTAAACTTTTTGTTTGCTACGTTTTCTTTCAACCCTAATACTAATGTGTCTTTTATAATTTTCAAAATATATTTTAACCAAAGAAAACAAGATATCAAATTTTTGTTCAGTACTATATATCTAGATTTAAATCACTCTGGAATAGCCTGGAAAGTTGACCCTACTAATTACAACCAAAGATACTATCTTTGTTACAACTATTACGACGACAGAACGATACTTCACTTTGATATAATTTATTGATGCGAAATGCCTCATACTTAAAAAAACAACAACAAACAAACAAAAACGATAACAAAAAACCCCAAACAAACAAAGTTCTATTCATTGGTTCATTTAACCAATTGTTTGTTGGTTTTTACTAATTTTGTTAATTGTTTTGACACTTTTTTTTCATCCATTATATTAATTTTTTAAAATTCAACCAACTATTCTTATTATTGATGTGTCTGTCTAGACCAAGGAGACTATAATAATCTTACAAATAAGTCTTTGGTACAGACAAATCCACTCATGCAGGTGCTTTATCACTTTTACTCTTGTATTCTTTTGAGGCATCTGCAGCATTGGAAATGCGCTATTGCATTAAAATACAAATGATATAATAGTAGAGGAAGAGGTCTGTCAGGCTAAGAATGAATGGGGGAGTCAAGAGAATCCAGAGAAACTACACATCTAAACTGACAGAGTTGCGCAGTTGGCCTACCATAGAAAACTGCATCTCCTCCACAGAATTCTACACTTAGTGTAGAATTCTGTGATCTTCTCTTTCTAACCAAAGTTTTTTTGCCTAATATAGAACTCTTTTTACACACGCACGCGCACACACACACACACACACACACACACACACACACACACACACACATACACACACACACACATACACATAATCTTATATTACTATCACCTCATCCCAAATACTATCACAGCTACCACAATTACTGCCCTCACAAAGTGACAAATACGATAAATGTAAAAAAAAGCATTTTGTTGAAATATAAAAAATTCGACGATGTTGATCTAATGTTTACGCTTAAAATTAATATTTGAGCGAAAACTGCGAAGCCGAAGCGAAAAGTTTTGATCTTTTCGTGGAAGAGTTCGAAAAGAATGCGATTATCAACTATCAACAATGAAAGAAAAAGGGCAGGAAGTATTCTTGACATGGGCGTCGGCCTCCTAATCTGTACACAAAATCTCTTTTTACTTTTGTTGTCACAGTCCTGGATTTGAAGCATGATGCTCTGCACTCCATGAAGACACAGTCTGGCTCCCGTTTTTTACTATAGGAAAATTTGCTTTTGTTATCTCTTCTTGAAACTGGACCTTGCAGCAAGTTCTCATTCACATGAGTCAGGTATGCAGCCAAGCCCAAATGCAGTGTCGGCAGTGTAGTGTACATAAAATAACGAACAGATCATGCCAGGATAGCGTTTGTTGCTAAGCATGAAATGTAGATTTCAGTGTTCAGGCAAAATGTTTTTCATCAGCTTTGTAAGCATATGTTAAGATTGTATAGACTATAGATCTAGTGTGATTTTGGGGGTTTGGGAATTGGGAGTGAAAACAGACCCGGTAACCGGGAACAAAGTCACGATGAAGTAGATCTAGATTTAGATCTATACAGACCCGGTAGGGGAAATCTTTTGTGATTTCGGAAAGTTTCAGCGCCCTCTCTTGGCTCAGAGTAGACTTAGGTTATTCTAGATCTATGGCCTTGGCCTAGATCTAGACAGACAGAAATCATCTATAGTCTAGTATATTATATGAGCCATATTGCCAAAACGTGGGGAAAAACACACACATCTCACAATAGTGTGCATAAAATGTGATGCAATAGTATTTATTCCTCCAAAACTTATACACATGTCAAATATAGGATGTAGAAACTGCATTATCAGTTTCAGACCCTATGTCAGCTTTATAATCTTGAGTTTGTAAATTTTGTGCCCAAAATGTTCGTTTTTTAGTGATTCCTCGAGTGTCATTTTGAGCACACCAATGCAAACTTCCAAGAACGTCAAAAATTTAGTATTTTTGGGTGTTTTTTTTTAACCTGTGCTTTGATTCTATGCTATTTGTGATCGAGAAAGGTACACTTGCTGAAGAAATCGGTTTATTTGTTTGCAAATAAACGAATAATTCGGATCACTTGTGCGTCAGGGGTGTCGTCACGGACTAGGTGTTTCAGAAAACACCATTATTTTTCAGTAGAATCACCACAGCTGGTTAAATCTTTTTGCTTTTCGTCGTTTATTCAATAGTTCAAAAGCCGCGATGCGTGAAAGGAACATCGGGTTCCTAGATCTACGATTTCGGTCGGCTGTTTAACATTCGCTGTTAATGGCGTCACTTTGCGACGTAACGGAAGTCCGAATTTTAGCATACTTTTGTTTTGAACGGATCATCAACAGTGCCCGGATATAATTGTTTTCTTGAGTGACTTCCCCTTACCCGCTTCCCCAGAACAGCTGGAGCAACGGGGTAAAGAGAAAAACGAAAGTAGTCATTGCCGTCACCCTCCGGTTACGCACAAGAATCTTGCGTTGAATGTGACGTACTGGACTGTTTTGCGTGTTTTTAGGCTACCCTATTGAATATTTTAGTGAAATTGTGGTGTTTACATTGGATTCCTGGAACAAGAGTGTGATGTGTGAACAAACTTCGAGAGATGGATCATTTCTGTGGTTATAGATTTAGCTTTTGTGCTTAGTGATGACGTTTGGGGTGTCGTCATGCAGCCGTACAAGACTGACCGACGTACTAGAAATTACTTTGTCCTAAGAGCAAACATTATTTAAGTCATGTGTGCTCTTTTTACTCAAACAAATAGACAAACATGAAATGTCCTTGTTTATCTGTCTAACTCAAAAATACACATTTGTTCTTTGTTGGCATGATATGCCTTTTTCCAATACATTGTGTCATTGTGTCATCATTGTTATGTACAAGTAATATTTTGTATAATTGCTAATATCACTAAGTTTTCAACATATATTTCATACATGCAAGATTCATTTAGAAACAAAATACGCCTTTATTGATCTGTGTATCTCATAGAGTGCAAATTTGTTCTTTGTAGGCATGATTTTACCTTTTCCCAGTATGTTTTGTCATCACTGTTATGTACGAGTACTCTTTGTCATAAGTAGCAACGTAATTGTGATTGTCTACTGTCTTTGATATGACCTGGTATCTGTTTCAAAGCAAAAGAAACCTCTCCTGGGTTTTTTTATTCTTAAAGTGCGCTTTTTTCTCTGGAGACAAGACTTTTGTCTTTTCCTGTACATTGTGTCATCATTGTTATATGTACAAGTCATGTTTGTCATCACTGTTATGTACAGGTCAGCTCAATTGATTTTGTGCTTTTGCCTCATATTAGTTTAAAAATTGTTTTACACATGTGTTTTTCTGGTACTGAGGCTTTGATAACTGTATTTGTACAGCCTTTCACTATTGTGATGTGTTGTTAATGATAATGTCTAATGTGTATCCTTTCTTGTACATAACAATGATGACATGTTCTGTGCACTGCGTCATTGTTACAAAGCTTGTCATTCATATTACCATTATGAATGGAGTTCATAGTGTACGAAGTCTTTGTTTACTAAACAAATGGAATTTAAAGTCCATTATTTGCCTTGCTGCGTATCTGTTTTTGTCATCACTGTAACATACAAGAAATACAGTAGTTGCCAAACCAATAGACCCATATCTCCAAAACCGTACGTCTCCTTGCTCTGATACTCTAGGAATATGAGCACTAAATGTCAATCTGTGACTGACAGAAAAGAGAGTCAAATTGGTAAGAAAATTTTTTTTGCACCACTGAGTCTCAAGAGAGTCTCACGTTTTGGCAATTGCTCATATAAGATCTAGTTTCGAGGCCTAGATCTAGATCTAGATCTAGATCTAAATGAAGATTGGGGATGTCTTCGATGAACGCTCGTTTTCCTCTGTTTTGGAGTTGGAGGAATGAATAAGACAATTGGAAGAAAAGAACAATGTCATAATTATTTCAACCGAGCAGTCACCCCTCTCTCTCCTCCCCTCTCTCTCTCTCTCTCTCTCTCTCTCTCTCAACAACTGGGTTAGCTTGCACCCCCAAATTTTGGGCCAAACCACTTGTCAGCCAAGTGGCTAACCACACATAAAGCTACGGTGAGCACCTAGCGCACCTCTGTGGTTGTCCCAAATATAGGTGAACGTATGTCTGCCTTCTATTTTTATCATCTTCCAAGGCTTCCCTCGCCAGTTGACTAGATCTCACCTTGGCGGGCCCGCTTTTTCCCGCTAAGGGCGCGATGGGCTGTGTTACTAGGTTTCATCGCCGACTGCTTGGGCTGTTTGTGTGTGTGTGAGCACACGCGCTTTGTGTGTTTGTGTGTACAACTTTGAGAAGGAGGTAAATTTACGGAACGAGAATTGCTGAGATTGTTTATAAAAGATAACACAAATTAATACCCAAAAAACCAAACGCGGCAAATTTTAATCAACAGTTACTGGCGAGGGAAACCCAAGAGAATTTTGGGAGGAAACACCGGAAGACGACATAAATAGATGGCGGAAATACATCATCTATATATGAAATAAATGGACCACCAATACTGAAAGCAGAAGTACAAGCTGCCATTAGGAAAATGAAACAAGGAAAAGCCGCAAGGCCTGATAATATTCCAGTTGAAGTGAATGTCGCGCTTGGAGAACTAGGAACTGAAACAACAACAAAGTTCCTAAATGCTATTTATGACAGCAATGAGATCCCAGAAGATATATGATGAAGTCAGTTTTTATAGCTTTAATAATAATAAATGACATATAGCACTCAACCCCGATTAAAGCACACAGGCTCTGAGCGCTTTACGATACAGTACAACCTACACAAGGAACATAAAACGTTGTGTTCTGACTAAAAGAAACTTTACATAAAACACCAGGTGCCACTGAGTGTGAATATATGCATAGAACAATTAGCCTTATAATGAGTCATTTTACAAAACTATTGCTGCGAGTAATAATAATGGGAAGAATGGGAAAAAGTGTAAGATCAGAGATATAAAACGCAATTTGGCTTTGTTCCTGACAAAGGCACCAGAAATGCTATATTCATCTTAACAATGTTAATGGAAAGATGTATCGAAGCACAGAAAGATCTGTATTTATGCTTCATAGATTATTCAAAGGCGTTTGATTAAGTTAGACATGATGAGCTATTTAAATTACTGGAAAAGCTAGACATAGAATGAACAGATCTAAGAATTATCAGAAATTGTACTGGGACCAAAATGCTGCTGAACCAATTAATGGAGAATACAGTGAATATAAGCAGATTAGGCGAGGAGTGAAGCAAGGATGTGTTATAATGTCACCAGACCTCTTAACATGTACAGTGAAACAATCCTTAGAAACATAGAAGAATGTCCTGGTCTTAAAGTAAATCGAAAAAATATTAATAACATCAGGTACGCAGATGACACAGTTTTAATAGCAGGCTCTTCAATTGCTTCTAGATAATGTTGTAACAGAAAGTGAACGTAAAGGATTATTGTTGAATGTAAAGAAAACAGAATGAATGGTAATATCCCAAAAAGCAGCAAATCCTAGTTGCAATCTCATTAGCAAAAGCGAAAAAATCAAACAAGTTCAACAGTTTAAATATCTAGGATAAATACGATAACATCTAATGCCAAATGTTCCACAGAAATAAAATGGAGAATTACAATGACTAAGGCTAGTTTCAATAAAATGAGGCCAATCCTGAAAAATAGAAACATCTCAATGACCACCAAAATGAAAGTTCTGAATGGTCAACCTTTCTATGGCTGTGAATGCAAGACAATCACTAAAGACAGTGAAAATAAAATAGAAGCAATAAAAATGTGGTTTCTTAGGAGACTGCCAAGAGTATCGTGGAAGAAAAAAAAATCAAATGAGGTAGTGCTTTATGAAGCCCACGTGAGACGCTCAGTTTTAAAAAACAATTAGGAAACGACAAATGCAGTTTTTTGGGACACCTGAATAAGGGTCTTGAACATCTAGCTCTCACTGACAAAATTGAAGGCAAACGAGGGAGAGGTAGGCCCAGAACAATCTACTTAGGGAACCTAAACAAATGGGTAACAGGAATGAATGAAGAACCATGATCGCCGATGTCTGTCGCAGATCTGGCACTGGATGATGATGATGATATTTGGGCCAATCACAGAGGTGTGCTAGGTACCTGTTGTAGCTTCATGTTTTACCTGTTTTACCTGTCCTTGGCAACAACGTCATTGCACACCGGACTGGTCCAAAAGGGCTCAATTCCTCTCAGCACCAAAGTCTGCAAGGTATCCATACTAGTTGTTCCAATGGCTGTTTGATTATGGCGACGTCTTTCCTTTCCAGATAATTGTTCCTTTCTTCCTTCTTCCCTCTCCGTCTCCATTTCCTGTATCCTGGTGATTGCATGGTGTTCTGCTGTCTCCCTGTCTTCTTCATCCCGCAACTTTTCCTCCAGGGTCTTCAACGCTTCTCCTTTGTCAAATTTCACCTTACCATCAACCATGGCACTGCCTGCCACCCTATCAGCCTCCTCATTGCCCTTCACTCCAGAGTGCCCAGAACAGAATATCCATGTGATGGCTCTAAGTGATGAGTGTTGAACTGGGTTCATCCATTCACTTCGAAGAGCAGCCCTTTCTCAACACTTCACAAGATGCTCTTGGAGTCAGTGACAATAATGAGATGGGTAGATCTTGGTCTTGTATTTTGAAGCCAGCCAAGCGCTCTTGTTACGGTCTCAATCTCCATTTTCATGCTTGAAGTTGTTCTTTCTACGGCCCCTGACATGCTATGAACCCGTTTGTTCCCTCTGTACACCACAAAACCCCAGCCACTCCTCTCACCCCTCCTGACTGACCCATCCATGTAGATATCACTGGGTCCTCTGGCTTAAAGTGCTCCTCAATTAACTGTCCTATGTCATTGTCGTTCATGACAGCAGCACATTCCCATCTTTCACGACCCATAGTGATGTGAACGTTGGCCAGGCTTCTCTGCAATCGGGACTCAGTTCAAACCAGTCCTTTCCACTGCATATTTCATCGATGCCACAAACTTTCCTCAAAGAGTCTTCAGCTTTTGCCATTCATGAGCTGCCCCGTTTGATCCTATTTCCTTTGATGCTGCTTAGGTTATCATGCAAAAGGTGCCTCAGGTCTCCCAAAACATTCAAGTACAACTTTGCCTGTGCAACGTTTTATGCCTCACTCTGATGCTGGCCAGGTCTAGGATGTATCTCAAACTGACAACATGGGTGTCCTTTGTGCAACCCAAGTCTGCCCTCATAGCTGCATTCTGTACTCTCTCCAACCTGTCTATCTGAGTCTTGGACAGGGAGAGGATGCCCAGGCCATAGTCTATAACTGACAAAACAACCAGCTTCATTAGGAGAAAAAGAACTCTCTATTGAATTCCCACTGAAACCAAGGTCTTCACTACATTAATGCCACTCTGAGCCCTGACAGCAATATTGTCAATATGTTTTGGGAAAGAAAGTGTCCTGTCCAGAGTGATTCCCAGGTACTTCAACTCATGCTCTCTGTCTATGAGAAAGTGGTCAAACACAATTGGAGGGGTAGGATCTTTCACAATACGGTTGTTGAGTGAGCACCAGATGACTGGTGCTTTGTCTGGATTGATGGCCACATTGTATTCCTCACACCAATCTGCGACCTTGCTCAGCCCGTCCTGTAGCATCCGCCTGACCGCTAGCCTATCACGACCTTATCCGTAGACCATCACATCATCTGCAAAGGTTACGATTCTTCCTGCTCCACTTACACAGATCCTGGCAATTTTGGATGTATATATATATAGTGAGACCCATCATGGACAACTAATATGAGTCAAACAGGATGTTACACACAGACTGATTGATGCCAAGCAGTTCAACAGGGAGGACAAGGAGGTCCAAATTATGGAGTGTGAGGTGATGAAAAGGAAATGGGCACTTGTCAACATCTATGTGGGCAATAACAGTGCCAAGATAGAGAAAGGTTGGGACTTCCTGGAGGAGCTCTGCCAACGGAGTGAAAGGGTGATGATCGTTGGGGACTTCAACGCCAGGAGTGTGACATGGGGAAATGTACAAGATAACATTCAAGGAAAGGTGCTGGAGAAGGCGTTGATAAGGAGCAGCTTTTCCATCCCCAACAGAACACAAACAACAAGGATCGCACAGCGCAATGGAGAGGATGATTCCGACATAGATTTGGCATTGATTACAGCAGGTTCGGAGGTCCTTGCAAAATGGTAGACTCTGTCAGACCATGGAAGCGATCATCTGCCTTGTTCCATAAGTCTACGCGTCCACCAAAATAAGATCATTTCCAGGCCAGGCTAATGTATGAAGTTTTTGCATTGTGTAGAAGCGACTCAAAAAGATCCGCATCCCCCGACGTCAGACCAGCTAAACCTATTTTTAGCCCAGTGTGTTATGATTACGAGAACAACAGACAGCACAAGCGATTTATTTATTTATTTACCACTTTAAAAAACTAAAAAGCAATAAATTATAATTACGGGAAAAATTGTTGGTAAGTTGGGACAATGAGACGAAGAAAAAATAAATAAAAAAGCTGGGACTGGGGTTCGAACCCACGCTCACAAAATAATGTTTGCCTTCAAATGCAGACACGCTGTTCACTCGGCCATCAGAACTTTCATCAGAGAAGGGTAAATTAAGCTTCATATACAGCACTGTTTCAGGAAAGGCAAAGCAACATAATATATTGAGATGTAGATCTGGACTCTAGCCCTAGATCTAGTGGACCGGCAGATAATGTGTGGAGAAAACTAAAAATTGGCAGAAAATTGGAAGCACTAAACATTAGAGAACGTAGATCTAGATCTAGACACGTCCCTAGCTAGGTCTAACCTGGCCTATTTTTAGCTCTCCCGGGAACGAAATGATCTAGATCTAGGTCAAGTGCTTTAATTTCATTTTTTTGGGCTGCTTTTCAGCACAAATCTGCTATTGTACAACATATTATCATGAGATACAACTTTATTGATCATGTAAAGTACAATGAAGAAGCAAAAATGTACTTACAGATGCAAATTTCCTTCCAAAATGAGTCGAATCGAGGCATTCTTAGTCCCCTGTACGACTGACGAAAAAGCGTGCATGCAGGAAAATTGCGTAGTCAGGCAAAGGCAGTCAGTGACTGACAAAAACAAGCTCATTTGCTTGTGAGCTTGGCCTGCAAGTGACAAAAAAGCGCAGTGGACGCGGGGCCTAAAGATAAATTGCCACAAGGGAAAGGATGAAAAATGCAAGATGAAAAAAACAATCGGATATGGAAAAGTTAGAGGCTCTACTGTGCTGCAAAAAATAAGGAGAAAGGCTTGGACATCATGCGCAACTAAATCCAACTTTGTTCAGCCGCCTTATTGGAATCCTGTACTTGAAGAGCTGCGGCTTCAGAAGAGAAGGTAAACAAGAGCATGACATAGGGCGAGGAAGTCAGACAAGGTAACAGACGAGGAGAAGAATACTCCCAGAGAGCGGATGAAAAGAGACCGGGAGCTTTTCAGGGAAAGTGCAAATGAGGCCAAATGGGAACGGTGGGAGCAGTATGTGACCGACGTGTCATCAGAGAACGCACTTCACAGGTTCTGGAAATGGTGCAAGAAAATGAAGGGATTAAAGACAAAGACTGATGTTGGCTCTGTCTGTTAAAGATGAGAACGATAGGCTACTGGAGACAGATGAAGCAAAAGGCTGAGCTTTTCTTGAGAGATACGTCAAGCAGACTCACCAAGGCAACAAGGAAGAGAATGCTAACATCCAGGCAATTATGAAAACTGCTGTGCTAGAGGTGCTGTATGGAGAGGGTGCCACAATACAGGAAGTGAAGCAGGTAATAAGCGGAACGAAGGATAGTGCAGCAGGGCCTGATTGGGTGAGATACAGCCATTTTAAGGACACAGCCTTTCTACTGCTACTCCTTGACTCCTTCTTACAGCTGTCTTTCTGCCACACCCCTGATCTTCTGGTAGGAAAGATCTACACCTAGTCTTCTTGGACAAGGGCGGAAAAACTCGGAGGACCCGTGTGCAAGTTGCGCTCGTTAAAGATCCCTTGGTGGTCTAAAATCGATAAGAGTAGGCTTCGGCCGCCACCAGGGCAAAATTCAAAATTTCCTACCAACGAAAAGTATTTGGTGTGTCCTGCGCGCTCATATGACCTTATGCAGTTGCGAGCGCCGTAAAACACTTACCAAAAAACAACAACAAAAAAACAACAAAGAAACTGGTTTGAAAATCCAAGATGGCTACCACAGAGACCCATTTTTCAGAAAAAATCAACAAATTCACCCTTAGTACATCCTATTTACCTATGAACTTTTTGCACAATTACACGAAAGTGAATAAAAGTCATTCATTTAGAAAATTTTTCCGGGAGTGTACGTCTCCCCTTAAGTCCTAGTCTTGGGTGGTATTTGTGAGTGTGCGGTTTTCCAATCCATCTGAAAACGTCGCTATAAAACGTTGTTCATTGCAGAGACAATAATATTCTCCAATTATAATTTTGATATTCAATACATGTTTTCCCTACTTTTGTGAGTGAAAATTGTGTGAACTTTCTTTTTAATCTATGAATCCTTTGATTTGTTTTCAGAGTAATTTTCAAATAATTCTTTACATTTGCAGGACCGCTGCATTATTATGGACAATGACTTGCTTACCGTGGCCTCAGCTGGTCTGTCTTTGACGAACCACAATGAAGAGGAATCGTCAGATGTTGTGGGACTTCATGTCCTGACTGCTGATGGTGTAAATGGAGCTGCTGATGGCATCATAGGAACCCTACCCTCTGAGGATTGTGGCCAGCCAGTAATTGCTGTGCCTGCTCTCACTACTGATATCACTGCGTCAGCCATTGGAAAGGATGGAGAGATAACGCTGAATTCATCTTTCATTCCAGAGAATGCTATTCTTATGGAGACACCAAGAGGGTAATAATGTGTGCCTCATCATTCTCCACTCTCTTTCTATCCTTTCATACTTCTATTCTGAAATGCAAAATGTATTTCTTCTAGACCTAGCTGCCTTGTGTCCAGAAAGCTTTGACAGAGGGTCACTATTTCATAATCAACAAGTTTCAAAAGATGTCAATACAATATGTTTTGTTATTATTAAAGATCAGTACATTCCATTAGGTTGGCAAATTTTAGTACTCTTTTCAGAATGTCTTGCTCTTCGAGCTTGTTTAGGCAAGCATAATGTTGCTCAAAAGTTAGTGAAACTGTTCTCATTTTCTTTACTGATACTGTTGATACAAATTTTTACTTTGCTAGAACATCATGTTTTCTCAGTGAAAATTAATCCATACTGGAAACTCAAAATTTTGTTCCTCCTAGAACTTGTTATTTTGTGTTCATAAAAATACAGGGTGATCCAAAGAAACACTGTACAACTTAAAAAAAAATAAATTTTCCTCCACACTAAAGTTTTGCATCTCAAATTTGTACACAACATTTGGAAGTCTAAAGGAATTTGCCTTATATTCATTTTTGATAAATCCAACGAATAATTTTGCTCTACATAACGCGTTAAAAAACAACCCATTTTCAGCTATGTCCCCATTTTTGTAGCTTGACATACTAGTTTGCTTTTGGCTTACCTCTAAAAATCCCAACGATTGCATCATATGGCAAACTACAGCTGTCTAACAGGTGAACAGAAGTTTTCAGATAGTTTTTCTTGTTTCCTTTGCCTGCTGAGATCACAGTTAAGATCAGTAAAGATCAGAGAGCTTTTTGTATTGAACATTTCCTCACCATTAATTCATTTCGTAAGTTTCGCACAAGGTACTGAAATAATGTTCACCCTAGAAGTGCTCAGCGTTTCACTGGAAGTAACCCGCCAAAAATGCCCTGCCGCCATGGCCGATCAGTTGTAAACATGGGGGTTTGGCAGGGGGATATCAGCTGAGATACCCGAGATGTATATCTGCTACTGAAAAATGACCATTTACGGCTCAACAGATGATAAAAGGCATATAAAACCATATCTTTTCTTAAAGCTGATAGAATGAGCCATTCTAAAATGATAAGCGATCAAATAAATACAAACAAAGCGCAAAACACGATAAACTCAACAATTAGTACTTCAGCATGGCGAAACAAGTGATAACACATAGCGTGTAGTCCCTCAGCTGGACCGCGTCACTTTATCGATCGATATCTCGGCCAAGAGACTCTCCACTATTTATAACTTTGGCCTGTAATTTACTACGTCATTTTCCATATAAGGAATACTGAAATTTTCCATTGAAAAAGGTCAGCGTCTATGCCCTCCACTATTTATAACTTTGGCCTGTAATTTACTACGTCATTTTCCATGTAAGGAATACTGAAATTTTCCTTTGAAAAAGGTCAGCGTCTGTGCCCTTTATATAGGGGCCTGCGCGCTTCCCAATTGAAGTAGGTCAGCCCTATATATAGGGCCTGTGCGCTTCCCGGGTAGCCCGGCTCATGCCCTTTATACAGGGCCTGCGCGCTTCCAGGGTTAAAGTGTCCTTAAGGAATTCTTTGATGTCAAAGTTTTCTTTGATTTCAGTTTTCGAAAATAAATTTATTCTTTGTAAATTTTATGTCAAACAAATTCCTTTTGAATGAATTATATCTGTTCCGAATTACACCATTGTAATACAAATTTTGTGCGAGATATTTAGAAAAAAAGTTTTACAGTTTTTTAAAAATCACCCCCTACTTTAATGTTTGTTCTATATTCTTTATTCATGTATATATTTCTTATAAACAGATTGATGTTAACAGTGTCTGATAATATTGGGAGTTTAGCGTACAATGACGAAAATTCCCCTCATGATGGAAATTCGCGGCAGTTGCTTTCATGTATACCAGGTGAGGAATATTTATACTTGATGCTAGAGTATTTTTTAAGTTGCTAGTAGAGCTCCTTGCGAGTGTGATCCTACAGCAGCGGAATGAATTCTGTACCATCGTTGCCTTGGGGTATAAGATAAATTTATACATGATGGCTCAAACATGTGTAGAAGGTTGGTTCAAATCCAAGCAAACATACAAATGTAATTATATTAGAATCTGGTAATCGTTTAGTTGTCATGTCATTTCAGAAAATGTTACATTTTCAGAACATTCCAGTAACCAATCTTAAAAGAAAAACTACAGTCAAACCTGTAAATTGGTACCTATTGGTCAACAGTGGGAGGGGCCTACGCAACATGATCAGTTGGAGGGACTACCTAACAACAACGACAGGTTATTGGATTGTGACAGCTCGCCAACAACGCCAGGGGCCAACGCATAATTTATAACAAAACGTAATGGAGTCACTAAGGTGGCCATCTAAGACAGGAGTTATTGTTTGGTGTTATAGGGGTTGTGTGTTAGAATATGGTGGCCCCGGCCGCATTAGACAGGTGCCCATTTTACACAGTTAAATTATATAGAAAAAACGCTAGGGGGGAAATGGAAAGTGGCCGTTTGTACAGGTGGCCGTCTTATAGAGATGGCTGTCGGGGCAGGTTCGACTGTACTTTCTCTTCGAAGTTGCTTTTTCAGCATGGTTCAAGGTCCGTTTGTTTTATGAAATGAAATGTGCTTTGAAGTGCACAATATGTAGTTCTGGATTTTAAATACAATCACAAAACGGTGCTGGAGTAGATATTTATAGTTTTGAGCCCTGTTTTCTTCCTTCATGTCCTCTTTTTTTTCCCACACTAGATGTCGAGTGGCAAACATTTCCTGATCATCTATTTATTTCTGTCTTCTTCATTTGAACATCTTTCAGTTGTTGTGGCTGTCTACAGGAAAGTGACAAACACGCACAAGTTGTTTAGAACATGCAATACCGCAGACCACATACAAAAATAATACATTGGGTCCTAGATATTCTAATGAAATCATTGATCTTTCTCCACTCTTGTTTCAGTGTCATTATTCAGTGCTTGTGATAGCACTGTTGATGTGGACACTGCATCAGGTTACAATGACATGGACATGAAAGGTGCACTGCAGGATGACTCTGTTGGATTGACTTCTCATTTACAGGTTAGAAGCCTATGCATTAAAAGAAAAATAGTGAGGAGAAATGACCTCAGTTATGACATTATGATTTTTCAAATTAAACATTGAAATTGGGTTTCTTTCAAATTATTTGAAGGACCATGCAAACTATGAAATACAGTTGCAGTTCATGATGTATGACTATAGTGGAACTGAATCGATAACAACAACTATGTACAGCGGAAATGGGTCTTTTTTCAAAATTTTTAACAGTCCACTTCAATTTGGACAGTAAAAATTTTTTTTTTATAACAAAATCAAAATTAGCTTTCAAAGGACATTGACAGGACATGCATAATAGGCAGACGATACAAAATGCATCAAATTGCACATTTGTATTTTACTGTAGGATGACAGCAGTGGGATTCAAGAAAGACTCCACAGTGATGCAGATGTTGGAACACAACTACAGACCGACATGTCTAGTGTGATTGCAGATCCACAGATGCCTCTGACTGATGAAACCACAGAAGTCTGCACAACAGTATGTTATTTTCACCTAAAGATGCTCTGCCACATCTCATAAAATGTACTAGCTACTTGCTGCTGGAGTTGTGCTCACCGACTCTCTCTTCATTTTAGTGTTTGCTTAATGCAGCCATGGATCAGAGGCAAGAACCACAGGACTGATTCCTTTTTCCCTTTTTTGACATTGTAACTTTATTCATAAAGTTAAGAATTTGAAATATGATGGAGATGATCCTCATCCTCCTCCGCCTCCTCCTCCTCCTCCTCCTCCTCCTCCTTCTTCGGGTGCTGAAACAGACATCTGCTTTTATGATTCACTTCTCATTCCTCTGTTTGGATGCTCCAAAATAAACCAACAATACTATCGTGGTCTTTACTCGTCATCCTTCTGTTCAAATTATCCAAGTTATTCTTGGTCTACCTAGTACTTCTATTTTTTATGTAAGAGGAAAGTATGTAAGGCCTTTATGTCAAGTCAAGTGTCCGAAGAACAGCATTTGTCTCTTCGTAATTAGTATCAATAGTGACTGTCCCTCTCTGGCTTTTTTCAGCACCACCTGTTTGATTTCTTTTCCTTCCATGAATATCTAAAGTCACCAAAGCAACCACATTTTAGTTGCCTTGCCTTTAGTATCATGTCGCGGTGGATTCTGGGGCTTGTCAATTTTTGGGCATATGGAGTTATTGGTATCGTTTCAAATTTTAAAAATTTATCTGGCTTACGATGAAAAAAATAACCATTGATCTTGAATAGAAGTGAAGATATTTGTGATTGCAGGATATGGGGCTTGCCTGGTTTCAGAAGTTAACTAGCGAGAAAATGGCCATCAAAGTTTGGTGAGTTCCAAGGCTGTAATGTCCTTGGAAACTGCAAATGTAGATTTTGTGTGCTTTTGGTCAACATTTTTCAGTAAAAAATCCACACAGAAATGTGTTTCTAGATGGACATTAAAGGTGTTAAGACAAAAAAAAAGAAAAATTGATAAAAATTCCTCTAGTAGCAGGAAATGACCTGTTTCTTAGATTTCATTATTTTTACAAGCACCCAATTTCACCAACTATTTTCACTGTCTTTAGTAGATATCCAGCTTTGACTGTGGTATAAAAGGGCTGACCACATATGGCCTTATTCTTACTGTCGTTGAGGTGTTTCTATTTTTCGGGATTGGATTCATTTTATTGAAACTTCTTTGTATGGGTCCCTCAGGTGGTTTTTTATGGTCTTTTAAAATAAACAAATAAATCTTCTAAGTGATTAAACTTACAAGGACATCTTACAGTGTAACTTTTTATTTGTCAAATACATCATAAACTCTTCCAATAGTTCTTTTTGTTGTTGTTTACTTTTGTTATATCTATATTTTTTTGACTTTTTGCTCCTTCCTCCTTTCAGAAACGAAAAGGTGGCTGGCCAAAAGGTAAAAAACGGAAAAAAGAGCCTGTTGTTATGGGACCCAGAGCCCCACTCACTGGGTATGTCGTGTTTTTGTTTACCTTACTGGTCTGTTTATTAATGGGATGCAATGCAATTGTCCTGATTATTTCCTCTTACTTGCTGTAGAACATTTTCAGTTCAGCTATAGTTCATCTACTTTTCTTTCTAGTAGCTGAGAACAACGATGGCATGGTTGAATTTGTCAAAGATTTTGAAGCTTTGTTCAGCAATAGGAGAGCAAACAAAAATTGGTGAACACACTGAACTTTAAGGAAATTAAATATCTGTCCAGATTGCACGTTATTTCGTAACTGAAAGTGGGTTTTTTTTCTGTTTGGATGAGTGTATCTATAGAGCGTATCTCTCCCTATAATCTGAAACTAGTTTTAAAAATGAATTAAAGTTCGTCTGTGAGTCAAGTATGTGTGAGTCTCCAAGAGGCTTCCTGATGGCTAAACCCTTTTTCTTCACATGAGCTCAGTGAGATGTGCCATAAATTGTCAGTTAATGTTACATGTATGATATCCTAGTCTGTTTCCTTAACAATTTGTCCGTCTGTCTGTCTGTCTGTCTGTCTGTCTGTCTGTCTGTCTGTCTGTCTGTCTGTCTGTCTGTCTGTCTGTCTGTCTGTCTCCCTCCCTCCCTCTTGTAGCTTTAATTACTGGTAATGTATGTTTTACAGCTTTACAAGACTTTTCTGAATTAAAAAATGTGGCCTAGAGGTTAAGGTTCGCCTCTCATTACATGGGTCGTGGGTTCGAATCCAGATAGCGACGGAAATTTTACTTCTCTAAATTGTCTCCTTTCACCCCCTTTCCTGCTCTCAAGCAATGGTCTGTTGTTTGCTTTCTTCTCCATTTTCTGCCCCCACCCCCTCACCTCCTTTGCCCCTCCTCTGGCCTTCTGACTCTTTCTGCAGCCTTTCCACCGGTTCTCCTTGGCTCCTTCTTACTGCTGTCTTTCAGCCACACCCCTGATCTTCTGGTAGGAAAGGTCTGCCTCTAGCCTCCTTAGACAAGGGAGAAAAACCTCGGAGGTCCCATGTGCAAGTTGCGCACGTTAAAGATCCCTTGGTGGTCCAAAATCGAAAAGAGTAGGCTTTGGCCACCACTCGGGCAAAATTCAAAACATCCTACCTACTGAAAATGTTTGATGTGTCCCGCACGCTCATATGACCTTGTGCAGTTGCAAGCGCCGTAAAAAAAAAAGAAATGTATGTGAAATGAATATTCTGCTATTTGGCTACATTGAATCCCTGCTTTTTATTTGAATTTGAAAAGTGTTTAATTAACACAGAGCAAAAACTGACCCTGTTTTTGACCAACTTTCCGGCTTGTAGGTATGTGTTGTATGCCATGGATCGGCGGAGAGAAATCAAGGAAAATCATCCTGAAATCAGCTTTCCAGAGGTGACAAAGATACTTGGGCAGGAATGGAGCTCTCTGGCACCAGATGTCAAGGAGGTAATATTTGATCATGTTTTGTAAGCAACACATATTCTAGAGTGCCATGGACCAAAAATGCATGGTATTATTATTAATAAAAAAATTGTTTAAGAATTTACACTTTTGCTTTTACACTTACAAAATGAAGTCAGTAAAGAGCTGTGTGTTGAAAGAAATGTAGTGACTGGAAAGTTTTGTTGTATTGTCAAATACCTGATTTGAATTTCAGAGTAATTTTACCAAATGTGAGTTACGTGTGACTTTTATACTGATATTTTGATTCCCTTTGGTGTAAAGGTGTTACTGTTTTTAAGAGGATGAGATAATATCTAAAATTACACAAATGTTTGCTTCTGTTCAGAAATACCTGGCAGCTGCTGAGGCAGACAAGAAAAGATACAGAGAGGAACTTAAGGCATTCAAGTCTTCGGACACTTATCAAGAAACAATACGTAAAAAGATCTTGCTGCAGAATGGTGGTGAGTTGTATTATCGATTGTCAAGTGTTTTTAATTATTATGATAAATCGAGGGCTTGTTTGTAGTGGTAAAACTAAATATTCAAGAAAAGTATGAAAACTAACGTTTTTTGTCATCTAAATGTCAGTCAGTTATACAATCACTTAAAAGTCTTCAGATTTCTTTTGTAGATGATTTGTATGTAAGTCATCAAACTTTTTCATAGATTTAGTTAATCAATAAGCGGAATAACTGCTGTTTAAGAAGTTTATGTTTTGCTTTAAAAATAAATGTCTAATTTAGATATTAATCTTTTTAGACATAGAAGATCATAGCTGAGACTAATTCTCTTTCTTGCCTAAATGTAATTGTCTATTCCTTAAGTATTGATTCCCCCCCCCCCTCACCCCGAGTCATATTCAGTTTGTTTTAGACCTTTTTGATGTCTTGTCTGCCAACCTGTCTACAACTTACTTCCATTTTTGTGTACAGGCAGTGTACCAAGTGACCAAGAGAATGCTGACATTTTATCATGTGTGGATGATGAGGTAAACACCTGTTTTATCACAATTTGTTGACTTAAGCTGGGTTTTTTTTTTGCGAAGGAATTCATGCTATTCTATTGACTGAGCGCTGTGTACGGAGGTCTGGTGTAGCAAACAGGGGCTCCGCTGTTGCAAGCAGGAGACCCAAGTTAGATTCTTGAGTAGTGAAAAATCTTTATCGAGTATCTTGGGCTGTCTGCTGGGATGTTGCATCCCTCTCAATCCGGGTTGGCCCAGACGCGCAAGGTTGGGAGCCTACCCCCTAAATGATCTAAATTGTTTTGATTGGGTCGTAAAAACGCGTATGTTAAAAAAAAGCATAGTGTAAAGGAAACTTTTCAAATTATATCATGCATCACAAAGTCACTGAAAAATGCTTTACTCTCATTGACTATGTTTTACAGGGTGAATGAAAGAAATTAGCGCTACCATTACTTAGTTTTCTTTTGACTGCAACAATGTTTGCTTTCAAAATACAGTGGAAACCTGATATAACAGGGATGGTGGGAGTAGAGAAAATGTCCTGTTATATCCGATCCCTGTTAAATCAGAAATGCAAGGAAAGTAAGCATTTGTGGACTAAACCAGCTGTACTTATTCACGGGTAGTAGTTTCCTTTGCCACAAGTACCCACGAACAGGGGTTTTGGCACCAACTTTCTCCTTGCCTCCTTAAACCACTTCAGAAGAGCTTGGTCCACAGCATTTGCATCGGGTAGTCTCATCTTCTTTCGATCCGGAGCAAACTTTCCATTGGAGTATGCTGCCACTATCTTCTCTCTATCCTTGATAACGGTGTCAATCGACCCTTGTGGAGTGTCGAACTAACGACAAATCTTTGCCAGTGGAGCTTGCTTTTTGTCAACAGCCTGGATTACTTCGTATTTTTTGTCAATTTGAAAGGCATTTTCTCTTGCGCTTGACCTCGTTGGTGGCAGTAGACACATTACTCGTTTGTGTTGCTAGGTATAGGGCTAGATCGAGGTCTGCAGCACACCGCAGCCCTCTCTCGCTTCACACGCTGCCTGTGCTTGCAGTGGCATGGCTTGCATGGCCTTGCTCCATCACTGCCTTACTCTCTCTCTCTCTCTCTCTCTCTCTCTCTCTCTCTCTCTCTCTCTCTCTCTCTCTCTCTCTCTCTCTCTCTCCACATTGTTAACGAGCCTTTGTCCCTGCTATAACCGGTTGGGCTCTGATGAGGCCCTGTTATTGCCGATAACTTTTAATAGAGACAAAGAGTAGGAAAAATCGGATTTAAAAAATCCCTGTTATTACCGGATCCCTGTTATTACCGGGCCTGTTATATATGGTTTTCACTGTAGAAAATAACTATGTCAACTGGTCAAAAGTATGAATATTGATTAATGGAATTGATTCTTGTGCTGCAGAGATGCGGCACAGTTTATTAATGAGGGTTTTTGCCCAACTGGAGCCCGCTCGGTGGAGTTACAAAACAGACCTTTTTTGACAAGAGTAATTTATTGTGCCAGACCTTGAGTAAATTTTATAATTTTGACTTTAAAAAAACCTTTTGTACATTTTTCAGCAAGAAAAAGATTGGTTTTCTTTTTTGCCTATTTTGTCTAGTAGTGTCCAGCAAAGAGGCATTGTTACGAAACATTTGACACATATCTTTTTTAAGGTAAAGTGAACATAGACATGGTATGCGGTTTTTTTTCAAGTTTCTGATACATGAGGTTGTACAAAGAATAACAAGAGGTTGTACACAGAATAAAGAATGGAAACAAAGCTTAAGATATAGCAGTGTACTTGAAAGATGTATTATGTGATAAAATGATGAGCATGTGGTAACTAGTGCCCTTTCAGCAACTGTACTGAGTGATTCTTTTGTTTCTATGAAGGAGTTCAGAGGGAACCATAATGAAAGGAGAAGAGGGGAGGACTTGAACAAAATTCACTTTTTAATGTTTTCTTTTGTTTTTCAGTTTAGGGAGATCTTAAAGCTGTATTTGCAAAATAAATTTCTGAGGAATTTATTAATGGAAATAATTTTTGTCTTGTCCAAAGGATAACTCGGATGAGCTTCATTGTAAAGTCTGTGATGTGTACTTCAGTTCCTTGCACAATAAACGGGAACACATGTATGGAAGGACCCATCTGCAAGCAGTAACAGGTATACTATTCTTTTGTATTATTTAACCATATCAGTTATAACAAGAAATAGGGTACTTAGTTCATTTCTCTTCTTCTTTTGATTCACCTTACGGTACTGCTTTACACATTTTCTTTTTTTTTTTGCTTTGACAGAAAAGTCCTTGACTTAACTTCTGAAGAGCAGAGAATTCGATATATTTTAATTCATCATTTTTTCTGTAAACCCCTTCACTGCTTTGTCGACGTAGGACTTGTGTCTGCTCAAACATGCCTCTGTGTGCTACAATGATGCAGCCACCATGTCCTGCAGTGTTGCTGTTTTGTTTCATTCCCTGCCAAAGTCTCATTTGCTTTTATAATACTTACCCTTGAAAGCTCATTTATTCAACTTCCACAAACAGGTGCTGTTGAGAAAGAAATCCTGAGGCAGCAGCAAGAGGAACAGGCCATGATGGACGGGGCTCTGGTCGTGTCCGAGGAGACTCAGGACGAGTTCCACCCTGCGCTACAGACCAGCAATAGTAATGACGGCAGCTTTGCAAGTACCAGCTCCGGACCAGTGGATATCCATGGTTTCATGATGGAATTTATCCAGAAGAATTATGGTGAGCTAATTCCTATGGTTGAGAGTTATATTCATGTGTCTTTGAATACATTTTCTTTCGAATTACAGTCTGGTCCCAATAGACCATTCTCAACAAAAAAAAAAGATAAAAAAGAGGAGACACATGTTAACATGTTAAAAATGTGCTCTCAAAATTTGAACATTCATCTTTTCCTTATTTCGAGGGCTGCACACATGGAGAAGGTTATGTGAATGTGGGAAGGAATCGGGGGAGTCACTGTTACAAAAATGTAAATATTTTTGTTAGGCCTAATTCTTAACCCCTGCATTGCCTTATGATGTATCTAGTACGACAAGAAAATGTGAAATTTTTAGCTTTGTGCCATACCATGGGTGTCATGGAAGTTGGCAAACTTTGCTGTGCCTGGTTGCCTGTTTGACTTTATATGTACATCCCACTAATCATCAGGTTCTAATTCCTCTTACAAAGATTTAGCTACAAGCACTGTGGGTCTTATTCGAATATAAGAAAATGTGCACATCGGTAGCAAATTTGCAAGTATTAATTTACTGCAAGGCTTGCAAGGGAGTGATTAACACAGGTGTATTATTGTGGTCGAACTTGTGCTGTGGCAAATAGTAAACACCTAAATGGTTAAAAATTGAAGCAAATTTCACCTTATGTCTTAGATTTGCAAGTTTAAAAAAATTATGGGGATTATAAGGAATGAGGAAAGTGATACCATCAAAGACCCGGCGTCCAAATATATGTCACAAGTGAGCTCAATCTAGACAGCGAGTTCACAACTCTGAGATGTGAGACTGCTGTCCTGATTAACGAGCTTAGCTGAAAATCAGTGCTATCAGAAGGAGTTCATAGCCCCCTGGCAACAAAGGGGTTAGCTAATTCCTAATTCTAAGCAGTTTACTTTTCACATGCTCAGAAAATCTTTCCAAATTCTAGATGATAAAGAGTCATAAAGTTTATGATATTTTTCATTTTTTTATGCCTTTTTCTGTTTCTTGGTAGATTTCTTTTTTCCCATTTTGTATCACTTTGTAGAGTATTGTATAGACCACAGCTGAACTGATGGCTACTTGTTGTACTTTTTTTTTCAGAGAGGGAACAAGAAATCTCAGTGCTCAAAAAATGTTTGAACAAGTCATTGCAAGATAATGTTGCCATGTGCAAAGAGATTCAAACTTTACAAGTAAGTAGTGAGATTCAAATTTGCTTTTTGTATGTTTTTGTGTACTTTTCGTCTCTTTTTTTCTATCGTCTCTGAGGTTGTTTAAAATTCTTAGTTTTGATATGGTGAATGAATAGGGCTAACCTGTCAGTGATGCGGCACTGCTGTTGGTATGCCAGAGAGTGTTGGCAGTCTAGATCTCCTGACATTGCTCTCCTGGGTGCTGATATCTGCCTTGCATATTATGAAGTTTATATCATTAAACTACAATACTGTCGTACGCTGACAAAACGCCTTTTTTAAAATTCACAGCAGTTTCGAGGTAAAGAGGCTTTTTCCTTTTTGTCAACGTAACTATTATAAAAAATTGTTCTTCGGAAATTTGAATTCTAACTTATTCAAAAACTAGTCGCAGTTTCACTTTAATTTTTCTCTCATAAGTAGGGTAAATGATCAGGCTTTCGATTTAGCAAGTAAAAAAATCTGGTATCAAAAAGGAAAAAAGGCGTTTTGTCAGCTTATGGCAGAGTAGCATAATGTAACTCCGACAAGAGCCATTCTTTCCTTGTGTATGTCAAGATGACAGGGCCTTGTTCCCTGATTTTAAAAACTGTTGTTTAGATCTCTGTCTTGAACATCTCAGAATATGGTTCATGTGTCACAGAGAGACTATGTCTGTAAAATCACAGATCAAAGTTTTACATTATAAAAGTATGTTTTTTTTATCATTGCGAAGTGTCGATAACTTATTCTTCCTTTTCTCAATTCAGGAGTTTCAAGTAAAGCTGGAAGAAGAAATTCAAACTCTCACCTCCACTACGTCTTCCTTGATTGTGCAAAATGATGCTTTGAAAATGGTGCCTACACTGTTTGGTATTATTAATTTGTGACTTTCGATGTTATGATCTCGGTGAAATTTTGATGATCTAGTCTCTCACTCAGAGTGTAGGGTGAGTTATGAAAGTGTGTGTAAAGTTATGCAGTGTGTCACTGACTGTTTTTATTTGGGGAAAGTCATAAGTCGATATTAAATATTGTTAGTATTGCCAATAATTTGTATATATTGATTTATTCCTGGCCAGTTTTGCAGAAAACTCTCAATATAGAGTGAGAAAATATTTGTCCTTTGAAAACACTCCTTTTTTCTACAGATGTAATAGTAACTTTAAAGCGGACGCAATCTAGCAAAATTCCTGGTGGACCAATATTGTAAAGTAAAATACATTTGTGTGGGTCTGGATTTTTTAAGATATTCAGATTACATGCAGCACCAGTAATTTATGGAGGTGATACCCGTAGATTTTCAGATATGTGCATTGTTTTGATCAGGGGAAGGAACGTTATTTGTAAATAGGGATGTTTCTGTGCAATATCATCTTAGAATTGGAGTCAGGATTCTAGCAGAAGGTGAACATTATGAAATTATTTCGGATTCTTAGTGTGCTAGTATAATCATTGTCATTGCATTTTGATTAATTCATTGTCAACAGGATTTAATTTTATGGCCCGTTAGACTCTTGAGTACCCTTTGGAATTACTCAGCTTGTGTTTAATGACATTGTCAGCATGTTTTGTTTACCTGTTGTAAGGCTTTGATCAGAAAATCATTTTATTTGTGAAAGCATGCTTTTACAGGAAGCAGGAAATGACAAGAGATTTGTTTGGAATAATTTTCTCTTGTCAAAAACACTCTGTGGTATAGCTGAAAATTGTAAAAATCACCTGACTAAGCTGACTTTCACGGTTCATCCATGTCCTTCAAGTGTCAATTTTTTTATACATTTTGTTTTTGAAAAGTATCGGTTAAGTGAAAGAATTATGTAACTTTATACTATACATATGTTCCTTTGTTTATTGAATGGGCATTGTTTATTTCTAAGGGTTTTTTTCTTTTTAGTTCAGTATAAATTTATACAGGCTTACTTAAAAATAATCATTTTAAAAATAGTGATATGAGTTATGAGTAAAGGTCTGTCAACATATGTCGCAATGGGACAAAATGAAGCACATGTCGTTTTTTGACATTTCAAATGATCAAATTAACTCTTTATCTCTGAGGGGGATAAACCCACTATGCTGGGGCCTTTTTTGGTACTAAATCTGAAAATGACAAAAATGTCACTAAATGGGTCATCAAATCAAAACAAGTGAACCTATTTTGATAGTTCTTCATCTTATGAATGAACTCCCGGTAAAAGAGGCGCCGAAAAGTAATTTGATGTCAAAGTCATCGTAAAGGAATGTGCACTGACACTGGGAGCGGCTTCCCGGAGATAAGGAGTTAAAGAAATGTTCAAGCCCTATAAAGATGTGAAAGCAGTATTAGTTTGGTCTAGCTGTTTGGTTCCTAGCTACTTGAAGTTGAGGAGTCGGAAATCACAGTCGTGAGAAAATCAAGATTTTTGCTGATATCTTGAACAACGGGAGTACGACAAGCAGCATCATTACTAAAATCAGAATTCTGTTCATGCATTAGTTATTTATGAGCAGATCCGTGAATTATACAAGTTGATTGAAATTGTCTGAAATAAGCTAGGTACCCAGTCATTTGAAATGGGAACCTGTTCAGTAGCCATAAGTGTCTCTGGTCCAGAATTTAAAAAGTCTGATTGTTTGATAAGTTATTGTTTTAATTGTTGTAAATGAACTGCTCAACTCTGGGCTAGTGAATTCGTAACCTTTATTTACTCACAAAGACAAGGTAAGAACCGGAGCTCATACCATGTGGTGGCTAGTAGGTAGCTTTTGTTTTGTTATTTTAGCAGTCATAGGGAAATTGTCATCTTGTAGATGATAGAAGTCTTGGTAAAGCTGCTATCTATTGTATTATAGGGTGTTTGTTTTGGTAAGGGCTGAGTGAGAGTAAGAAGTGACTGATTTACATCTCCTATAGGTTGGAAGAACAGATAGTGGACTGTTTCATGAGGGTGATCACATATCAGACCTGGTGGTTGGATTTTGGGGTACTCATGATGGATCAAAGATAGAAAATTGTAGTGCTGTTTGAGGATGTTATGTTGTGCTCGGGGTTTGTCCTGTTCATAACATACCTCCTTAAAGTTGGCCATGCCCCAATATTCAGTCATTCCTCTCTAGATTTATTTACAGATTTTTTTGGTCACTTAAGTGAATGATTCTGGCTAGCTGAACTGAGTGTGAGTAAGAGCTGCTTTTTTGCACAACTGTGTGCTTTCTTTTTGCATGGTATGTCTATTTGTCCTTATATCCAATGAAGTGCAAGCCTGACAGCAAAGGACGAGTGTTCTGTCAACTGCTATGACTGTGGATGTCTTCCTTGCTGTCAGCTTCACTGTTTTCCATTGTTTGTAAGGCAGACAGATTCGGTGAAGATGACAATGTTAGTTGGTATTTTATTCTATGAGCAAGTCTTTTTGAAATGCTGCCACTTCTGCTTTCATTTGTGATGTATCTGACCATACATGAATACATGATCAGTTATATTGCAATAGTATGCCAGAATAATCCTCTACTTGTTCCCTCTTTATTTTGTTGGATTTTTGGATAGTGCTACTCAGGTTTTTATGATTTTTCGGAGGTCTCAGTTCTGTGAACATCTGGAATATCAAGTACAGGAGAGTCTTCTTAATTCAAACACTATTAATCCAAAAACAGCAGTAAACTGAAGAAAATAAAATCCCCATTTTTTCCCATCTATTTCGGTGTCCTATCTAAGCCAAAAATGTGGCTAAACAAAAAAAAATCTGGCAGTCTGACAGATTTCTTTTTAAGCGGACTCCACTGAAGTGAATGTCCAAGATTTAGTAACTTATGTACCACAAAATGTCTGGCCATTGGGTTGTATGTGGCTGAACTGTTCCTTTCACATTTTCCAATGCAGTTCATAGGCCTCTGGATATTAATTTAAGATAAAAGGATTTTCCATAAGTTTCTATGCCATTTTTGTACTTTGTTTTGAGTAAATGGTCATGTTTGAGTATTTGGTGCGGATAAATTGAAGCTCAAAGTGATTGAAATAGTTATTTTCAAATACTAGTAAAAATAGTTTGAGTTGTGATGTAAACCCAATGCCATGCAACTCCTCTGCAGGAAACTGAAAATATCCATGGCATTTGTTTGGATTTCTTTAAAAAAAAAATTTTTATTGTGCAAACTTTTGAATTAAAATATTATATGTGTGTGTGGCTTGAGAAAGTTGACCCATATCGTTTCGAACTACAGGCTTACTACTGATTAAGTAAAAATTCAATCATAATTTGAAAGGATTTTACTTTACCTGACTTCTAAGTATCTCAGGAATTACTTTGATGGTAGGGTTTTCTATAAAAAAATTTAAATAGATATTAAAACCAGACTTTAAAAATTGGTGCTTGAGGTTTGTCTTCTTCTATTCCCAGCTCTGAACTATCAGTGCAGTAGAATCGAACATTTTGTTCCAAAATATTCAATGAATTTTCCCTTCACTATGCACATGAATATCTACATCTGCAAACTAACCGCACTAATTACACATCCTTACCCTTTGCTGTTTTGACAGTGTACTGTGTAGCCCTTCTTCTTGAAATCATATTTGTAATACCCTACCTCACAAAACATGCAATATTTAAAAAAATACAGCCAAAAACATTGTAGGCCTACTCAACATTGTATTTTTTAAATTACAAAACTCCCTAATCCCCCCAAAAATGTTAAAATCTGACTTTTCGTGCCTTTCTTCAGACACACACACACGTATTATCTGTGGATTTGCACTGAACCAATTTATTACATGTGTTATTACACATTGTGTAGTTCTATGGCTCATGTTATTCTCTTCTGTTGTTTATCGGCTCTTTGTTTAAAATGGCTCCAACTTACATGTAGGCGTAGGTAACCTATACATCGTTCTTGGAACAGTGTATAACAAACTGCTCGCTGAATATGATATTCGTTTTACCGGAACATTTATCACTTTCTAGTCCTCCCTGAGAAAGGTTGCGTCTGGCATGGTGTTGTGTAAACATCTCAGTTTTGGCTGGAAATTTCAGTCTACTGCTATGGTTGTTTGATTATACTTGTATAAATTATTTTGGATTGTTTTCTTACCGTGTAACAGCTGAATAAATAAAGCTTGGTTATACATATGTGTGTATGGTAGTGGTTACCCTCATTGTTTCATTTACTGTCCTTGTGGTTAGATAGTTCTTAGCTCCTACTAGATTTTTCTACATCTTTTTAAGCTGTCATGACTTTGCAACAACCACAGGTGTAAGATGACTACTGTCAAGTTGTAAGGATGTCTTTTGAAAACTGCAGATTTTCAAGATTGTTACTCTTATGTCTTGCAGTCCTGCATCATGAGACAGTTGACACACTGGTATTGCTAAGCTACGGCTTGTGAATGCAGTTTAGCACTGCCCTTATCTTTTTTTTGTAATTGTCCAGGAGTGTTCGAGGCTTTCTGCTCATGGCTTAATCCTATCAAACTCCTCATTCCCTCCCTATTAATTATTAAACAACCACAGTGTTTTAAAGGGGCATTGAAACCCAAAACATACCGTACCAAATTACCAAATGAATGCTGAACACAAAATCTATCTTGTCAAGTGCAGGTAAATATAAAGTGTGCATATATATGTGTACATTACTTATTTTGCCGCTCTAAGTCTCAGCTGTCACAGACACAAATGGAAAGAGAAGAAGAAAAAAGTTCAGAAGCAAAAGCAAAACTCCAGTCAAAAGACACTTGACAAAGAGTCCTGAGAACAGAACTACAATCCTTCTTACACATGAAGTAATCTATAAGCAGAATTTCAAATTCAACCATGGATCAGAGCCTATTAAATTGGAAATATCTTGGAATGGAAGCTAAACCAGGAAAGTCTGCTCTTTAAAGCAGGTACACCATTAGTTAGTTAACATTATCTTCTGCCAATCACTTTCATAACAAATACAGTGAACCTGCCGAGACGGCCACGTGTATAATACAAACGGCCACTTGCCATTTCCCTATAGTGTTTTTTCTATATAATTACACTGTTAAACGATTATCTGCCTGCCACAGCCACTATATTCTATCAACTAATACCCCCAAAAACGGTCTAAGATAGCCGCACAAATCTCTCATTGTCCGACGCTTTGTCAAAAATTACATATTGGTCACTGACAGTACCGACACTGTGGGCAAGCCGTCCCAATCCATTCTTCTGTCGTTATTGTTAGTCTCTCTTATGAATGAGCTCCTACTATTTAATTTACCCATGATGACCCGTCGGTAACAATCGATTTTCAGCTGCTGGTGGGGGAGGCACTTTAAGCCCCGCCCACAACTCGTACACTAATCATAAGTGAGCAGTCGCTTTGTTTACCCTGTCGTCAGTAACAATAGACGTCAACATGAACTTGTGACAAAAGTGTCGCTCATTCGCTGAGTGGAGGCGAACCATTTCTTTTACGATGGCAGTCGGTCTCCTTTGTCAGACACATTTAGTTTTTAATTTCAACCTTGCATGTTATCATAATTAGAAGAAAATTGAACTAACAGTGAAAAATTCCACAAAAACCTTCCATCCCCTTCCCCCTTACAAAAGAACCCCCCCCCCCCTCAACATTTTAATTAGCCTTACGGCAATCTTAATAATAATAATAAGTCTTAAGCCTTCGTAATAAGTCTTAAGCCTTGATAAACCTTCAGTTGAGACCTCAGAAGGAAATGATGTTTTCTTCATTTTGATCAGTCCTGCATAAGACGGCCACCTGTCTCATTGACCACTTTTCTCGTCGATAATGCATGGCTGTCTTACTCAGGTTTAAATGTATATATATGACAGATACATACACGACATCCACCCCTTTCATCAACTCAAACAATTCAAGGAATCAACATCTCCAGAAAAGAAACAATGAGCCAAGCTTGACATACAGAGTTTATTTCTCATGACTGTGGAATGCTTTGATCATAGTTATAATAAAAATCAAATCCTCTTCTATGACCTGACATCACAGTACTCTTAAGACAAGCCTGACTATTTAAAATCACAAGAACGATTACAGCATTCAAAGCAGCAAATTCTATGAAAAAAAAACCCAACCCACCAGAGTAATCACAATCTCTTTTGAGAATCCAACAATTACAAGACAGTGCTTAAACTAAGACTCAATAACATATCACACGGTTTTGTTTTTATTAATTACACGTGGTTCTAATAAGTCATTTTGGACATCTCAAAATTTACTAGTCACATTCTTGTTACAGTAACTACAGGATAATGCATGATTTGAGCCTATGACCCGCGTGGTGCATGCTACGACTAAAAAAAAAAGACAGTACCTTCCCAGAGACTTTGAAATTTTGGTCAAGTCCCCCTTTGACAATGTAAGTATTTGAAACTAATTTATACAGGTGCACATATTTTCAAAAGTAGGCCTACTGTTTATGTTAGTTAAATGGTAATTCTTCACAAGCAATAACATAGGAAATTGGTTAAAATAAAATAAAAACTTTCCTTGATTCCTTCTCAGAGATATTGCATTTATATTTAGAGATACTGTCATTTGCCAGACATTGTGTGAATGTTTGAATGTCATTAACCCTCTGAACCCTGGCCCCCTGTGGCATCCAAGCACCAGCACCTGGCGCCCTGTGGCTGCCTAACCCCTGCACGGAGCACTATCACCCTCAGGGTGCCACTCGCGTTCACAGGGTCAAAACATTAAATATCAATATTACTATCTCGTCAGTGTCCGACTCTAACTGTGTATCCGTACAATTAGGCCAAATGCTTTTTTTTGGTCTCAAATCATGTCATTTACAACCACAATTACAACTTGTGATAATATATAGAATTTTTTTTTTTTTAAACTTAACTAAAAATTGTGAGCAATTTTGGTTGTTAATAAAAAAGAAACTATGTTTTTTTTCCACTTTTCTGAAAATCGACGTTCATGCACATATACAGTTAGAGTCGGACATCATCGACATTTACATAAATATTCCACACCTGATAAACACCCCTTTTTTATATATAAATAAATGTAGGAGTAATATGCTGAACACACTATCCCCTCTATAGTAGCACCAGGGAAGTATCTCTACCCTGTTTTGTACTTCTCACGACAGGTGAATTTGATTGACCCTTATACTCCCACACAGTGCGGCAGTCACAGCACCTTCATGTACAACACACAAATCATGTACCTGGTGGCTCATCAGGAAGGAGAGGAGGATCACAGTGTCCCTTAACCATACTTGTAGGAGACACAGATAGTATATCACCATCTTTCTAGTTTAATCAATAGCTACTTTTAAGAGGTGAGGTGAAGGTATTTCACATAATACAACATGGTCAATTAAAAAATTAAGCTTGACATTTCATTTTTGCCCCAGTCTAAAAAACAGGAAACGTTCAATCAAGTATGACGAAGCATGTCAACATACCATTTGTATACAGTTTGAAGATAGTCAAGATCCTGAACTTGCTGATAATAAATGCAGTGCAGCATGAGTCCCTATGACTTTGCATTCCAATAGCACCTCAAGTTTGCACTTACATAATTACAGCAACATTTTTTTAAATGTCAAAATTCTAAACCTCCTCCCATTTCTTTCAAAATTCCACTTTTTAATCTATTGAAGAAAACATACATTTTGAAAACATATTAGAAATTATAATGTAAAAAAAGCCCAAACATAGTGGAACAAGATGAGTAATACCAAAGATCGTACATAACAAGTTGGTCCACTCAGCCAAAAAAGTGTCCGTCAGAAGTCCGCTCATTGCTTCAGATGGCGCTGCAGTCTGTTTTGAAGCTCTCTTTCATTTCTCCAGAAGAAGAATAGGAATAGCACCTCCTTGCTGGGCAGATCGACTGCTGCTCCTCAGCTGTTCGGGTTCGTTCAGTGTGGAGTTTTAGGTTTTTAAAAAATTTTAATGACCTCTCGCCTCTCATTCTAAAGTCAAATTAAACGAAGAAAACAGTTGCCTCTTCTGGTTTTTTGTCAGCGTAACCATTTTAAAATAGCGTTCTTCCAAAATTTGAATTCTTATTTATTCAAAAACTTGTTAGTTTTCACTTCGATTTTTTTTCACACAAGTAGGGTAAAACTGTTCGCAAAAGGTGCGCATTTGTGAAGAGGGCGCCACCGAATTTTGAGGACACCTTTTTAATTGGCTCAAAGAGAGGAGTGGACCATCTTGTTATGTATGATCATTGGTTATACTCAAATGAGAGTGAGCGTAATAACATCCACTTATATCAAGGAATGCTGATAATCTCAAGCATTCTTTGCCACCACAAATATAGAAAGAATTTTCTCTGTACATGAATCAAAATTTCTTTTGAAGAAACACAAGCCCAGTCCTGCTCTGCCACAGGTCAGTCCGCGAAGAGATCTATCTAGATATTGCACTATCTTCAAAAATACAGGGCTGTAAACAAAACGCAATTGCTCACATCACATACAAAACGGGATTGAGGGGGTGGGGTGGGCAGGGCGGGAGGTGTAGTGTGATAAACAGCCTTACATAGAAAAAGAAAATACAGTCAGGAACGTTACTTAGACTCAGAATTTGGGAAATGTGCACTTGGTTGACCTCCAGACTTTTGGCAGAGACGTTTCGGTGAGCTTGTGTTCTACACTACAGGGTGTTCTCCCTTCACCTGGTCGTGGAGCTGCTGGGCTTTCCTCCCTGGTCGGTGATGAGGGTCACCTAAGGATGGGAGACAATTTGTAGTAAAGGGTCGCTTCTAAGCACAAGGGGGCTATCCCGAAAAATGCCCTTTTGAGAAAATCGAAGGTAAAGTTTTTGCCCCTCGTTCAGTTTCTTTAAAAGACAAGGAGAGTTTTCTCTATAACCAAACAAATTAATATACACACCAATGAAACCAAACTTCTCCTATAGGTAGGGCAATGCCCACTTTTGGTGTAGGTAAAGATTTCTGGCAACCCCCGAAATCTGGGTTAATCGCTTGTCCATAAAAGCCACCAAATAGCAAATCAGGACAATGATGGCCACATTCAACAAGGAACTTGACAAAGGACATTTCTACAGTAGCGCACAAAAAGAAGTAGAAGACCACATCAGCCAAGACTACAAAACTATAACAAAGATTGCAGTTCAGTGCAAAAGGATCATCAAACAGGGTGAAATCTGGAAAAAATTCCAGGTTTCAAGCCCTAATAACACCCCACTCCCCTGCCCCATCTTATGTGTGTGATAACTGTGTCACAGCTTACAGTTACTATTTACTGCGTCCTGTAAATGAACCAGTTTCTTTCGTTATCAACATATATTTAGAGTAAGACTTTATAATAAGACCTATTTTTTGCAAAAAAAATTTTGGGTTGTATAGAATTAATTTTTCAGCTTAAACCTGAAACTGAATAAACATATTAGTTCATTCCCGAAAGAAAGAAAATATTTGTCATCCAGCTGTTCAGATGTACTAAGCCCAAAATTTAAAAAATAATTCTTATTCAGTTTCTTAATCTGTGCTATAGGTAGCGTGTGCTCAAGAAATATAAATAATTTTTCTTTCTGGGCTCAGAACACTTGAACAGACTGTTGATGATTACCAACGCATAATTCAGTTCACCTTATTGAAGACACCTCTTCCAAAATAGTCAGCTACAACAGAAAAACCATCAGGGGCTCTTTCAAGCTGAAGAGGAAAGACCAAACAAAATGGTAGCCATCATTTCAAACTCTGCATAAAGCATGCATACAAAAGTTAATAGAGCTCTCCCTTACAGTCTCTTAAAAACAGGGTCACAGGAATGTGCTCATAGAACTGAGGATTAAAATTTAAATTGCACAATAAATTTGACTCAACAGAATAAAGACATGGCACAGACAAGACTTTTTAACACTCATGAAATAATGCCAACAGCCTAGATAGCTGGTCCTTACAACAGTTTTCATATTCTAGAAAACAACAAAATTCATTGACCTGTTTGTCAGGTTCAAAGAATGTGCTTGAACGGCAAATATGAAATACAGTGTAAAACTTTAAAAATGTTTTCAAAAAGTAAGAATGGCCATGAAAATCATTTATTTTAAAAAATGTTTAAAAGAAAATGCTTCTAGCTACTTTAGTTTTTTTTTAAAATCCATTTTCTTGTTTACCTGGTTATGGAAAAATTCATGGATATCCTTTGATTGTTCTTGTGCTCTGATAATGTCCATAATTTTCCTGAGGGTGGAAAAAGAAAAAAGAATGAAATCTTAAAGCATACTTATTTATTATCATCAGACTCAAATACCAAATCTTATGAATCAGATTACAAAGTACAATAGTAAATGAGCAAATACAACAAAAATCTTACAAAATCAGATTTTGAGGCAGCCAATAAATTGATAAAAATACAAAAGTATATAATATATATAAATATACATGTGTGTGTATGAGCATGTGCGTGTGTATGAGTGCAAGTGCGTGTGTGTGTGTGTGTGTGAGAGTGTGTGCATGCTCATGTGTATATGTGCCTGCATGTGTGCATCTGAAGTGTATGTGCATGCATGAACACTCCGTCAGAAAACTCATTATGTGTCCCTAAAACTTAAAAAAACCCAAAAATGGAACAACAAAACTGTTTTTCTAAACTTGATAAAGACACTGACAGTCAGTAAGACGTGACAGATTAAAGGTGTATGGTTTGAGGGTGCTGTGGAGTGATTTGCTCCTTCTTTTCTATCAAACATGTATCGTCCTTATCTCTCCTCCTCCTATTCTTTGTTATGTTACTCTCTTGTAACACCTTTAAACTCTGGTGCTTATATAACTTAATTGTATTGCAAAAGCTGTAAAACTCTTACTAAAACTTAAAAAAAAAACAGATTAAAGAAATGTTCAGATAAAGACAGAAAAGCTTACACAAAGACACTAAGCAGAATGTGCTATGGTTATATTGGTACTAACCTGTTCTCTGGTGCACAGACTGGACATTCCAAGTCATTCTCTGCATAGCTTTCAAAACAACTGTTAAGAGAATCACAAGAAGATATTTATATCTTCATACAGACAGAAATAAAGTAAGGACAGAGATAGAAATAAAGTATAGACAACAGAGGGAAAAAAATCATACTAATTATGTGCATGTATATCTTCATACAGACAGAAATAAAGTAAGGACAGAGATAGAAATAAAGAATGGACAACAGAGGAAAAAAAATCATACTAACTATTTACGCTGATACTGTTCTTCAATATATTGATCACAGAAGTTTATATCAAATAGGCTCAATGTTTACGACTGGTGAGTAGGAGCAGGCAACAGGGAACTCTAAGGATTGATTACATTTATCGACAACAGGACAAATTAAAAAGATATTCAGCTCATTCACTCTTGACAGACTCTCTGTTTGAGCACCAGATTTGACACTTATTTTTACTAAAAATTAAAAAAGAGGTATTTTGACGAGGGGGGTAACAAATGCCATAATCACAATATAAAGATCTTTTAATAAAGCAACATGACCTGACAAATCTACTTATGCTCTTAAGTGAAGTAGGTATACTAGGGAAGTGAAATTCACTGTTATTATATCAGAGCTAGTCAGGTCATTACGGAAGATGGCCCTAGATACTTACTGTTGATGGTATGAATGTGGTTCACACAGGAAATGAACTGATGGAAGCTCCAGTGAATGGCTACAAATATTGCACTTTGATGCTTGAAAGACTTTTGCACTGTGGAAAAAAAGCAAACACTAAAGTTAGCTCAGTTAATAACTTCTAACATAGAAAAATATGAGAAACAAACATACATACATTAGTTTATATGAAGAGGTCTCTTAAAACACAAACTGAAATCAAACTTTATAATGTGATTACCAAATATTTTCTTCCATCCGGTCTGTGCAACACAATACATAGAGTATAGAGCCATATTTATGATGCTCTGCAAAGTAGAGGATGAGGTAAATGTGAATAAAGAAACATTGAAACAGTAATGACACGGACATAAAAATCCTCTTACGAAGTTTTCAGCTCTTCAATCTTGCTGCGTTTTTTCTCAGTGTCCTCTCGATACTGTTTGATGAGTCGCTCGTCCTCTGCTATTTGATCGTTCTCCATCTGAAGTCTTCTGACAATGTAGTCCTTAAGAATAGAGAAAAAGAAGTTTCATAAACATACAACCTCTACCCTGCAGTAAACTATTTTTGAGGGATTAAAGAATTTGGTTACCTAAATGTATATTGCATCAAAACTACTTTACCCATCAATCATGCATGTGTCATAGCTGGGAGGGGGGGGGGGGGGGGGGGGACCTGTGATTTTTTTGTGTGAATAACAACTATATGACATAGACAGTAAATACTTTTTTCCAAATTATCTTTCTGAGCATGTAGAAGAACAAATACTGTGATGGCAATTTTGAAACCTTTCAAAGACATTTGCCCTTTTTTCTAATGCAAATAATCTGAATGTTCACACTGTGATTTTCTTACTCAAATGAGAATTCATCAAACACCATTGCAATGAGAAACTTCTTTAAACGAGCCAGACCCAACACTATCTACTTCCCAACTACATCTGTAACTATGTACTTATTTAATCTTATTCGGGGGGGGGGGGGGGGGGGGGGGAGGAAAACGGGGAACCCCCAGAAAAAAAAGTTTAAAAAAATAACCCCCAACCCCCCCCAAAAATCCCCTATGGGCCCCCCCCTGGACCGCGGGGAAATGGCCCCCCCCAACCAAATCTTTTAAAAAAAAAGCTCCGCTTTTTTTTAATGCAAATAATTGGAATGTTCCCCCGGTGATTTTTTTTCTCAAATGAGAATTCATCAACCCCCCTTGCAATGAGAATCTTCTTTAAACGAGCCAGACCCACCCCTATTTTCTTCCCAACTACATCTGTAACTATGTATTTTTTTATTTTTTTTCGGGGGGGGGGGGGGGGGGGGGGGAAGGAAATCGGAGACACTCAAGAAAATAATGTTTAACAGATTACACCCAAACTCGCCCGAGAATTCCCTTATGCGCTCCACCCTGACTCGCGCGGAACTGCCCGCGCCGACCTAGCATCTTTAGAAACGAAGTCTCGCCTTGACGAGACTCTGGCGCCGAGATTCTGATTTGCATAGTTATTGCAAAAAGTTTCTTCTTTCGTTTGATACTGAAACGAAATTTTTCGGGCGACACAATTGAGTTCGAAAAAGGAAATAAGGATGGATTTCAGCAAAAACAAGCTTATGACAAATCAGATGACTCATATTTTGATGAAAACGTTGTAGCAAGAGTTTGGGGTGATTCAGATTGATCAAATGTAGAAAATCTAGAATTTAGATCTTGGGCCTGACCGCGAGGCTGAGAGTGAGAGTGATGGGTCGGACACCCCGATTGAACTAAAGTTAGAACATTTCCAACAGTTTGCGCATACATAAGTTATATTTTTCTGAAACTACATTAATTTTTCGTTTTAACGTCAATTTTTTCAGGAATTTCGGAATTCATTTAGTATTTTTAAAATGTGTTTTTAAAGGCTTGTATTCACCGGAGGTGGGTTCCTTCCCCTTGCTTAGGATCTAACAATGGACTTCTCGTCCACACCCTTAGGGTGTAATTACTGTAATGTGTTAAGTACAAACAGTCTGAAGAGCAAAATTGGAAATCTGATATGGCTAAACAGGCACTGCAGGGAACTCCATAACAAAGCCAATTTTAGTATTTCTGCGCAAACTGAAATGTGCCAGTTAAGACAGTACCACTGTCAGCAGACTCCCCTCCCGCACAGCCTCTTCTCAAACGGTGCCACGCTGTGGGGAACCAAATGGACGAAGGCAAGTACGACCGTTCATAAAAAGTACAGCACTGGTCATTACCTTGACAACTGACAACGTTGCAGTAGAATTGTGAGCCAAAATCTGAATGACCATTAGCGGCGGAAGCAGGTTTTTCTTGTCAATATCTATTTTTTTTTCATCAAGGAAAATTATGTTGGCACAGTGAAAATAGAAAGCTCTTTGATTTGAGCCTGTCATGTTTTATAAAAACTCACTGCAGTCCTTCATTTTACAGCTGGACTCAAGTGAAGTACATTAACGTGATGATAGTCATTTTGTGATAAGTAAAAGAAAGACAGAACGAAAGAAACAACAACAAAAAAAATAATATCAAAGACTTACTATGGCACTCACTAACACCCTGCTCATTTTACAATCTTCCCTAAATAGTTAAAAATTTGCCTTATTACTCAACACTACAATAAATCTGTACATTTTTACTCTCTGCAAAACATCATTGGGATTTTTAAAAATCATAATCTAATAATCTTAAATTTATAGTAAAACAATGATTATTATCCACATTTAAAATGACCATGCTAAGACTAAAAACTTTGTCACAACAGAATGTGGGGCCACCACTAATACCTGAAGAGACAAAGAATCAGTCATTCAAAGAGAAAACTGTGTCTCACTCACCAAACAAGTAGAGTCAGGTCAAAACACAAAGCCACTCTGCCTCAGACACAGATACACAATAATTTTCCATGTCAGCATAATTATTTGAAAGTATCTAGTGCTTTTTTAATACTGATATAATTCACTGATAGGTAACGGTACTATCTAGACCAGGAAAAAGGATACGAGACAAGGTTTCCATGAGCTGTGACTTGCAGTTCTCCTCTTTGCTTGCGAAGTAAGACAAAGCCTGCACCCACAGTTGGGGATCCTGTTGGCTGAAAAAGTTAAAAGAGATAAGAAACAGTATATCTCATATTTCAGCCCTTGTTTAGAAGGACTTTTGTAAAGGAAAAATGAAGAAGAGTCCGATCAATTTGGACCAGTTTATAACAATGCTCTACAGTCTCAACAATTTTCCATCACTATCACAAACGTTTGTCGTCTCAATTCAGCAACTCATTGTTTTTTTTGTAGGAGTTTTACGGTGCTTGCAACTGCATAAGGTCATATGAGCGCGCGAAATTCAGCAACTCAGATCTTTCGTTGCAATAATAAAGCACATAGCATAAGACAATTAGTAACTTCTGTCAAAATAAGTAAATACAACAAGTTTAAATTTGAGACTCATTAACTGCTGCAAATGTCGGGTATACTTCTGTACTTAAAAACCCCCCCAATTATTTGAAGGCATCCAAAACAAGCACCACAATATAGCCTTTCTAGATATTTTCAAACCTCAAGAATTAAAATGAAACAATAAAAGGGCTGGCACAACAAAGCAATATTTTCTCAGGATCCAGAAGAGGACGACTACAGTAACATCAACAAGAAGAAAAAGGGGCATACAAAACTAGCAGATTGAAGCACAAACATTTTTTACCTACCCTGGAAAGCTGTTCACATTCCCAGTTTCCTACTTACCCAAATTTTTTGCATGCCTCAATAACATGCACATATTCCCTGTGCTCCATGTGATAACGGAGAATCTGCTGATACCTGTATGGAACACAGTAGTTATGGAATATCAAAAACTGTCAAAAAACTAAAAACAATATTAAACAGTGACGCAAAAAAGAAATGAACGTGACCACACACAATGACCCATCCAGGAACAAATGCTTGACTTGATATAAAACATGTGAAACTTTGACTTACAGTCGGCTGTCTTTCGCGGGACACGACGGCACAGTAGATTACAAACTTGTATCGCAATTTACAATTTTCAAGATGCGCATCCAAGTATGGTCCAATTTATATTATTTTCCTGCCTAGAATACTGCCTCTCAACCTAGTCTTCCCACAGGAGACCAAAAAGTCTGCTTCAGAAAAGACTTATATTGAGTCTTTGTTTGTTTGTTTTTGTAAAGTGTTTTACGGCGCTCGCAACTGCATACGGTCATATTATGAGCGCGCTGGACACACCTAATATTTTCAGTTGGTAGGAAATTTTGAATTTTGCCCGGGTGGCGGCCGAAGCCTACTCTTATCGATTTTAGACCACCAAGGGATCTTTAACGTGTGCAACTTGCACACGGGCCCTCCGAGATTTTTCACCCTTGTCCGAGAAGGCCAGGTGTAGATCTTTCCTATCAGAAGATCAGGGGTGTGGTTGAAAGACTATATTGAGTCTACAAAGGAGTCAAACAGTAACAAGCAAGTACTTTTGTCCACCTTAATGTTGAAAAAGAAAAAGAATGAAACTGTAGTAACAAAGACACAGACCAACAGGAGAGCCAACAGAGAGTAATAAAGGATAAACATGACAGGTAACAATACATACAAAGAACATGAACAACAACAACAGCAACAACAACAACAACAACAAAACACTTGTTCTGCCCACTGGCCATCAGGTGGGCCTAAAGTGCCTTACACAGATCATCAAAACAATTGTCTTTCCTGATAGGAATTTACTAATTTGAATATAACAGGTGCATACATGCAAACTCAAACGGACATACGAGCGGGGTTCAAGAAGTCTTTGGTCTAAATATGAAGAAATAAAGATAGAGCTTTGTAACTTGGCACACATACTTTCATTTCTCACCATGCAGAGTAACACATTTTTGCCACTTCTCTTTGACCTTCAAAAGTCCTTGAGAAAAAATGACCCAGAATGCGCCCCTAACTAATCTTCCACAGCTTCAATGGCGTCCTCATTGTCATGGAAATGACGTCCTTTCAGTCAGTGATTTTTTTAGATTAGGAAACTGAAAAAAGTCTGAAGGGGCTAGGTCTGGTGAATAAGCTGGGTGTGGCAAGATTTCAAAGCCGCACTGTTCTGCTGTCTGGACTGTTTATTTGCCCTGTGTGCAGGGGCATTGTCATGTAGACAGCAATTTTAATCTGCAAACCTGAATAGTAGTCCCCTGTGACTGTTTTTCCATTTTCCTTCACAATCCCAGAAACACGACAGCATGACCTTTCCACTTGACGGTGTTACCTTTGCCTTCTTTGGTGAGGGAGAAGAAGGACATTGCATGGAGGACATTTTTTGTTCTGGATCAAAATGATAAATCCATGTTTCATCCATAGTCACGATGTTTTTAAAGAAATTTGTGTCATTGGACTTAATTCGAAGGAGAGTTTTGCAGGACTCAACCCTCTGCTTCTGTTGCTCACTTGTCAAAGGGCGGGGTACCCACCGCGCAGACACCTTATTCATGCAATGACAGTCATGGAGAATCATTTCAAAGGACCCTACACTGATTCCCGTTTCACTTGAGAGCCGTTTAACAGTTATACGTCGGTCTTGTAAAACCAGTTTCTTCATTATGGATACATTCTCTTCAGTTGCCAAAAAAGATGGGCGCCCTTTACTATCTTCACCCATCACTGACAGGAATCCAGATTTGTCATCATAAACTTGGACCATTTCCTGAAAAATGTCTGAAGAGGATTTTCCTTGCAAGTGTAAAAACTTGATAAATGAGCGATATTCAACAGGCTTCATGGCACAGCTTCAGCAAAGAAAAAGCAAATGTTTTTGTGCATGGTTTCATTTAACACGCTGACTAGTGCCTTATTATTGTCGGATTTTCCCGAAAATTACCATGGTGCTTTTAAAAAAAATTATCTAAAGGCTGGCGAAATTTCATTACTGTACCCTGATTCCTTCATACCCAGACCAAACACTTATTGAACCCCCCTCCTACTGTACAGATAAGACAGATCTATATTGAAACTTCAGAAAAAAATGACAAGCAGTCACAGAAAATAAAAAGACCAACATAAAGCATAGTAGTGTCAGCAGTCATGTTTCATTTCTTTTTTTGTGTTTTACATCTGTACTGTATGCACATGATCTATAATGACCGTTTCCTTTAAAAAAAGGCACACTCAAAGTATAATTGAAAAAAAAGCATTGTTACTTTTAGAGGGAAAGTTTATGGTCTCATTTTTTTCAAGCAATAGAAACTGTTTTGGTTGACTGACGAATATCATTGTAGAGAGATACTGAAACAAAAAGCCCCTGCATAGTTGACAGCAATGCCTTAGTACTGTTTCAAATTACGACAGACAGAAATAGAGGGATAGTAAGGAATTAGAGACCCTGCTTATGAGTCAAGTACCGACACAGAGAGTAAGCATAAGTTTGATGAAATGACATTGACAGAGGAAAAGCAATCAGAACATTACTCACAAATGTGCCTTTTCGTAGAGGAACAAGATTCCAGCTTTGAAGTTGTTCATTTGACAAAGAATGAGGGCTTGGTCTATGTCATAGTTGGCCTGAAAATCGAACGAGAGCATTTATGATCACAACTAATTATTTTTTAGAGCATAATATATGACAATATAGTTGGAAGAATTCTTCACCAACATATAGCCTCTAAACTTTACCAAATTTATAAGTAGACCCTGCAAACAAAGTGAGGTAGTTATTTATGGAGGGGAATGCTCCAAAGACATGAGCAAAGTTATCTTCACCAACACTTAGATTTCTTCTTAAGAAATTTAAAAAATCCAAATCGAAATGTTTCAATGCTCAGAAAATCTGAATAAGTTTACCTCGGATTAGTAATAAAATTGAAGTCAATCCAAATACAGAGCTAGCAAAACGGAATAGTCAATAATTCAGTTGCAGTTTGGATTTAACTCTTCTGTTGAAGAAAGTGATCATCTTAGCTTCATGATGATTACAAACTGGCAAAAGAACCAAAATGTATAGGTCATAGATTTTACGCTACTTACATCAGGGTTTTTCAGCAGCTCCAAGGTCTTTCTCTCTCTTTCCACACGAGCCTTTGAAACAAAGAAAATATCTCATAGGTACACATCAGTACAAGCCCCTGTGTTTCAATTTCAGGATTTCTCCAAAACATTCCTATATATGCATAAGTAGGTCATGCCTATAGAATGACAGGGTTGTAACTAGCCTACACGACACATAGCTTTGAGAAAACAGAACTCAAAGATTCCCATTCTTTTAGCTAAAGTACTTTTTACCACCTTACTCGTTAAAGCGTAAAACTGAAAAAATACAGGTCAGATTGTCTCGACCTTTCATACAGTGTGCATGACATTTGTGTCTGTAATGTGCAGTATATAAGGAGTTGGAACCCTGTCACTTTGAGGGCTCGAGGTGTTAATGAAAGCTCCTTTTCACAACAGAATGTCAAGCAAAAGCAGGGCTCTTGTGCATAATAAGAACATAAATAAAACACATGTCCCTTTATTTCTTTTCCCTTCCTTTCCAGATCCTAAAGTATTATATAGGTGGTAGATAAGCACACTCACCGAAATCCCTTTCTCATGAACCATATCATGGAGGTAGAGCTCCAGCAGCGTGTTGTACACCAAGTTGGATGAGTTTGGCTGCACCTGGAAATAAAATGACATCAGTAGTAAACAGAAAATAACAACAAATAATCAAACACATTTCAACAGGTTCGAATGCCAGGGCGCACTTTTCCTATCCATTGTATTAGCAGTGTATTTTCTGTGCGGAATTAGCATTGCTTTTTCGACACTATATTAACAATACCTTGTCTTCACTAAATCAGGAGAAAGCAGCACGAGCAAATGCTTAAGACTTAAGACACAAAAGCCAGTCTTCCTTTGTAAACTAACCTAAGCTTACCAGACTATAAAAAAGTGTTAATATGGTGAATTTTTGTGCACAATCATCAATTCACCTAAAACATGTTAAGGTTGGAACATGGTAAAAAGGGATTTCCATGATAAATTACATTTACTTCCACTTGTATAACCCACCTCAATCATATGTTCCAAGAATTCTGTCAGTCTTGCAGAGTTGTTCACAAAAATGTGAATGAACTCTTCAGCATTTGCTTTCTGGATTCTGCCAATGCCGCCTGAAAAAGTAATTTGAGAGAATAGGCATTTTTAATAAAAGCTTTACACTGCCCTCTAGCATTCATTTGACAAGAAATCCCTTTAAAGACTATGCCTTATCTTTATGAATTAATTCCTGGTTCTCCACATCAATGAATGTGAACCCATTAAAAATCAAAACAGCCCCCTCCATAAGCCATTGCAAAAAGACTCATAAGCAGAAAATGATCCAGGAATAGTCAAATGAATGAATGTATTAATGACCTTTAACATACGGCTAACAAAACAAAACTCTTTACATTATTCTTGATATCTATTGAACGATCATTTTCTTAAGTGAAAGAATTGTACATTGTTTAAAATTCATAAGCTTGAGGAATATAGACAGTTGCTTAGAATGATAAACAAAGATTCATATATATATATATGCATGGAGTTTTTTACACATCCCTTTCCCCACTTTGCACTTTCAGATAATAGGTTCCTATAGTATTCATACCAAAATCAGACATTTCATCTAAGTAGCTCAATAGGATTAAAAAATCAGCATGCAGTATTGCATTTTGTGGATTAAGTCAATATAACAGGCTTTACTATTCTAAGAAAAATGTAATTTTCATACAAACGTTTTTATTTCATTCTACATATAAGCATCAGACAAATATTCCCACAAGCTATAGGGTAGGGTGGTCCAAATTTGTCAGTGTTCCAACTGAGTCGCAACACACCCCCAGAGATCTGTTTCCAACTCCTGCCTGAAATAAACCCAGCTTTCTGCCCAATCAAAAGGACAAAAAAACCCAAATGACCATCTATCATCAAATCCAGTTCAAGACATCTTCGAAACACTTTCCCAAAATAGTGCCTATGCAGTACCCTCCATAAAAAAATGTTTGTCTTTTAAATTTCACTGGCAACCATACTGAAATTATATAATGCTTAGGAAAAATCTTAAAATTTTGAAAACCAAAAGTCAACTTTTTAAAAAAAGATATGAAGTAAGTAAACATAGTTATAGGTACCTGGCTATTCATTTTCAGTATTCCGGAACTATTACATATAATTACTGCATTTAATAGAGGGAGCATGGGAGAGTAAGAAATGAAGTGACTCCCCTGATACATAATACTACAAAACTCGAACATCCAACCCTACTGTATCTTACATAGATAACAATAAACAGAACCTTCAGAATGTACCACTTCTACAAAACAACCCATTGTCAAATAAAGAATAAAGATACATGACATCCAAATCAGGGGAATTGCTATGACTTTCTTGCAAATGAAAAAGGACACAATAAGTAAAATCCAAGGGACTGTTTGAAGTATGTATTCACATATATAGAATGGGTAAAAACAATTAATTCACCCTAGCAAATAAAAAGAAAGGCAAGCAACTGAAAAAAACAAAAAACAAATGCAGTATTTCGCAGCAAAAAAAATAATTGGATTGAGCTAATAATAAAATATGAACTGAATGTGTATGCTGGGGTGAAAAAGAAAAACTAAAATAAATCTGAACATATTCAAGCCATCTGCACATGCGTGGAAAGTAAATATTAAGCTCCATTACGGTCAATACAGTGTACTGAAAATATGTAAAGCATCAGTTTCATAATTCTCTAGTTTTAAAAAGGCAAACTTTTAGTTTGGTTTAGTTTGTGTAATAAAATTGTTGCTTTAAGTACCAAGACTGGTATTCTATCCCACTACCAGTGTTTATGCTTTCAAAGCAAAAAAAGAAAAGTTTTAATGTTTGCAGGCATAGGAACAATTTCTAGTGAGCAGAACAATTGTTCTCTGAAGACACAATAGCTAATTTGTACTTGAATGAATCATATTTGATGATAAATATCACTCTTCTAATTTTTAAAAGATCATTCTGATATGAAGACACTGGCATAATTCTTCCCTTTTCACGCATGTAAATTCACATAATGTTTCTGTGAGAAAGCAGAATGCATCGTCATTGTTGATTGAACTTGAACCTTCTTTTTTTTCCAAAATCTCAAAGCCTGTACTCACTAGAGTCAAGTAAAATTGATGCAAATAGAGGGAGCACTCCTGAAATAGTTCATGCAGAAACACCAATTCATGAGGTTTACTGTGAGGTTAAAAACAGCCATGACAACAACCAAAAACACAAAAGCTCCCACTATCATAAATGAAGATTAATAAAAACAAAAACAACACTGAGCGGGAGTGTGGAACTTTGAGATCTACTCTTACTAATCCCTGACACATTTATGCATAATTTATTGCTCTGTTTCATGTCTACATAATGGTAAACTGTAGTCATTGATGGGAGTTTGTCCAACCTCAATTCTTTGTGCACTTATGTGGAGTCTTTAAAGTTTCATAAAAACAACATCAGCTAATTAATATTGCTGTCTTTCTGTTCTAGGGCACTGGCATGCCAAAACTACATCATCTTACTGCTCATTAATGTTTGCATTTAAATAATACATATTTTTTAAACAGTAAAGATGAAAGCATTTTACTGGTTTCATACAAGAATTAAAATCCAGAGCATGTTTATAGTCAACACACACACAAAAAAAGGTGTACACAAAATCAAAAGACATATAATAATATACAAATGATAACACATTCGGAAAAGACTGAGTACAACATAATTCCATCAAATTTATATTAAGCATATGAAACTGGTTGAACAAAAGTGAAAAGGCCAGCAAAGAGATTTGTGAACTAAGAAGAACTGAAAAATCAACTACGCCATAATTATTCACATAATTTATTTTTTTTCAAACACTTTTTGTTAAAGGGGGCAGAATCTTACCATCAAGACTACTTTGGTCAATCAAAGGCTCTGAAAACAAAAAGAGAAAGTTCAACAAATGAAAAATGGAGATGTTTGGTGTCCAGTTGTGCATGAGCTCCCGTCATTTTTGCGATGGAGCACAAGGTAACCAGTCAGGTCAGAGTGCTGTGAGAAAAATATTCCAGGAAGGATATGGAAAATTTAGAGCCCACTTGAATTTGCCCAACCATTTATTTGTGGGACTTGGGCAAGCAAGAAAATAGCTGTGCCAAGGCTGCCAATGTATTGATACAAGTGGCAACGGAGAAAGAAACTAGAAGTAAGTGGCAAAAGAGAAAGAAACATCTGAAGCTTAAATGGAGTTAAATATCGCGAAAAAAAAAAGTATGTAAGTATGAGAAACACTATTAGTATTTTCTAATTAACTCTTTGAAGACGCACCCACTTTTCCTTTCTCGAGTCCCTGTCATCATCAATCATCAATGCCTTTCACCCCTGGCAGGGTATAGGCCACCTGCAAGCTCCTTCCATTTATCTCTGTCCTAGGCCACCCTTCCAAGCTCGTTCCAAGTGAGCTTCTTCTCTCTCATGTCCCTTTCCACGCATCTCCTCCATGTTTCCCGTGGCCTATCCCTGCCTCGTGCTCCTCATGGGTTCCACTGTAGTGATTGTCTTGTGATGTTTCCGCTGGGCTTTCTTAAGGTGTGTCCCATCCATCGCCACTTTCTTAGTCCTATTTCTACTTTTACGTCCTTTCGTCTTGTCCTTTCCCACAGCTCTCCATTTCTTATTCTATCCTGCCACTTAATTCTTAGAATACTCCTCATACATCTGTTTATGAAAGTCTGGACTTTATTCAGTACAGTCTTTGTTGTCTTCCAAGTTTCGCAGCCATAGAGGAGCACAGACTTGACGTAGGAGTTAAAGAGTCGAATCTTGGGGCGCAGTGAGATGTTGCTTGCCTTCCAGACTTTTTTTGTTGTTTGTACCCCGCCCAATTCTATCATCTGGCGCTTTTGTGTTTAGTAATAACAATCAACTGTGCAGCATTTTGAGTTTTGGACTTAGCTGTTAGTCTTAAAGTAAACACACAGGAAATTGTTTTACATATAAATAAATACATGAGTAAATAAGTAAAACAAAATAGGTTTCATCACTCTTATAGGGTTATTTTAGTAAGTTACTAGTCTAAGTGTTGCCATAGCCCCAACTGGAGATGGTTACATCAACTGGTTAGTAGTTTGTTTAGATCATGTTAGTCCTACATTCCTCAGCTCTTTCGAGTCACGAGGTGGGCACCCTCTGTATCGCTCCCTAGTGGAGTCATCTTTACCGTGTCACCAAAGGTTCCGAAAGTTTGCATGAAGTCTCATACTAATGTGGTGATTTTGTTAGTATTAGTATCTAACCTACTGAGCCAAGACAAGTTGGTAGGAGGGAACAGAAAGAGATACAAATTTTGCTTGAATAGAGGGGTTGTGTTCTTAAGTGTTTGCATCTGTATGTTTAGTCTTTTCTTAATATGTGTGCACTTACATTGATTGTTGTTGGACATACCCTGTTTAGTATACTTTTATCTCACGGATGGTTTTCAACCGGATTGCTTATCGAAAATTATAAGTACCACGGCTTGTGGATTGACCTGTTGGACGACTCACCGTCCTGGGGTGAGTGGAGTCATCACAATACAATGAATCCACTTTAGCTGGGGGAAGCCCCCCTAGACTTCCTAAAAGTACAGCCCTCCCCAGTACAACCCTGCATGCTACCTGTGAAAATGTTTGAATTGTTGGGCACTTTAAAACTAGATAACTAATAAGATAAGATAAGATACATCTTTAATGTTTAAGCGTCGTTACATGTTCCAGACATGATAACTGATTGAATGCTGACCTTGCCTAGGCGGTTCTTGCTTTAACATCTGCCTCGGGTCCACCTTTACTATCGATGACACTTCCAAGGTAGGTAAAGGAGTCCACTTCTTCCAGGGGAGTGTCTTCCACTGTCACGACAGGGCTTGAAACTTTTTCTAGCTTCACTACTTTTGACTTGCCTGGATGTATACGTAGGCCAACACTCCTTGATAGGCTGTTGAGTTCCTTGGTCTTTTCTTGCATCTGAGCATGAGTGTGAGAGAGCAGTGCAAGGTCATTAGTGAAGTCCAAGTTGTCCAGCTGCTGCCAAGGGATCCACTGTATTCCATTACACTTGCCTCTGGTGGCTTCTTTCATGACCCAGTCAATTGCCAGAATGAATAAAAAAGGTGAGACCAAGCACCCTTGTCGTACTCCTGTCTGTACCTGGAATGGTTCTGAGAGTTGTCCTTCGTGGAAGACTCTGCAGTTTGTTCCATTATAGGTGGACTTCACAAGATTGACGATTTTGTCAGGTATTCCAAAATGCCGCATGAGTTTCCACAGAGTTTCCCTGTCCATGCTGTCAAACGCCTTTTCATAATAAATGAAGTTGACCATGAGTGGTGAATTCCATTCAAGCGATTGCTCAACAATAATGCGCAGGGTAGCTATCTGGTCCACACATGATCGGTTTTTGTGGAATCCTGCCTGGTTTCCTCAGAGCTTCTCATCTGTTGCCAGCTTGATTCTCTCCAGGAGTATCCTGTTAAAGACTTTCCCAGATATGGACAGGAGTGTAATGCCTCTGTAGTTGTTACAATTGCTGAGGTCTCCTTTCTTTGGCAGCTTGACTAGGTGGCCTTCCTTCCAGTCTGATGGTATTTCCTCCTTTTGCCAAACCTTTTCAAATAGAGCATAGAGAATTTCCACCAACGTATCCTCATGTGCCTTAAGGGCTTCCGGTGGTATATGGTCGGAACCAGCTGCCTTGTGGGACTTCAGTGCTTTTATAGCTGCTGCGATTTCCTCTCTTGAAGGTGGTTCAGTAACTATTGGGAGGTCATTTCTGGCTGGAAGAATTTCTGGTTGGTTTTCGGGAGGTGGTCTGTTCAAGAGTTGATCAAAGTGTTCTCTCCATCGGTTAAGTTGCCCCTCTGGGTTGAAAATAGTCTTTCCCTCTTTGTCTTTCACTGGTAGAGAGAGCTTGCTGAACCTACCTGAAAGAGTTTTAGTTGTCTGTCGATACCTTGTGACACACCTTTTTTGCCCTTTTTTACCAGGTCACTATTTTTTTCCAATCAACAGTACAAAAATGACATTTACACCACTAAAATTAAAATTTCTCTATTTTTCTTCGATACCAATCAATTATACATTCACATTACCAGTCTTGTCCTTAAAAGAAAAAAAATTGATTAAATGAGACTAAGGGGTCCAGTATGTCATAGATCTACCAACCCATGGAACAGATTCATCATCATTATTATCTGAACTTTATTCTTGTAACTTTAAATCTAACTCCTCATCCCTGCCATCATTCATAAACAACTCCAAAGCTTCTTCACTCCGCATCTAACCATGCCGCCAGGAGCTCGCAATTTTGGATGTTGTTGTTGTTTGTTTTCAAATCCCTTTAGCTGCGAGCATTTAGCTCTTGGCAGAGCAATACCTCCCTCAAGTAACTACATGTCCTTGTCATCTGGTCAATGCCAGAGCAGAGCAGGCTTTGTAAGTCTGTAGGTGTGTGTAGAAGCCTATGTCCAAGAACTGCCAGGTTCGGGCAGTGAAGGAAAAGATGTTCAACGGTCTCCTCGTGGTAGTCACAGTGTCTGCAATGGGGTTCCCACATGGGTATGCCATTTTGGCTAGAATCTGCAACATTTCGTGCGCAACAATGGGCCTAAAGCAAACACCATGCAAAGCAATCCTATTTCGAAAGCAAATAAAAGTAATCAACCAAACTATAGGGCTTTGGAAGAGCTTTATACATATATAGGGGTTGTCCACCTTAGACCACTAGTTTAGCAAATAAACACGTTTAAAATCATCAGCGGATTATCTGCTAACACTGGGACAACGGTAGGTTCCCCTGTTGATGCGTCTTCAAAGAGTTAATTCAGGTCCACACAATGTTATGGAAGACAAGGCTGAAAGACTCATTTGTTATGCAAAGGCAATACCACACACCATTATATGAATATAAGAAAAAGAAAAACCAAGAAAAGATTAACTTGTATCTGGGCAGTTCCATGCTAAATCAAAAATACAATTCGAAGTATGTAAGGTGCATCTATGAGATTTAGAAATTATATATTGATTATGCAGTTATCAGTTCAATAGCCTATGTAATGTGCATGTTGGCAAGATGTCAGGATGTAAAGGGTGAACATTATTTCAATTTGTTCCTTTGTACTGGACAAGATGATGACTAATTTCGGGATGAGAAGCAAAAAGTTGTAGCTGGAGGTCACACTATTACCTCAAAAATTATTATCTCATGTTATACAAAACTGCTTTAAAAACTGAGACATGGTTGTACAGGTATATACTAAATTCGTTATAGGCATGGAACTAACCAAATATAATGAATATATATATTAGTGTATATGCAATTAGAATGCATAAGGAGTGTGAAATAAGCAAACCCTCACCCAGCAGAGGAATTCTAAATGAATGAACTTACTGTCAGTTGGTTTGTAGTCTGTACAAAGTCTCTTGAGCAGTTCTGTGGTTTGCTGTGGGACCTGACTCATCAGGATTTTGCCATACTGCTTTAAATTGCTTTCAGCCTGAACGTATCAAACACACAAAAAAAGTCCATTAAACTTTTACTAAAGAACAAAACGTAAGAAAAATCTGCTTGAAAACTTCAAGTTTTTAAAAGAAAGACATCTCTCGGACATGATTATAAAGATGACTTTTTTTGTTCTAACCTATAACAGAATAGTGCAGCAATCTCAAATTTTTTTTTACCTGAAACATGAATAAGTCATTTAAAAAGTAGAGAAGCAACACAGTATCTAAAGATGTGTAGCTTAATGCACTGTTGGACAATATTTCCAAAGCACATTACCAACAGATTTCTGGATAAAATATGGCAAAGACAGCAATTTTAAGTCATTCTGAGTCAAGCCCAATATTACAATTTTTAAAAAAGCAGAGCAAGGATGTGCAATAAGTTAGACATTTAGCTATTATAGGAGGTCATAATTAAAAATTTATGATTAAGGCACCTAATACGGAGCTTGTTGAAAGAGCTCATCTGCCAACAGATCTATCAAATCAAAAGTCTTGTCGAAAGTCTTTAGACACCACTGTTTATGCTGTCCTTTGAAAAAAGTTACACACTATGATGGAGATTCATATGTAAACAATTTGACAAAACTATATCTTTGAACAATATGCATGACTTTGATTTAAACCAGTCTTGAAAACTTTCAGGATTCCCCTTTTGCAATAACAATAGGTGAACTACAAAGAAAAGTACAGAAGATTATCTGCCTTATCTCAACAAACTGAATACAAATTAACATTTGTGCATACTGCAAAAAACAAAGACTACATTTTTTTGAAGACACAAATCTACTAATGAATAACTTTTATTCTTTACTATTACTCAAAGATGTTTAAATCCAAAAATATTCCCCTTTTGTAACAGACACTTACAGCCTCGAAGTCAAGCTTTCCAATATACTCGAGGGCTCGCTGATAGTCTTTGATGTCCTCCAGCTGGATCTTGAGGTAGCTCTCGTGTTTCTTGTGCTTCTCTGCCAAGGACAGAGCATGCTCAGAGTAACCGGACTGACGGCAAACGTTGATGGCCGTTTCCACATCAAAGTCTACCTCTCTGTCTTTTGTCTGAAATGTCATAAAACAAAACATTCAACATGTCACAGGAATTGGAAAGAAGCCAAGACTACTTAGAGCCTGAACTAAGCAAAGAAGTCTGAAAAAGGTCTATCAGAATCAAGCTGCTGCTGTGTACAAGTTTTATACAAAATATTCTTGTGAAACAACACAAACCCACATTTTCAGACTTTACAGTATTAAGCTCCTGTCTTGTGTGTATACTTCATAAAAAATTATTCTTACTGTTGGAATGACAATCATGACACACTAAATAACCCAATGACTAATTCCAGTATCACGACATCAGCAAACAGTGATACTGGTTCCTGCATCTGCTAAAACATGCAAGAAAAAAGGCCCCCTTGAAAAGATTGCTCCAACAGGGTTCATTTTCTTGGCCAAAAAGCTGCCCAACGCTGACATCTCAGAGGAACGCCTTTTTTAAATGGTTACGTTGATAAAAGCCTCTTTATCTCAAAACTGCTGGGAATTCTAAAAAAGGTATTTTGTCAGCTTACGGCAGACATGTGGGTACAGCTTACCATGATAAACTCATCCAACTTGGAGACATCCTTCAGTTTAGTGTAACAGTTGAGCAATAGAGTAGTGTGCTCCTCCGTGGCAGTTTGTGATTTGTGCAAGGCTTGGAGGTACTTGGTCAGGTTGTGTATACGCTGGGCGTCTAAAAACTAGAGACGCAAACAAAATGGCACACCAGTCTGGATTAATCAGAAACATTGGCAACATGAAAAGGGTAAAGACAGAAAGTTACTTTGTTGTTGAAACTTGCTGAGAACGTCAAGGATGAAAATTTTGTCTAAAAACATGGTTAGGAAATATCCAACAATATCCTTTATTAATGATTTAAGACACAGAGTGGGAAAGTTCCGAGATTCCCCTTTAATCAAAAAAAATCTTTTACATCAAGTTTCCCTTGAAACAAACCTCCCCCCCCCCCCCCCCACCATTAGAAGAACTTTCAAAACTCATAAAGATATATAACAATCTCATTACAGAGAGAGAAGTTGATTTTTTGCCAGCTGTTGTAAAAAAATAAGGTATTAAAGAACTAATCCATAAAATCAGTAAGCCAGAAACAACAGAAGGAAAGAAAAGGGATGCTGCTCTCTAACCATTCTCTCAAGCCCAGAAGCAAAAAAGGATGATGATGTTTAAAAGATATACAGGTAGTGCCCACCACAGCAAAGAACCTAAAATGAAAAATGAAAAACAGGTGAAAACAAAAACAGATAAAAAAAATGATTCCAAACAAAATCATGCACATTTTAAATAGAAGACAGTCCTGAGATTAGTCTCCAAGAAAAAAGAAGAGTAAGCATAAGGGTTCTCCACTATAATTTTGACCTCGGAGAGAACTACATTTTGCAACAAAATATTCACAAACCTTGCGAATGACGTAGGAGGCTTCAAGTTTTCCGATGGTTTTGATGTATTGGTCAATAGCCCCATCATGATCCCCTTTGCTATAGAGGTGGTCACCGTACTGAGTGAAAATGTCGATTAAACCGTCCTGGTCCAACTGCTGGCTTTTGGCAAGGCTACACAAAAGAAGAAACAGTTAAAATAGTTAACTTCGTTTTCTGTTTCAGTTAAAGTGAAGTATATCACCTCTACAACAGCCATTTAGAGCAATGATAAGGAAAAAAAGATGAAAGGAACTCAGACAGAAACAGCTAATGAATGATAAAGATGAAGGATTTGCCAGTGGCATCCCTTAACAGTTAGACAGTCCCTAAAATGCAGAATTGTGTATGCCCCCCCCCCCTTTTTTTATATATTTGGAAGGAGTTTTACGGCACTCGCAACAGCATAAGGTCATACGAGTGTGCAGGACACATTAAACATTTTCAGTCGGTAGGAAATTTGGATTTTTGCCTGGTGGCGGCTGAAGCCTACTCTCAACGATTAAAGACCACCAAGGGATCTTTAACGTTGGCAACTCAACTTGCACACGGGATCTCTGAGATTTTTTGCTAGGTGTAGACCTTTCTTACCAGAAGATCAGGGGTGTGGCAGAAAGACAGCAGTAAGGAGTCAAGGAGTAGCAGTAGAAAGGCTGCAGAAAGAGTCAGGAGCCCAGAGTAGGGGGCAAAGGAGGTGAGGGGGTGGGGGGCAGAAAGAGGAGACGAAAACAGACGACAGAACATAGCTAGAGAGCAGGAAAGGTGGTGAAAGGAGACAATTTTAGAAAAGAAAATTTTTTAGTTACTACTCGGACTTGAACCTGGGACCTCTGAATGAGAGGTGAACACCTTAACCTCTAGGCCACGAGAGCCCCCCGTACAGCCTTTAAAAAACATGTCTTTTATTGACCAGAAAAGGAGCTAAAAAATCTGGGATAGCAAAAACTAACAGGACAAATAAATGGACAACAAGACCTGAAATTTGATGAATATTAAATAAGCGTACCACGTTAAAAACGCTGCTGGAATAAGACATTTCAATAACCAACATTTGATCCTGAATTCAACTTTGGGAAAATAATAAAAATACAGATAATTTAGAGATATATGAAAAGATACATTGACAAGTAGCATAAACATGGTTTCATCACGAAGGTTAGCACATAACTCAGAATAAGAAAGGAAATTCTTTGCAAAACTCAACGATAAAGTTTTCTTACCTTATAGCTAAGGCATAGTTGTTTTTCTTGAACAACATTTCCAGTTTGCTCTGTGTGTCCTTCTCTTGCAGTTGATAAAACTATAAAAGAGGGGGAAAAAATTGTAATACCTTCAATTTAAAAAGTCAAAAAAATAAATCCTGTCTTTCTTCACATGTCATGAGAATAATATTCTAAAACTTACCATTCGTACAGCAAAGGGCACTCTAAATGATGAAACAAATTTCTCGCGACTTATTCTTCAAGACAAAACAGTCACTTTATTAAAGGAGGAACACTTCAAACAGTGGTAGTGGTAGAGAGTACTCACTCAGCCGAAGCACTCACTATTTCAGTACATCTTTTCTATTCCCCACTTTCACTTTTCAGCAGATTCACTGCAATCTTTCCCATGTAACATGTAACACAACCAAACGAAAAAGCAATGTTTCCATTGTTTCAAAAGAAATGTGCTTATATCTCACTCTTACTGCAAAGTGCCTTGCAGGCGTCATGTAGATCGTAATAAAGGAAAAAGCATTTTAAAAAGATTAAATAAGGCACCTTTCTGTCTCCTGTGAAAATGAAGATGGACCCTGATTCACACATGACATCAATGACCTCTGGATAAGGAGCAGAATACGCAATAAACTTGTTCTGAATGTCATAAACAGTCACTGTGTTCATTTCCATACCATGTGGACCTCTGAGGATAACAAGAATCATAGAGTCAATATCGGATCTCTTCAGAATTTTACACTGAGCTATTGATATCTCAGTACAGAAATGTAAATGTTTGGCAGAGGATGCAAGCATCTGAAACCCATTTACTCAGATCAGGTGAACAAGTTTTTCACTTTATGTTTCACAGATATAAAGACATAGATCCATTATGTTGAAGAGAGCAGTCAAACTTTGAGCACCTGTTTATGGGTGGCTGACATTTGAGCAACAAGATGAAATGAAACTCCCATTAAAAATCAGTATCACTGCAATGCAGTCTTATTTGTTTCTTAACAGAAAAGATGAGGGTCAAAGACAGTCTTTTCCTATATTAACTAAAATAGCAACTGCTTGATGGTCTTTTCTTGAAAGACAGCATGCCATGAGAGCACCAAGACCAAGACATGAATTACAGCAAGAATATCTATAAACAACAGGTGTTTAAAAAAAACCATACATGATGTCAACCACTCACTCTGTACTGTATTACAAAGGAATCGGTTACAATGCAATTAAAATTCCCATTAATCTTTAAAAACAGAACAGAGTAATTAATAATGAAGCTAAACACTTCAATGTTAACATTAGAGTGGACAACTTACAACACTGGAGCCCTGGGTAAAGTTTTGCTTTCTTTCCCAACGATAATCAAGTAGCCTCTGAACCAATGCAGCTGTAGCTTTATCCCTTCAAAGGCTAAGCATGGTCCACGTCCATCAGGTTGATAGAAATACACAGCCTGAAATACAAAAAAGTTTAGGATATGTTTGGTATAGCAGCAAAGAGAAAAACATACTTTTGTTTGGAATCAAGCAGGGCCTTATTGGTCAGGGGTTGTGTCAAGAGAAACGACTGCTCAAATAAGCAAGCACTTTGGGGCACCATTAGTTCTTTCCTGTTTACATAAATACCGCGACATGTTCAGAACAAAAGTTCCTATTGTAACCGAACTAAAAAAGCTGAATGAACTCACATCTTGCCTGCCAATAACCAGCTGATTGTCCTGACTGGCATCACTCATCACAATAGTCCCAGGGGTGGCCCCTTTGTTCTCCAGCTCAGCCTTTGAGAAAAAAAGAGATAGGAAAGCAATACCATCAAGTCCTGTCTGTTTGTTTTTACAGACACAACAATAGTCAATGAGCTGTCAAGTCGAAACATACGGCAAGCCAGTACAATGGTGCTCACATTTCTCAGGGAAAGAGATAAAGACAATGGTGAAACTGAGAGAAGAGGTAGACTGAGCAGATAGCATAAAAACAATTGTCAGCTACACTAAGTATGGATCAACTAATGGCGAGATAAAGCAAGGCAAACAAAAGAATTTGAGACAAACAGAAAGAAACATTAGCAAAAGGCACTTTGGTTTCCTTGAGTTAATGAGCTGAAGCAAACAAAGACAGTGACGGCTACTCAGTCTGTTCAGGGTTAAAAACAGCAAGCTGTTGCAGTTTATGCTGAGGTGGTACACTAACAACCATGCTCTGCCAATAATAAGCCAGCATAAAAGTGGTTGTGAAAAGAAGAAGAAGATGCCAAACACATGAAAGAGCCCATCAACCAAGCTATTCTGGGAGAGTAAAGAATTTATGAAAATATTCATTTATATATGTAGCACTTAAAAGAACATTTTCAAAATCTCCCCTGACTTTCTTCACACACTTTCTCACTCATACGAGTACATATTGACATATGAGTTTTTACCTGCTGATCCTTGGCTGTCAGGTTGATAGACAAGGTTGAGTTGTCTGTCACAACAAACAGGAACACATCTTTACCCTGAGTCTTGAAGGCAAGTCCTGTCACACGTTTTGTTCCTTCATACACAGTCCGTGGTTTGCTGTGCCTGTGGAGCAAACACAGTGATCTCATTTCAAGAACATTTTGCAGAGCAGATTTACTAGACATCTCACAAGATTAACTGTCTTACTTGCAGTGTAATCATCCTACTAAACAGTTAATAATGGTTATGGACAATGACAAAGTAGTAATGAGGCTGCAGGGCTATGCAAAAAAGTATATATGAAATTGAGAAGCACGACACTATAATGGTCATTGTCGCAGAAAAAACAAAAAAAACAAGACAGACACAAATAACATGAGACAGTAAAGAAGGATGTATCAAGCAGAACTAATTCTAAACTGGCAGCAACCCCCCCCCTTCACAAAATAACAACTTAACATGTATTATCACAAAGACATCATCAACAGCAGACTGCAACTGAGATTGCCAGAGCCAAACAATGTCCACAGTAATGATAATTTTCCACAGCGGAGAAGAAGTAAGCCAACAGTAAAGAAAAAAAAATACTGAAAAGTATAAAACAAATAATCTTTTACAGATTTACATTAAGCTTGCCTACAAATTTTGGGCTATGGTTCAGGCTCACCAATACATGTTTTGTATTTAAAGACAAATACTCTTACAATGTAGAAGCACTGACCATGCACAAACAGAAAAACAAAAACTTAGTTCACTGGGAGTCCATTGTTTTTCGTCATTACCTGTCCCTGGTCACATCCCCTTTAAACAGCAGCACTACTCCATTTTCAAATCCAACAGCCAGGAAGTTCAAATTTTCATGGACAGTAAAGCAGGAGACCTGAGGAACACAGTCTTGGCTTAACAAGTACCATCAAAATATAGCACATTTACAGTTCAAATTATAGTACCATCAAGTAAATGGTGTAAAGATTATGACAGACACACGCATAATGGTGAAAGCAGAAAAATCTGTACATCATCATCAAATTGTGCACGGGTTCAATCTTTCAAGTGAAAAGTAGATAAAATTCAAGTCTTTTTATTCAGCAGATGTCAAATTGTACACCCTTTTCTTAAGGTGTTTAAACTTTCTTGTAAAGACATTTGAAAATACAAAATCTAGTAAAAAAAGGAACATAATGTAAAATTCAACCACAACCCAATTTAAAACAATTATGGCAATGGTACGATAAAGGAAACCAGTAAATAAAGAACACATAACCAAAGTACTTTTGACAACAAATTCAAGACGTTGAAAATGATAAGTGGTGGAACTATCTGAATACTAAAGAAAGATTGCAGTTGCAAGCGCCGTAAAACTTTTACCAAACTGAAAACTAAGGAAAGATAAAATAATCATCTGACAGTCTATACAGCTAAACAAACTTGTCTACTGTTTAGCTAGAATAGCTGTTTTCATCTCTTTTTATTCTTTCTTCGTGGTGAAGGGACTGAATTTTTCAGATGGAAAATATGGTGTTGGTCCACTAGATCCACAGTCATCATGGATACTAGATGATCCTTATGTTTCTGTTGTACTTGATGGCAACCATCAGACCAGTCTGATTCTGATGACTGTTCCACTTGACGGTCTACTACCAGTCTGCTACAATCTACAAATTTAAATATTTTTCTTCTTGTTCATACAAGCTTGGAACTGCCATCGGTCCAGAAACTTGTAGTTGGTTTGTCCGCAGTGTCTCCCGCTTCCCCTGTTTTCTTGAAAGTAATACATCAGGGTGTGAGAATGACCATATAAATCAACTTGGCGCAGGCCTTGGTCAGTCAGCCGGGACTTTCCGTACACTGCAATATCGTGATAGACCATCAAGTGGCCTAGGACCGAAAAAAACAACAAACAACCGCAATACTAGAATGTTCTTACACACTGGAGCAATGATACAACTTAGCACTTTCAAATAAGCTAAAATGTTTCAAATCTGAAGCAGAAACATAAACTTAATTTAATACTGTGTGAAATAATAACGAACTACAAAGCCAGTAAAACTCATTAGTTTAAAAATATTCACTGAAATTACAAAAGGCAAAATAATCCAAGAACATCTACTCAGTTCAATAGCAAAACATATTTACCGGTGTCGGCTTGTTTCCAGGAATGGCTCTAGTCAATCTGGTGCAAGCTGGAATCCCCCTTTCCATCTGTAAATATTATTTGTAAATTCGCATTGGTGGTTATCATACTTCTCGAAGACAGAAAGTACATATTCACAACTACTTCTTTTATCATATTATATACATTTTCCTCAGCAAAGCAAAGAAAGTTAACCTTTACCTTCAACATACATTCAAACCTGTTGTAATGTTCACCCATCCAAGACAAACACCTGTATAAATAACTATTTCCCCCTTGTCACTTGTTCCCTTGCGTTTTTATATATATATTTATAATGATTCTACCTGAGAGGCCCACCTGTCTAACATTTCCCGTTTCTCCTTGACAATGGAAGGTCATCTTGGACAGATTTGACTCTATTTTTTATAAGCTTATGGTGAGATGGATGGTAAGTTAGTTTTAAGTGCTGTCGTATTTATTCAAATCAAATTTCTTGATCAAATAAAAGGAAAAAAAACCTACCACCGCTTTGTACATCATTAAGAATGACGATACTATGTACAGCTACATGAACTGAACTTACCTTCTCAAGATTCCATACTTTGATCAGAGGATTGATGCCCTGTTCATCCTCCTGTTGATGGACACAAAGGAGGGAAAGACATTTTGAGATACAAGTCTTTGTAGCTCAGTTTTAGTTTTAGTAAGCGTTTTACAGCACTTTCAAAACAAGTAGGTCATAAAACAAGTGCCAGAGATTAGAGATGTTAATAGTGAGAGTCACATAAAAAGGACATAAAGAGATCATCAGGAATTCAAGAGGAAGGACCATTTGAACAACACAGTCAGCAAAGTCACCGGGCTTCTGGTGAAGTCTGCAAGAACCTATTTTGTTGAATATTGCGAGATTCGGGGGGGGGATTATGTATTACATAAAAAAACAATCAAGCACATTATATAAAGGCTGAATTTCCATATTACATATTACATGGTGGGAGAAAAATGCAAAGCACAATGCTTTACTTGCAACATCACAAAGGCCTATTACATTATCTATGCGTAGAATGTGCTTACCCCAATTGTTATAATGATGCTGTGCTGTTTCATTTGAAGTAAATGAGTCACTCTTATTTCATACGCCCTGAATGAAGTGAGCTCCATCTGCCTGTTGATGAAGTACAGGTTGCCCTCAAAGTCTGCCACCACCAGCTGCCCACGACCACTGGTGCAAGCAGAAACGTTGACATCCTGTCAAAAATAAAAAATATTCACTTTCTTTTCTGCAGCCATTTGGAAACATATATGTGTTATGGTGTGGTGGAATCAGGCGCTCGTTAAATTTCGAGCAAGAGGAGTTATTGATATTATCTGAAAGCTTATTCATTACCCTTGCTTTCAGTAAAAAAAATAATCCATCTAGCTCAAATAGAAGTTGAGATATTTGCGATTGAAGAAGGTGGGGTAGCCTGGTTTCAGTGGCTAAATTAATGAGAAAATGGCCTCCAAAGTTTGGTAACTTCAAAAGCTTAAGAGTCCTTAAAAACTGAAAATTACATACTTTGTGTCTTTTAAACAAGGTTTTTCAGTAAAATCTATATGGAAATGTATTTTCATATGAACATAGAAGGTGCTTAGCCAAAAAATAAAATTTCAATAAAAATTGCTAAACTGGAGGAAAAATGATTGCTTAAAAGAAACAAAACTGCAATTTTTACAATTTCATTTTATGACAACAGGTTTGAAATATGATGCATGTAGTTTGTAAGTCAACTGATTGAAAGTGCTACTTGGGACATACACTATTCAAGTTGCTGAAAATTGCAACAACTGACAAACAGACCTACCTTGAGCTGATCAAAAATTTGATCAGTAGAAGGATCCTTCACAGGCTCCTTGTCAAAAAAATTGAATCTCCTCCACTGGAAAAAAAAAAGTTTACAAATCAAAAGCAATGAAAATGTATTCTAAAAAAACCAAAACCACTCAATAAAGCAAAATGGCCATACTCGTGTCATGCATGAAGAAATTCATGACCTAATAATTTGCCAACCTTTGGGGCAACCAAAGTAAACCAAAAATAAAAATGTCATCAAGCAGGGGAAAGTGGTCAAGGAAAGTAAAGACATGACACTGCACAACACAGCCACACAACTATACTTACAACCTCTTCTTTGTAGGGGAGGTTTAAGGGTTAAAAGTGTATTAATTCATTATCATGATCTTAATCATAACTTGATCTTTTGCAATTAAAAGCAGTAAAGCTTGAAAACAATTGATCTGCAATACGGAGTCAATACATTATTCATTGTGGTCATGTTGTGTTCTGTAGCCAAAAATACAGAAGTTCAGCCCACAAAAGCAGTGCATCAGCAGACTGTAAGTTCTGTGTAGGCTAGTGAAAGGCTAGAGAATCTATACATCTATCACTACTTATCAGTCTCACTATCTTCACATCATTATCAATCTGAATATTAACTCTGGTCCGGCGGGATCCGGGTTTATGTTCCCCAATAAGCCTATTTCGGCACCTCGCCTTCGTTCCGGTCTCGTGTCAGTCTGGCCCTGACTCAGTGCACACACGCCAAGCATCATTCGTGTGATGACCAGGTCTCGTATTCCCACATCTCAAGTGTTTGTGCGTCAGTCTGCTAGAGTTTGTATGTGTTTGTGGCCTACTTCTAGAACCGCCTGCGTTGGTCCGTAATCGAGGCATACGTCTCATTCAAAACACGCCAAAAGTTGGTAGCTCTAGATGTTCGTCTAATGAAATTAGAACAAATTGACCCACTTAGACATGAGGTGCCCGAAAGGATAGTCAGGAAACAAGACTTCCATTTTTCTATACAAAATCTTTCAAATGAGCTTAATTTTGTATATAAAATGATACTAACTGATAAAAAATAAGCTTGTTTGACAGTTTTGAATACCAGTGTGCTGGTAAAAAAAACAATTTGAGAGCAAAACATTCGGAAATTGACCTTATATTATTACTCCCTTTCGAACCCCAGATCATTCATGTGTCTTAACACTTTATACCTAGAATAGAAAGCAATGATCAAGTCAAACCTCAAGGAAGACTGGATGAACGAATGGGCCACAGGTATGACAGGAAAGAAGCCATGTATGGCCACAAAAATATACCCCTGGTCAAAGATCCAATCAATGAGTTGAGGAGGGGAGATCAATCCATAATCTTCCAACTTAGAACACAACATGTGCGCCTCAATCAACATCTCAACCGAATTGGAGTATAGCAGTCTGCTGCCTGCCCACTATGTGACTACCCCTGAGAGACAGTGGAACATCACTGTTCTTCTGTAGAAAACTAACTGATTTAAGGTGAGGTTTTCTTCCCAAGCTACCCCACACATCTAACTGTCTCTACTCTTCAAGACAACAATTAGAACAGACATGCAGCTATTACAGAATGGAATCATGCAGAAGAGTTAACGCTCAGATGCTACTGGATCGCTAAGAACCAAAACAAAATACCTAAAAAGCTATTTATAAAAAAGATACAGCGTTATTTTCATCATCGATAAAACATCCCCTCGGTATTCACGGCGAAAACACACATTTTCAGTGCCGCTCGCTGTACACCAACAGTACACGCTGAGACAAGAGGACAGCTAAAGAACGACAATTAAACGCCATTGACCAATATTTATGGTAACAGCCATCTTGTTAGACGTCATTGAGGGATTCCCACTTTGTCAGTCATGGTGGCAACATGACCGCAAGACGGTAGCCTACCAATTCGGATTATAATTTTTCTTTGCAACTTGCAAAACTGTTCGGTTTGGTAGTCTGTGATTGCGCAGCACCCTTCTTCCGCCCAGATTGATTCTGATGCTGTACACTACGTAAACTGAGAAGAAGACTAAGAGTAGGCCTACCTCAACTTGACAAGTTCCAACAAAGTTCAACGATGCAGTGCAAATGATCTACCATTTCGATCCAGATCGTTTCTTTTAAAGTTTTGTAAGCACAAGAAAGTAATCACTTAGAAGAGATTTGACTTAATAGGATGCTGAGCTGCAAATGGAGAAGAACACTGAGGGGAAGGAGCTTGGAAACTGCCAGTACAAACAGCGCGCTACGCAAAATCATCACTATTTTTCGAATCACGATCAGATGACGCGGTGGGCATCTCCCTTGCGAGGTCAAACAAGATGGCTGTTACTAAAATATCGGCCAATGGCGTGTAGTTGTCGTTCTCTAGCTATCCGCTTGTCATGCTGAGACAAGAGGATAGTTAGAGAATGTTAGGAGTACGCCATTGGCCAATATTTATAGTAACAGTCATCTTGTTTGACCTATAGATTCTTTAACCCTCGTCCTGTGGGGGCCGGGTTTATGTCGCCCATAAGCCCATTTCGACACCTTGCCTTCGTTCCGGTCCCGCATCAGTCCGGCTCCTGGCTCAGCGCACGGGTGCCGAGCATCATCTCCATTCTATTCGGGTCCCGCGTTGGACCCGCATTCACGCAGTTCAAGTGTGTGTGCGTCAGTCTGCTTGAGTTTGAATGCGTTTGTGGCCTACTTCTAGAACCAATTGCGTTGGCTCGTAATCGAGGCATACATTTCATTCAAAACACGCCAAGTTGGTAGCTCTAGATGTTCGTCCATTGAAATTAGAACAAATTGACCCACTTAGACATGAGGAGCTCGAAAGGATAGTCAGGAAACGAGACTTTCATTTTTCTAAACAAAATCTTTCAAATGAGCTTGATTTTGTATCTGATAGAAAATGAGCTTGTTTGATAGTTTTGAGAATACCATTGTGCCGGTAAAAAGAACAAGTTGAGTGAAAAACAAGGAAATTAACCTATACCATATTATCCCCTTTCGAACCCCAGTTTATAATTTAACAACAAGAGCGTCTAGAAAGGTTATTCAAAAGGGCATTACAACTACTCGTAAGGTAATGTCTTATCAACTTGAAAGGGGGTATAGTTTTCGTAACACTTTATAAAAATAGAAAGCTCTAAGAGATAGAGCGTTATTTTCATCATCGATTAACACACTTTCGCGACTATCATGGCGAAAACACACACTTCCAGGCACGCTCCCTGTACATCAACAGTACACCCTGTGACCCCGGCGGCCTGCCCGGAACGTCCGACGTAATAGGTTGCTGACAAGATTTGCATCTCAGCACAGACGCAGGGCCGTTTACAAGAGTAAACAAAGCCTACATAATATAATGAGCATTATCATAACACTTTGCTAAAATGAAAAAAAAAAGCTTTCTCTTTTTACTCTACATTTTTTTTTCAGATTAGACAGTGAGACAGATCTAAATTGTGTCAATATAAAAAAAAGATAGTGAGACAGTAGGCAGTAGGTCTGGAACTTCTTTTGTCTTTTGTCAGAATGAAGAACACAGATACTTTTTATTACACAAAAAAGATGGCTGTTACTAGATCTAGATCTAGAGTCTAGATCTAGATTCTTATAAATATCGGCCAATGGTGTACTCCTAACATTCTCTTACTAGATCTAGATCAATCCGCTTGTCACGCTGAGTGACCCCGGCGGCCCGCCGGGAACGTCCGACGTAATAGCTTGCTCATAACTTACTCATAAGATTCACATCTCAGCACAAGACGCACGCAGGACAAAAGTTTGAATCTAGACTAGATCTAGAGATCTAGAATTCTAGATCTAGATATATGTGTTAAACCAACCATATGACTAGCAGTATTAGAATCTAGCACACTCCACCAACTCCGGCCTCCGGTCCAAGCCAACAGTACGAATCAAACGCACACTACGCTTTACTTTTACTAGATCTAGTGGCTTTTACTTTTAGAGAGTAGACCTAGAATCTAGAATCTAGATCTAGATCTAGATCTAGATCTAGATAGGTCTAGATTAGTCAAGTGCTGTAAAGTAAATATACTAAAGCAGGCTATCATCAGCTGAACTGATTCTTCATTTATTGAGTGAGTTTGAGACTTTAGACTTTAGAAGAAGATCTAGATCTAGATTCTAGATCTAGATCTAGAATCTAGAATCTAGAACCTCGTCCCTCTCAGTCTTGTGCATGAAATGCCTTCCCAGAGCCTTGCTGAACGCTGTTCTGTTCAAAGAGTCAACACAATTCTCTATGTATGCTTTGTTTAGTATCATTGTAAAAGTAATTCTGGCCTACAACGCCTACCTGTAGGAAAGCCATTTTCACAACATTGAACACAATGATAAAAAATAGCAGTCCTGTGGCGTGTATCGATATTACATAATGTGTATTCATATACGAACTTTCTAGGTATCGCTATCTCAATACTTTCAAATAAAAGAAATTATAATCATGTTAGATCTAATGGTTCAGCTGTACTTTCAAACTAAAACCATTGCAGGTATTTGTGTTGAAAACTTTGAAGAAAAAAAGCAATTACTATTAAGTGGTCTTATCCATAAAGTTGAGAATCACAATCAGCATCTAAACCACAAGAGAAAACCGTTTTCTAAGGAAGGTCTCTAAAGCATGTCTTTGAGCCGCTGTTATTTCCGATAATATTTCTGCTATTAGTCTTTTTAATTGTTGTTTTTTTTCTTTCAGAAACAGAACCAAAGACTATTAATTGAGATCAGAAATGGTGGACATCACTTTCGGGTGCAACGCTTATGGAGGGCGGGGTGGG
>NW_004797295.1:364030-365949 GCF_000002075.1 Aplysia californica | reverse complement strand
GAGGAGGAGGAGGAGGAAGAGGAGGAGGAGGAGGAGGAGAAGAAGAAAAGAAGAAGAAGAAGAAGAAAAAGATGTACGTGATATAGACCATCACGCTCTCGCAATTAGATTTCAGAGTTTTGCTAAAGATTTAGTATGGGTCCCCATACCCAACCCAGTGTATCCGCGGGTGGTGTATAGGAGCATTGTCTTCAGATATGAAGGCTAGCAGTAGTCGTGGACTAAATCGATGGCCTCGTAGAGTAGTAGAGAATCCTGATGACGCAGGTTTTGTGCTTCATTGAACGTCTCAAATGTTCAGAGAAAGGACCATCTTGGTGATGGAACTAGCCACAAATCTTACTAAAGCCCCCATGCAGTGCCTTGTGAGAGTTAATTGATGACAACAGCATGCCCAGAGTTAAAATTGTAAGCATACACAAATTAATAGTAGGCAACGATTGTAATCTCTCAAGAAAGATTATGGAAACCCAAATTAATTAATCGTTGAAATAACAACGGCAGGGACCGCCATTTTAAAGACAACTGCCTGCTGGCTCCTGATCGCTAATCAAAGCTATCTGGCTGCAAGACAAAAACCTAGACTAAAACTGTTTTAAACGGCCTCGTGGAATGCTATAGATTATGCAAAAGGAAAGGCAAACAAGAAAAATATAACGCTGGAAATGGACGGGATGAAACTATATATTGAGTCTTTCACTTTCAGAGGTTAGATGGGAAGGGGGAGACTTCATCAAAACATGTACATGTAATAAAACAACAGTAATATATATATATATATATGCAGAAAAACCCCCAAAATGAAAGGATGTTGGAATTTTATTTGAGGAAACAACAGCAAAGAGCATCAAATATTTTTGGGAATGTCAAATAAAGTCATTGTAGCTAAATTAGGCATAATGGACAACCTTTTGATATAATATTAATAGCTGTCGTTCAAATACATCAGAGCTTGACAATGAAAACACAAAGAGACCTGGATATAAGGCAATGGATCAAATCAAATCTCGCTGAACAAACTAGTCTGGGGGAAAGAGGGGGGGGGGGGGGTTAGAATTAACGCAAAAGTGGGATACACAAGCATTGGGTCGCGATGACTGGTTAAAATGAACGCGGAGAGCGTCTCATAGTCATACAACAGAGCAGAGAGAATAATTTCGTGATTTCGAAGACCTGGTCTGAAAACTAGCCAAGAAGTTGTGTACTTTGGAGAGCCCCGTGCATAGAACAAGGAACGAAATAGATTTCCTACTCATGCAGAAGAATTTTAAAGAATCATTGCTAGAAGCAGATTGTGATAGTGATAGTGACGTACTAGACACGTGCAACAAGCACATATTTGATGATTAATCGGGTTTGACAAAACTATGCATTTTAAAATGAGAAAGTCACATCAGCAGATCAGTCATCGTCACCACCACTGCCTTTCTCTATCCAAGGCTAGCCTCTTGGTGTTATTCCATGTCTTCCCACTTTTCTGAAGATTAATTTAATTGTTCCCCCGAGCTGAGCTACTTCTGTCCAGACTGTATCCAGTGTGTTTCGCTGACTCGTAGTGCAGCTTGCACCTTTTCATCTCTATTGTGATGCTTGAGAACTCTTTCCTGCTTCATACATCGTGCGAACATTCCACGGCACAGTCCGGAGAGTTTTGTTCGACAGAGAAGGTTTCGGGTCAGGAGGGTCCTTCGGCTTTGCCCACTGTCCTTCACTGTTCCTGCTGATGCAGAAGCTCCTTCGTCTCCCAATATCGAAAAATAAATGGCCGTGTTTGTCCGTGTTTCAGTAACGTTTCGGTTTTACTGGGTTGGGTAACTGGCACTTTTCTGGAGAACAGACCTGTGCACCTTAAGTCGCCTCTTACGACATGCAGTATCACGGCAAACGTTATTCTTTGCTCCCCCATAGTAAAACTATGC
>NW_004797295.1:361323-363930 GCF_000002075.1 Aplysia californica | reverse complement strand
TGCAGGAGCGTGTAGATCGAGATCAGTAAGACTATACCTTTTTTCTAGCCTGTGCCTAAAGTTCCTATTTAAAAATGCCTTGACAATATTACACTTTTACTTTCACGCCGGTAATCCTATTAAGTACTCTAAAAAGTAGGCCATGTTTTAAAAATATCATTTTGGCGCTTCAGCTAGTTTTCACAGCAAATGCCGATAATTCTCTGATGTTGAGTCAAACCTAACATCTTTATTGGGTAAGAACGATCAAGTTTTGCTGTGCCTTTTGCTAAACAAAGACCCCAAATTCATAAAAATCCTCAGACTTCAGACTCCCCCCCCCCCCCCTTTGTGGTAGGGAAAAATGCAAATTATATATTTCTTTTCTTTTTTTTCTGACGTCGATACTGTGAACACTAATGATTAATTTATCTTTGGCATGAAAATAGTTAATAAATTCTAATAGTTTTAAGAATATTTTTATGACATAGCGTGCTTTTTTAATATATATTTTTAAAAGAGTACTCAGTATTACTCACATGAAAGGAAAATACATAATAGTAGAAACTCAAAAGGCTAAATTGTTTACACTATAAACAATTGATGGTACCGTTTTTTTTCGGCTTTTAAAAAAGTACTTTGGTTCATAATCCGATGAAGCAAATTAAAGGGACATAATTTAATGCGATCTCATTCTCGCTTGAAATATACGTGGATTACACAACGTTAGACCTCCCCCCTCCCCCCTCCGCAAGATTATGAACGTGGATAATACCTCGTTACCCCAGTGACCCTGTCTCCCCCCCCCTCCTCCGCCCCCATCTCAGAATGTGGTTTGGGGATTTTGTGAGCTTTGTATTTTGATTCCCTTGATCTCCGTCCACCCCCTCCTCCCCCTCACCCCTCTGTCTGTCTGTCTGTCTGTCTGTCTGTCTGTCTGTCTGTCTGTCTGTCTGTCTGTCTGTCTCTCTCTCTCTCTCGGTCTCTCTCTCTCTCTCGGTCTCTCTCTCTCCCCCCCTCTCTCTCTCTCTCTCTCTCTCTCTCTCTCTCTCTCTCTCTCTCTCTCTCTCACTCTTTCTTTCTCTCTCTCTCTCTGTATCTAGTGTTTTTAGTTTAGTTTTACTAGAGGTTTCACGGCGCTTACAAGAGAGTAACAAACAAAAAAGAAGAAGGGGAGATAAGGACGATAGATGTTTGATAAGAAAGAAGAAGCAAACCACACCAGAGCACCCACCACCCACCCACTCTATCTAGTGTGTCGGTGCACAGATAGCTAGTTTGGGTACATCACATATTAGGCTTGGGTTTGATACCATGGTGTTCTCTTCACTCGTTTCGCCTCATCCTTTAACGCTGTGACAGAGGACAACGACGTATTAACTTGCTTGTTTCCCTTTGTCCATTTTTGGCATCGTTCCTCTGTTCCACATTTTGTCTGAAAAATGACAGTCTTTTGTCGTTATTCTTTTATTGTAAGATTTCTGGGGACGTATTGGATAAAAACATAGAACTAAACCTACGCGACTCAGGAACATAAATTATATTGACCGCGTCTTGTTTTTCTGGGAGTCCCTCGATCAAACTATTTTTGGACACGTTAAAAGACCCGTTTCTTTCCATTCCTTTCTGTCCACAAAGAGGCCTGCGAAGGCCGAAAATGTTTGTTTCTTGACATTCATCTATATTATTGCTTACCGGAACTATTATACTATTACTATATTATTTCTTTGCTAAATAAAACTTGGTGCAATCACGTATAGTACATGTATTCAATCGGAGACAAAAAAGTAGAGACGCGTCACTCCTCGATTTAGGCGAGATTGGGGTCAGGCATCCGGTGAAAGTTTCACGCCGTACAACTAATAGTCTGTTCCTCACAACCGAGGAATCGCCTTATTGTTTTCATTGTAAATTAAGCAAGGGGGTTTGTCTGAATGGGATTTAAACATCATTTCTCTTTCTTAACCGTCACGTCATACCCTTATCCACACATGAAAGATTGAGTCAGAACATTCTAGTAATTCTAGTCAATATTTTGATTAAAATTTCAAAACATATCTTACTGCATGTTTCCCCTCGGTCGGTACAATTATTGACCTGTCTTGGCCACGTCCCCTCTCCTTATTCCTGGCCCGCATCTCATTGCATTGGGTGCGCACAATGCGCCAAATCCTTTCTATTCTTCTTCTTCTACTCCTTTTTCTTTGTCATTTTCTTCTTGTTCTTGTTTTTCTTCTTGCTTTTGCTCTTGCTCTTGTTCTTGTTCTTGTTCTTCTTCTTGTTCTTGTTCTTCTTCTTCTTCTTGTTCTTCTTCTTCTTCTTCTTCTTCTTCTTCTTCTTCTTCTTCTTCTTCTTCTTCTTCTTCCTCTTCTTCCTCTTCTTCCTCTTCTTCTTCTTCTTCTTCTTCTTCTTCTTCTTCTTCTTCTTCTTCTTCTTCTTCTTCTTCTTCTTCTGCAAAATTCGTCGTACGTCTACTACTGCTGGAAGCATAAAAAAAAAGAAAGAAGTGGATTGCGCAGTGCCCTGGATTTTGTTAATTTGATTTTTTTGTTTTTTTCAATAATTTTTTTTTTTGGGGGAGGGACGCGTCAGGGGGTGTGATAGGTGATAGAGGGAGGAAGAAGGAGG
>NW_004797295.1:357360-359256 GCF_000002075.1 Aplysia californica | reverse complement strand
TGTGTGTGTGTGTGTGTGTGTGTGTGTGTGTGTGTGTGTGTTTTCCCGCGCGCGCAGGCGCGCTCGTGCGTGTGTGCGTGTTTGCGTGCATTCAGTCGTCAGCAAAGAGGAAGTTAGGGGCTGTGTCTTCATGAACTTTGGTTTTTGTCTGCATCCTCCGAAGGTTGAAACATCAACATGTTAGTGCGGTATAAAAAACCCGACTTCGGTGTCTCCGACATGGTAGGAGTAGAGCAGCATCCCGGAAAAAACATCATGCTGAACAGGATGGGGGCCAGCATGCAGCCCTGCTCAACTCCACTGTTGACGGGGAAGGGTTGAGAGTACTCGCCGCCATCCTGCACTCTTCGTTTAAAGTCTCACTCGAGGGTAGCAATCTGTACTTTGTATCGGCCCAGTAAGCTGGTTATGAGGGCCGTCCGTCTCTCAGGTCAAATACTCCCGGCATTCTCCAGGAGGGTGTGCACATGTTCCTGCGCCGAAAATGGTGGTCACCTAAGATGACTTTGAGCTCCCCTTCCCGCTGATGTGGGACCCTGCCAGCTGCGGCATATTGGCAGTGAAGGAGGCAATTTTTAGGACATATTTTCTAGTTTTTAGCCCCATCCCAAGTCTAGGGGGAGGGGGGGGGCAGGGCAGTCCTGTCCTGTCCTGAATATGGCTACTACGTCGCCCAGATAGCTGCCGAATTCAAGTGTTGTTCCACTCACTGACGATCGATCATATGGTCTGCGCTGCCCATGTTTAAGTTATGACTACGACTACAATAATACATGTACTGTCGCTTAGCCACTTGTCCATCACCGCAGGGCTTGAGAGTAATGAGGGTGATGGTAAGGTGATGAGGATGAAGTCATGACTTGAGCTTGAATTTGATGAAAGTGAGGGAGAATTGCGTAAATTGTCAGCCTCACTTTCTCGTCCCTGTTCATCTGAATCTGGTGGCACGAAGAAATCGAGACATCCAGAGATAGGCCTGGATGTAGCGGAAAGGCCTGCAGTGTCTTCCTGTCTCATTGTGTGGTGGAGTCACACTGCGAGGCTATGCTGGGGCCGTTTTCATGCCCGCCGAACCAGTCGGGTTGTTTTGTCCCCGCAGCCTGCCAGAGCCAATCTTCACATTCACAGGGAACATGAAATCGAGAATTCCACACGAAGCATATATTTTACAGGAAAGGGAAAACAACCTGATTGTCTACATCATTTGGTGTTCATGAAATAAACTAAATTAGTCTGGACATATTTAGGTGGGATTAGTGATCTGCATTTCGAGTCTCGTTGGTGTAGTCGTGACTTCCACAATCTGTTGAAATCACGATTTCATCAGAGGGTTTAAGACATCATAGAAATGTCGTGCTGTTTTCATGGTTATCAGGCACTATGTTTTCTTTTATTAAAGGCCCTGGCTCGTTTAAAAACATCTATATATATGTGAGCTCGGAATACTGTTAGAACAAGATTAAACAAGAACGATTATTTTGAAATTAGTTGAGCATTAGCACACTTAGTGAACCACAAGGCTACTTTTAATTTTTACCTCTATGAACATCTATAGATCTTACATAAGTATGAAATGTATACATGTATATAAATTATGAAATTCTATCCCTTTTCTTTCTCTCTTTCTTTCTTTCTTTCTTTCTTTCTCTCTTTCTTTCTTTCTTTCTCTCTTTCTTTCTTTCTTTCTTTCTTTCTTTCTTTCTTTCTTTCTTTCTTTCTTTCTTTCGCCAAATGAGTTTTCATGTGTGTATAGGCCATGTTAAGTGTGTTTGTGTATGTGTTTGTATGTGTCTGTGAGTGTGCGTATGTGTGTGTGTGTATGTGTGTGTATGTGTGTGGGTGTGTTTATGTTTGTATTGTGTGTGTGTGTGTGTGTGTGTGTGTGTGTGTGTGTGT
>NW_004797295.1:353096-356940 GCF_000002075.1 Aplysia californica | reverse complement strand
GTGTGTGTGTGTGTGTGTGTGTGTGTGTGTGTGTGTGTGTGTGTGTGTGTGTGTGTGTGTGTGTGTGTGTGAGGAGACGCTCATGATGTTGTGCATACTATCCACTTCCATATATATGAATGTAGCCTTTAACAAGATCTGAGTAAAAATGCTCCCAATACAATATACAGAACTGCACTTTCATTATGCTACGCACATCAAATAACTTGTGAATTCATTCGGAGTAAAAGCACTTTTTATCTCGTGTTATACATAACAGATGGCACCATCCGAGGTCAAATTGAAGACAGTGAATTATTTATGTTGAGCAAACTCTTTTGAGATAAGAGCAGTGCAGATTGCTAAAAGTGAAAGTGCTTTAAAAAGTTTAAAGATTTGCGTAGATGAACACTAGGCTTCTAGCTCAAGAGCAAAGCTTTTTATCCATGATGTGTTCTCTCTCTGACCTTTTCTTTTCTGACGTGTGAGATTTCGACTTTGCCTGTTTCATGTTGCCAGACTCAAAACATACGCACAATTCACCAATCTTTTTTTGGCTTAAATACTCTGACATTTAATGTAGACTGTCCCTCACTAGTACAGCCTGTTTCGTAAAACTGATGAAACTTAAAAAGATTACAAAAACAGTTCAAAATACAGTTTTCTAGAGGTTTTCCGGCAACAGTGGAGGGGGCTCTCGGAATCCTGTCCACAGACTGTTGTGGATAGGAACTCCTGGGCCTGCTCGCCCTTTAGGTAGTGCGGATTGTTTGACGATGAAGCTAACTTGGGCTGCTCTAGAGCACTCTTTACAAATGCTGGTAGATCCAGTTGTCACCAACAAGTGTCCGAGAAAGCCACCCAGGATCGAAAGGACATACAAGGCCACCAACAAGAATGTATTGATAAGGGGAACAAGACAGAGCCCAGTCGGAGAAAAGCAGTGAATATGGATTGGATTGAGCATACCGCCAAGAAATAAGGCAGGAACATAAAAAAGAAAGTCTTGGATAAATCCACTGAGTAAGCAATCAAGGGGAAGGCCATGTGGAACCTGTGAGGAGTCACTTAAAATGATGTACAGAAAATTAAATTTGAATAATGTCAAGAAGCTAGCCCAAGATAGGGTAAAATGGAAAATGTTTGTCGGTCCAGGGTGAGACAGGCGATGATGTAGCTGGCGTGGGAACGGTTTATAGTGGGTGAGCCCAGTCATTCTATATCAAAACATTCCTGCAAACTTTGATCTTCTTCCGGTCATTCTGTTTCAGGTAATAAACCCAGGTGCGTTGTACATCTTTTAGGTGGGTGTATAGATCTGGCCCTCGCTGTTATACGGTAAGGATCTATCCTTTCGAAAAAACTGTTCATAATCATAGGCTTTTCTCTTTCCCTCATGTCAAAGTACAAATGGAGGCAAATATAGTTTGTCTTTCTTTTGTCTTAAAAAAAATTAAGCAGTCATTTTATTTTTTTGAGCAATTGGGCTGCAATTCGTTAGGTTCTTTAATACATTTAGCCCTTTTATCTCTTCATTTGTAATGCTGGCCGTTCTCACGAAGGTTTGTTAGGCTACTGTTGTAGCAATATGGCGCCATCGTTAGAACTTTTCGTGGTAGGCCGAATGCGAACTAGTGCGTCATACTACAAAAATGGGGACATAGCTGAAAACAGGTTGTTTTTTTACGCGCTGTGTTGGGCAAAAACTATTTAGTGGATTTCTCTAAAACCGATATCAGCCAAATTCCTTTTGACTTCCATCTCTTGTGTACAAATTTAAACCGTAAAGTTTCAGTGTGGAGGAAATGTAATATTCACTAAAAAGTTATAAAATTGTTTTTAAAAATCACCATGTACATTGTATGTTTTTAAATTCAAGTAACACATTTTCTGCAATAAGTTCTACTTAGGCAAATATTTGTCATGTGTCGCCCTCATGGCAACACGTACGTAACCCAGGTGACTACCGTTTTTGACATGCCTGCTCTACGCCTCTAAGAAAGTGTTTAGATAAAAATATAACAAAAACACTAGTAACACCACTTGTGCTGTCAAGATTAGATACCTGTAATGTTTTTCTTGCTCGACTTAAAAAAGAAGTGGCTTGCGTCAAACCTACAAGATCGTTATCAAACAGTGCAGGCAGGAGATGAGACCTCTAAGACAAGCATGTCTCTTAAATTAGGTATTTCCCAGGGCTAAAGCGCTTGGACGAGTAATTTTTATACTCTATACACAACTTCCTGTTAACATTATTTTAAATAGAAAATTATGAATGAGCACCTCTATGCAGATGGCACACTAAATTAAATGGATGTGTGTGTGTGTGTGTGTGTGTGTGTGTGTGTGCGTGCGTGCGCGCGCGCGCGCGCGTGTGTGTGTGTGTGTGTGTGTGTGTGTGTGCGTGTGTGTGTGTTTGTGTGGTGGCGTCCAAAGGAAACTTTGAAAACGTAACCACCCAATCTACAGGTTATAGGCCTACACTACCCGCTCATGCAACATATTAATTTAAAGCTGAATAAATTCTGCATCATTTGACTCATGAATATTTCATCTATAATATGAGATGCCCGAGACATGGTCACTCAAAACTGACCTTAAAAATTAGGCTGGGCAAAATTGTGCGAAATCAGAGAAACGCAAGAGTATTCGCGTAGTAGATCTAGATCTTTATTATATTTGAAATGTATCTACACTGAAAAGAGAATATTATTATTGTCCTCTGCAATAAACAACATCTTCTGTAGATATTTCCGAACAGATTAGAGAACAGAGCAGTTACAAATGCTACACAAAACCTAGACTTAACATAACATGTGCTCATTAGTATAGTATTAATTTTGTTTTTGTTTAGGAGCTAATGGTTTCCTGTCAGAGTAGGAAAAACTATTTTTGCACATAGACTGAGTTAGTTATATTTTAGATATATATTATAATTTGTAAGTGAAGACCAGAGGCCACGAAACTGCCGTTGCTTTAGTTGGTCTGGGGTGGAATGAACATAACCGCCCTCATGAGAGTGACCGGATGGCTTGGTTTAGTGGACTATAACGCGCGAGTGCTGGAACGTCATATTGTCTCACCTTATTTTCGTCAGGGTGTCATTCTAGTAAATATCTCCATGCATAGCAAAGAACTTTCTCTCAGGGCCAATGCCGCTAGACAATTATTGGAAAACCAAATCATATCAACGTTGGAATGGTCTTAGTAAATAGCCCTGATATGAATCTTACAGGCATGTGAAGAGTGAAGACCCATGAAACAGTAGCTGAAAAACAGTTACTTTACTCCCAATTCAGACCCTGTGTTTGCAACTCCCTGTGATATTTGGGATGAAAGGACGAATAATTATCCCCAAAATTTAACAAAGACGATGCCCAAAGGGTTCATGCACTACACAAAACTAATGTCTCCTAGGCAAAATAACAATGAGCACATTTAATGTTAAGGCAAAGTTTGGCATGGTATTTGTGGTTGTTCTATTGTCCATTTTTTAAAAAACCATCGAGACAAAATAAAGATCAAAACAGAATATTGTTCATTGCAATTCAGAATTCTCTATTCATTGGATAAGTAAAATATGTCCATTCTATCAATATTGATGCTCCTCAATATCAGCACGAAGACAATTTTAAGTTTCTTTGATTTCGCACAATTTTACTCCACCTGATTTTCTAAGGTCATTTTTGAGTGACCATATCTGGGGCCTCTCTTAACATAGATAACGTACTAACTTGTCAGATGATGCAGAATTTATTTAGTTTTAAATTGGTATGCTGCATGAGAAGGTAATGCGAGGCTTCAACACGATGATTGAGTGATTACATTTTCAAGCTTTTTTTGGACGCCACACACACACACACAC
>NW_004797295.1:341686-352966 GCF_000002075.1 Aplysia californica | reverse complement strand
TATATATATATAACTGCCCTTTTTTTTAGTTGGCTCATCGATGGAGTGACAGGGCAACGGTTGGCCGGGTGACACAGAGGTCACGAACCCTACCTCATGCAACCCGCGAAGGCAGCCCTTAAAATGAATTTTTCCAGTCATGTTTTATCGGCTTACACAAAAACAATATCATGCGTTCACACAAGTTTTTTAATATATTTTTTTAGAGAAAGCAACTAAACTTCTTTATTGGTACAAAGAAGCAGTACCAGGACTGGTCTCGTGTTGGAGTTAGATGCTCCTAAAATGTCTGTCTATTTACAGTTAGTCAAAACAACAAACAGGACTTCAGTGACTAATAATAATAATAACTTATTAACTTGTCGATAAATATTTACAAAACTGGTACGTAAGACGGGAAAATGTGTTAAAAATGGACTCACTAGAGCTTTTGTCTTCATCAATACAGGGAACATGGGTTTTTGTATGTTCCAATGTAATGTGTATTCTGCTATCAATCCTAGCATCTGCGTTTGTCGCGGCCGCGATTTTGGGCCTTTTTTGCATTTTTCAAAAAGAAAAGGCTACTTCATAAACATAGACGTGTATTTTGATAATTTTAAGGTGTCCATGTATAGTTATTTTCACGCGAAGAATAATAATAAGTACATTGAATACTATTTATAATTTTGCTGTTTGTTTTATATTTTTCCCTCTTTGTTTGCGTGCTAATTTTTGGGGGGTTATTTTTCTGATCTGGGTGTGTGCTAATATAGCGTAATGTAATTTAATTTGATGTTCTTACATTTTTAAAAAAGTGTTATGTTCGAGCGTGTATCCACCAAAACCGAATATTGACACAGGCAGGCCCCATGTGTGTGGTTCCACCATTTACATGTAATATCCTGTACTTTTTCTTGGATCAAACACGTTTAGGGTTAAAACGGCCAATCTTCGGATAGGTGAACACACACCCTTATTTGTTACTTTTTGCTGTTGTTTGTGCGCTGTTCTAATTTTGATTTCGTTCTGTTGTGAAACCTTTATTTTTTTACGTTTTTTTTACAATCTATGTGGCTACAAACAATATTCTGGATGCTTAAAAAGCAGAGCTCAAGAAATTCTGGAGCTTTAGATTAAATTACCTCTATCAATATATTATGTCGTCACAGCTAGTTGAAAGCTTGAAAATTAATGGCAACTTTTGCCATTTTTTGTGGCACCTTTTGGCAACTTTTGGACAAACAAATGACTACAAACGCAGATGCTAGATATACAGTACCGATTTCTCTGTTTAATCACAGCGCCTCTAAAAATTACTTGTTATCGAACAGAGGGTATTCTCTTCAATTCTGTTGCCCTTTGTATGTTATCTCATTGTTCGCATGTGCCGGCTATGTGTTCTTTGTGTCTTGTAAAATCCTGGACCGTTTGCATTTTGTTTGTGTTCTGACTTAAGATGTATGTTTCCGTGGAGCAACTGTGAAAAACTAATGAATGTCTCTTTGTTTTCAGCTTTGTAACTTTCTTTTTTGGATCTAAATGTAATTTTCTTCTGATAAGATGTGTGCTTGGTCTCTCTTCTTCCTTTGTTAGAGGCCAATCTTCTGGTTTGTTTAGTGAGTGAGTGAATGTAAGTTCATGTTTGAACATTGGAGGTGCTGATGTATCTATTGTGAGTGTTTGTGACCTTGAAGGTGTCTTACGTGTTGATAAAGTGACGGGATGTGGTGTTGTTAGGTCAAGACTTGTTTCGTCATATTCATAATGGTCGCGGCTGGATGGGAGTGTGGTGATTACTTGTCGTGCGGCTGGCAACACGACTTGTCGGTGTGTCATCATTTACAATGGGGTTATATAATGTGTGTGTTGTGTCACCATGTGAGCAGCTCGATCAGGGAAAATTCTGCAGGTATTCTAATGTTGTATGCGGCCTCCAACAAACCTCAAGCAATGCCGACAAACGGAGCAGGAATTCACATTTATGTTATTGTTAAAGGCACACTGTATATTGCTACTAGCTTCAACAGGTTTTTTTGTGGCTTGAACTGACGTAACATTTGTCTCCTTTTGATCGTTGAAATCGCAGCAAAGCATTTGACGTTATACGGGGTGCCGACTACGGCTGGATCGGGCCGATCGCCCGACTCGGTCGTCTGAAACTGAAAACAAACACGTTTGTTTTTTAGGCGACCGAGTCTGGCGATCGGCCCGATCGGCCGATCCCATCCGTAGTGGGCAACCCGTATTAGCGGAACATGGCTGTTCATCCTCTTCCCTCACTTCAATCCCACAGATCAGGAGAATATTTCTAGATATCGTCTTACATAATTGGGACTTTCTGTAATGTTTTTAAAAAAAGCAATTAAATTCAATAAACGCCCACACACCCGACAAAGGGCATTCAGAGCCTGTCTATGGTACTCCAATGTGTGATTCATTGCAGTTGAACAATTTTTACCTAGGAACACAACTCACTAATTGATTGCAATTCACTGCTAAATGCCACAGAAACAAAATTCACATCATTAGAAAATATGAATTAATGACTATCACACGGCACGAACAGAAATGAATGCTATCAACTCAATTTAGAACAATTTGTAATTGAATTTGAACTGGTCAAATTCACAACGGCACTTTCGACCACTTTACACTCACTAATTAAAACTGTTTTTATTTCCAAACGAATCAGCGAAAACTGGTGAAACTTTAACAGGATATCAAGAACATGTAAAAGAAGCGAAACTGATGAAGAAATAGATTCAGCCGTAGAGTGAGCATACTTTTATGGCTTATGAAATGAGGAAAAACGCGTTTTGATAAGGACAAGATAGGATATCGCTGTGCATAAGCTGACCTCGGTCAGTCCCCGACCCAACGCGTGATACTGCAGGTCACCTGTCACTGATTTATGGCCTAACGTGGGAGGCCCGGGAAGACTAAAAGATGGCTGAGACGGAATATATAATTATTTATATCTATTAATATAGCTAGTAACATTGACGTCTCTGGGTTCATGACTGAAGTAGCAAGTCAGTGTATACAAGACATCATGCGTTGGATAAACAACAATAAAGTTAAACTAACTGAGGCAACATGCTTATTACATAGAGCAACATGATTTAAAAAAAAAAAAATATTTATTTAAGATATGTCAAAGTCAGCGGCTGTAACAGCCAGATAAGTGGCACAGTTAGATCTCAAGGTTAAGGTTCTTAATCGAGGTGACATCAACAATTACGAAATAAGGAAAAGCAGTAAAGTAAACAAACCGTAACCAAGTTCTTGACCACAACGTGTCTATGTCCTTCTACGTAAGTGAAGTTTAAAAAAAATAAATAATTGTACTACCAGCTCAAGAAAATTAGGCGCATAAGAAAGTACCGAGATGAAAATATAATAAAAACACCAGCATAGCATCACTTGTACTTTTAAAAGATCAGATTTCTGTAATTCTTTTTTGGACTTCAAAAGAACCTTTTACACTGTCTTCAATTTGTCCAAAACCACACTGCCCGACATATAAAGAAAGATGAAAGAAAAAATCAGTTCGAACCCAATCTTGCAAGGTCTGCATAGAGAAACGCATTTTTTTCAAAATCCTTCTCTATGTAAAAAAAAAAATATATAGAAAAAGACAATAAAAAAACCCCACTAACAGGGTTGCACTACACCATATATATCTCAAGTGGCACTCATATGTACACATCTACAACTAAGATCAGCTTTAGACCAAGAAAAACAATAGTTGAACCAACTTGAAGTTACAAAAATGATATGACCAGGACTCATTTTTATATTTTGGACCCAAAGTCTGGAACCACTTACCCTAGAACACCAGGAAAGCCAGGTCTGTGAATATATTCAAGAAAAGGTTGACCCCCTACCTATTTACACATCCCCATCTATAACTCCTGCTGTTACTGAGGGTGTGGGGGGATGGGGAGAGAAAGAGGGAGAGATAGATAGATAGATAGATAGATAGATAGATAGATAGATAGATAGATAGATAGATAGGTAGATAGATAGATAGATAGATAGATAGACAGATAGATAGATAGATAGATACATACATACATACATACATACATACATACATACATACATACATACATACATACATACATACATACATACATACATACATACATACATACATACATACATACATACATACATACATACATACATACATACATACATACATACATACATACATACATACATAGAAAGATAGATAGATAGATAGATAGATAGATAGATAGATAGATAGATAGATAGAGAGATAGAGAGAGAGAGAGAGAGAGAGAGAGAGAGAGAGAGAGAGAGAGAGAGAGAGAGAGAGATTTGTTTTTGTCTTGGTAAGTGTTTTACGGCGCTCACAACTGCATAATGCCATATGAGCGCGAAGGACACATGAAGCTTGGTTTGGTAGTAATTAATATTGAATTTTCCTCGGGTGGTGACCAAAGCCTACTCTTATCCGTTTTATACCACCAAGGGATCTTTAAAGTACGCAATTTGCCCACAAGACCTCCAATAGTGCGGTCAAAAATTCGAGGCACAACTCACAGTGAAATATCTCCTTAACTATCAAACATAGATTGGGCGACTTTTGCACTATGATTTATATCAATTTATCTTAATAACAGATGAATATTTTTTCAAACACCAGTAAGCTGTGTTTTAGGAAATTCCATAGTAAATACTAATTAAAAATTCCAAGTGTGTAGTTAATTTTCTTGAAACAAGTTTTTGCCACTAAATAGTGTCATTGGTGAGCTGTGACGTAGGCCATATGCGTTAAAGCTGGATGCTGCTCGCCAAATCTGAGAGTGGCGATTCACGATTCAGTCAGCTTCAATGAATCGCGAGTACGTGAGCGCTCGAGGAACACTAAATCTCTTCCTCCTCCTCCTCCTCCTCCTCCTCCTCCTCCTCCTCCTCATCCTCCTCCTCCTCCTCCTCCTCCTCATCATCATCATCACCATCGTGAAAAAAGAGCGAGCGAGCGAGAGAGAGAGAGAGAGAGAGAGAGAGAGAGAGAGAGAGAGAGAGAGAGAGAGGGGGGGGGGAGAGGGTGGGTGGGGGGGGGTGGACAAAAAGATAGTTATATTCTAACCTATGCTTTTTTGTGTTCACAAGAGTGCAAATGTTCTGAGATAATATCTATCTTCGCTTATGTAAAATCAACAACAACCCCCCCCCCCCTCAAAACATCGCGTCCAAAACAAAGTCAGTAAACAAGATAGACCCACTATAGGCTAACTTAATAAACAAAACAAAACAAAGTCAGTAAACAAGATAGACCCACTATAGGCTAACTTAATAAACAAAACAAAACAAAGTCAGTAAACAAGATAGACCCACTATAGGCTAACTTAATAAACAAAACAAAACAAAGTCAGTAAACAAGATAGACCCACTATAGGCTAACTTAATAAACAAAAAAAAAAACACCAGCACAAGCCTATGGCAAAAAGAAAATTATGATCACTTTCGAAAGGGTCACGTGGTTGTGAAAGATAACGGTTGAACCAAAAGCTTTCTGGTGGTGAAAAGGCCTGGGTCAGTGGCAGGTAGTCTGGTCGGCACTGGCCAAGGTACAAAAATGTGATTTAAAAGTCAAATTGTTAAAAAAAACACGAAGTTGAGTACACGTGATAGGAGGATGCTCAGACAAGGGAAAGGGGGCTCTCGTGGCCTAGAGGTTAAGGTGTTGGCCTCTCATTCAAAGGTCCCGGGTTCGAATCCGGGTAGCGACCGACAAATTTTCTTCTCTAAAATTGTCTTTTATCACCTCCTTTCCTGCTCTCTAGCAATATTCTGTCGTCTGCTTTCGTCTCCTCTTTCTGCCCCCACCCCCTCACCTCCTTTGCCCCCTTCTCTGGGCTCTTGACTATTTCTGCAGCCTTTCTACTGCTACTCCTTGGCTCCTTCTTACAGCTGTCTCTCTGCCACACCCCTGATCTTCTGGTAGGAAAGATCTACACCTAGCCTTCTCGGACAAGGGCGAAAAATCTCGGAGGGCCCGTGTGCAAGTTGCGCACGTTAAAGATCCCTTGGTGGTCTAAAATCGATAAGAGTAGGCTTCGGCCGCCTCCAGGGCAAAATTCAAAATTTCCAACAAACTAAAAGTATTAGGTGTGTCCTGCGAGCTCATATGACCTTATGCAGTTGCAAGCGCCGTAAAACACTTACCAAAAACAAAAAAAGACAATGGAACATAAAGAGGAAAAAGAAATGCTTTATTGCCAATTGGCACTTACGATTGTCAAATTTATTTATGCAGCTTATGAGATAGGAAACGGACAAAATAGGCATCAGATTGTGGCTGTTAGTTAGGCTAACCTATAAATTTTAACTTTTCTCAACTAAAAAGAACTTCACAGATTTCAGCGTGTGTTTTTTAAAAGCTCCGAGTTCATAATATATCTGCAGATAGTGCCTCTCTATTCTAAAGAGGCAATATATACAAAATATTGAGCCTTCCTTAGATTTAGCAGTCACTTTGTAGAATAGTTGCATAGACATAAGGATTTTTTTTGGTTGCCATGCAAGCAAGTCATGGTATTTTTTTCTGACATAGAGAAACATATGCCGACTTCACCTAGTTAAACCAAATGTAGTGATTTCCTGAAATTTCTCCCCAATCGTACACGAATTGTTCCTTCTGGTGAGCAATCTACAGCGAAGACAGATGTTCCGTAGCTTCAATTTTCATATCTGCTAACGAATCGATTAAAAGTACTGAATAAATTCACGACTGTTGGCTGTCCTTTTTCTTATCTCCATAACATATGAGAATTGCATACTACAATTTTAAATTTGAAAGTGCTTTCTGTTTTAAACAACACCTACTAGGTAGTTTATATATTTAAGAAAGACTTCTCACTATGAAAATAATAAGGAGAAACAAGCAAGGGAGAATAAATAATAATATTGGATCTTGCATTTAGGACACCCACTGTCCACGTCACGTCGCGACCATATTTACAGACTTCAACAAAAGTTAAGGACCACTTTGACAGATAATCCTGATTTTAAAAAAAACAACCGAAAAAAAGACATCGAGGAATGCTTCAAAATTGTTTGCTCTGAAAGTGTTAGCGAGTTACCAAGGCGTAGTAAAGGGGCAAAACCACCTCGTGCAGCACGGAAATCCATGGGGAATTTTAGCCAAATTTGCTGTTTTTTTTATCAACTTGTGTGCGACACCATGGACATTCCTCAGTTTAAATTTCTGGTGCTCGTCGTAAACGGACGTACGGTCTCGAACTGTGTTCACTTTGGTGGCAATATAAGCCCGGTATCGCATCAACATGCCACCAAAACGAAAGCTGAGAGACTTTGATCGTGCTGGAGCTATGGCGTGGCTGCAAGATGGAGTTGGCGCCCGAGAAGTTGCCAGAAGGCTTGCAGTGTCACACTATATCATTGTCTGCTTGAGGCAGCGCCATCAAGCCACTGGACCAGTCCAAGAACGCCCACGTGCAGGTCAACACAAGAAGACCACTCAGAGTGTTTGCAAGTGGTCCTTAACTTATGTTGGAGTCTGTAGAAACAAAAGTTTGTCTCAGATGCCTAGAGTAATATCCCAACGAAAGCTTAAAGTGAATGACGCCAAGACAAAGAAATTGGGCGTGTGTATTTATCGAAATTCCCCGTCCTTCTGGTGACAAACGTTAAAAAAATATATATTTCATTGTGATGCCTCAGCTGCTCTGTTTCCGCTTGATATACCGAGACTTGACGTGCACAGCCAATAAAGATGGTGAAAGCTAAAGAGTTAAAATGTTCGTGGACGTATGAGACGATGCTTATCTCCAATACTTTCAAAATAATTTTTTTTGTGTGTGCAAAGGTAAACAGTTACAAAAGGGGAGAGCGTGGAGAACTAGGACCAGGGACACCATTTGTGTTACAGCTTTTGACTGCTTCTAGTCGACGAGCCGTTAAAATTAAATGTTCGAAGTTCAGAGTGCATTTTTTTCAAGAAAGGGGAAACACTGTTTCATTCTGTTAACTTGTTCTACTTAATGCATATTTTCTAGCTTTTTTCAACATTTAGAATTTGAATTTTAACAAAATATTTCTCAAACTTATACAACCGATACCATTTAAGAAACAGCGGTGTAAAAATAAAATCGCCATTTTGGGCTTTGTACATCCAAACGGCAGGTCTGTATTATTTTATTTCATGTGTAATATTCAGATGTAATACGACTTAAATGTGAAACAGCACCCAAGGAACAGTGACACATATAAAGCACATACAGTAGTTTTTACCAATAACAGGTACGTGGTTTCAAACGTGACATGATTTACGTGGTGAGCTAGGACAGTGGCAGGAGAATTGTGACAGTAATTGGGGTTGCGTCGGACATGGAGAGGTAAACTGGGTAGGAAGAATCGTAGAGGGAGTGAGATAAGTGTTAAAACTGTCTGTTTATACTTCTACTAGTAGAAGACTACATATTATTGCTAAAACTCAAAACCATACACAAATAAAAAATATAAAACCAAAAACCAACAAGCAAACAAGCAAAAGGAGAATCGCACAGTGTGTGTGTGTGTGTGTGTGTGTGTGTGTGTGTGTGTGTGTGTGTGTGTGTGTGTGTGTGTGTGTGTGTGTGTGTGTGTGTGTGTGTGAGAGAGAGAGAGAGAGAGAGAGAGTGCGTGTGTATGCTTTTGTGTGTGTGTATGTGTGTGTTTATGAGTATGTGTGCATGTTTGTGTGTGTGTTTATGCGTGTGTAAGTGTTTGTGTGAGAGTGTGCGGGTGAACGTGCGTGTGTGTGTGTGTGCGTGCGGTGATGTGTGTGTGTGTGTGTGTGTGTGTGTGTGTGTGTGTGTGTGTGTGTGTGTGTGTGTGTGTGTGTGTGTGTGTGTGTGTGTGTGTGGTAAGGTGATTACACACACAAAGTTCTTCACGGCGAATTCAAGAGAGGGCACTGAGAAAGTTTTTTTGTTGCGATTTTGCAGTATTAAGATTGCTCGAATCCCCTTGCTAGGGTGAGCAAACGAAGAAATGAATGGTCCTTTACTTCAAGAGAGGGCACTGAGAAAGTTTTTGTTGTTGCGATTTTGCAGTATTAGGATTGCTCGAATCCCCTTGCTAGGGTGAGCAGACGAAAAAATGAATGGTCCTTTACTTCGGAGAAATGTTCGAGTCCATCCACCGATTGCCAGACACTAAGCCTAGGGATCCTTTAGAAGCTCCTGTCATCATACTGTATATCCGTTGAAAGTATATACGCCTTGTGAAGGCAGGAGGAGCTGCCTGCGTGACCCCATCAGACGCTACAACAACCAGCTGATGGTGGAGACAATCAGCCTGCCCACACTGAAATGGACCCTTATGAAGAGGGGCGAGGAAGTATGGATCACTCCGTCTTCCTTGTTCTACATTCAAGTATTCAAGTATCCGTTGAAAGATTTTTACTTGGGAACATGAAGACAGGTGCCACTGAAGATTCATTGGCAGAAACATTGCAAAACATGGTGACAAGCTGACCACGCTCTGATGACGTGATCTGACCAACCTGTCTCCATCCTTTGGATACGATCACCTTTGGGGGGATACTTCACAGTTTGCATGCAGGTTAATCTAGGTTGTAGACTGTCAATGCTGGTGGTTTCGTTGCTACCTTTATCTCTGCAAGGATGTGGACTTTTTTGTCCCCACACAGGCTACATAATATATTTTTAGAGGGCGAGTGCATTTTGAGCCACTTGTGTGTCTGTGTGGAAAGTATGTTTTCGGGTGAAGTACATGGGGCTAGAGCTAGGACGCAGTGGTTACTACTTGCTTTTATTATTTTTTTCTAGGATATAGTAGTGTCTCTCATTCCTTGCTGATCACAGCTATGTGTGAATCATTTTGTTTTTGAACACAGTGACCTCGACAATGTAAATTGTTCTGAATTGTTTATTGTCAAGCAGGATGGTTTTTCTTTAGCAAAGAGGCGTAATAGGAAATGGCTTTGATCTTCGCAGGGGAAAATATTCCTGATGGTCAACAGCATTTCAAACTCATATGAAAATTCTTAGTGTAAGTTAGAGATAACAAAGAATGCAGTGCAAAAGTGGATACAAGAAAATGAGCGGACTATGGGGCGGACTGCGTCTCAATTCTGTTTGCCCTCCCCAACGGTTGGCAGTTCAGTGAAACGAATGGTAAAGAGCAAAACATTAATTGCGGACTTGCACATCGAGTCTTGTGACCGAAATATCGAGTTGGCAATTTGGTGGTTGTGAACAATGGATAGGCCTACTTTTATTTCTAATTTTAGTTTTTTAGGAACTTCCGGTATTCTCTTTAACAAAAACAAACCAACTTTACATGGCTTACTTCTAGTTGCTATCTTATTGGCCAGAACTGAGAATATATCCCGTTGAAAAGTATGTAAAATTTCAAGCTTGAAGATTATAAAATCTTATCTCTTATCTCTGTGCAAACTCCAAACTCCTCATGTGAAAGTTTTATTTTCTATTTAATAGCCTATCAATCTTGAAAGGTTACATTCCAGCCTGGGGGACGGCAGCTCCAAACTTGCGCTAAACATGGTAATATAAGAAGAAACGCACTTTCAATGAAATAATTTTCTGTCGGACGTTCTACAATCGAACATGCTCTCACGGCCAACTGTCCTGTGCGACACCCCCCCCCCCTTTTCCAGTGGTAAATAAAATATTACGACGGTGTCTAAGACGTCCACCTGTCTAAGACAACAATAAGACAACAATTTTCTCCTCGACAATGTATAGCCATTTTGAACAAATTCTACTGTATTTTGGTACATTGTAAGCTATTTTATGCAATTCGAGGCTGTTTGTTTTAGTTTCAGCGCATTAAGATGACAGATGGCTTCTTCTCCTTTCAACCAGTCCGAGATTTCCTTGAGTGCGAGCTTTACAGCTGTCAGGGTGTTTGCCGGGCCCTTGAATGACCAAAAAATTTGATTTTATGATATACTAATGCTGAAAGCCAAACAAGTTTTTCAGTTGATGTTCTGGCTTTTTCACGAGGCAAAATCAGGATTCCTTTTTTGTGGTAAGGGAAGAATAGATTATAGATCTACAGGTAAAATTGGGCTAGAACACCCAAATCACTCATTGTTGCCACGCACGATATATGACGTGTTTGTACAGTCTCTATTGGTACTGGCTCTCAACCCTTGAAAGTTGAGAAGACAAATAATATTTATTCACTAATGCAGTTCTCCACGCAGTCACGTATCCGCGCATACACTTTCACATACACACACCCATTATAAATAAATAAATAAATAAATAA
>NW_004797295.1:337347-341389 GCF_000002075.1 Aplysia californica | reverse complement strand
TGTAGACACACACACAAACTCACACACACACACTCACGCGCACACACACAAACACACACACACACACTCACTCACACTCACACACACACACACATACACACACACACACACACACACACACACACACACACACACACACACGGGTATGCGCAAAGTCAAATTTAAAGGCTTCACTGACCGGCACAAAAGAACTAACGTAGATACACTCGTGAAACAGAAAAAGGCGGCGTCCCTTTGTTCGTTCTTCTGTCCCAGAACTGATTCAATCAATTGATTCAAATAAAAAAACGCTATCCTCAAACAGCCAATAGCGTGTTTGGTGAAACTTTTAAAGGAGATGATGAGGTTGTCCTTTAGGTCACAGATGAAAACCTCCCCAGTTAAACAGATGGAGGCCCCGACAAAAATCCTCGGCGCATGTTCTACTGTTTTAAAATAACAACTCTAGGACGTTCTTGTAGACGGCGAACCAGCATCAATGTGCTGGAGATGACAACTTCTAAAACAGCACATACAATGGGCTTATGATGGGGCACTAAAGTGCTTAGATAGAATCGTGGCGTCGGTGGCCTGGTGGTTAGGCTACCGGATTCGTAATTGTGAGGTAGCGTGTTCGGGGGCTCGAGCCGTGGCCCGACGTTGTATCCTTTGGAAAGGCACTTCAAACGAATTTTACTCACTTCACTCAGGTGAGAATGGGTACCCGGCCATAGATCTTGGCAGTATGATATTGTTTTAGCACCTATAAATGGCTGCTTGCACTGTATGCTTCCCAGGAATTTGAGTTTGTTTCAGAACGCTCTCAGGTCTGCTGAGGTAATAGTATGGATTGTGAAGCGCATAGAGCTTGCTGTTGAGCGGGGATTTGCGCTATACAAATGCTACCAATTACAATGTATCTCTTATTAATGAAGAGAAGAGCAACCGTTACAGCATAACCCTTCTGAAGCCATTTTTATGTTTGGTAACATTTTAATATTAATGCTTAACCATATTTTGGGCCTCTCGTGGTCTAGAGTTTACGGTGTTTGCGTCTCATTCAATAGGTCCAAAGGTTCGAATCCGGATGGTGACGGAAAATTGTCTTCTTTCAAATGTTCTCCTTTCACCTTCTTTTCTTCTCTCTAACGATGTTCTGTCGTTTGCTTTCATCTCCACTTTCTGACCCCACCCCCTCACCTCCTTTGCCCCCTCTTCTGGGCTCCTGACTCTTTCTGCAGCCTTTTTACTGCTACTCCATGGCTCCTTCTTACTACTGTCATTCAGGCACACCCCTGATCTTATTGTACGTGAGATCCAACACCTAGCTTTCTCGGATAAGGGCGAAACATCTCAAAGGTCCCATGTGCAAGTAGCACACTTAAAAGATCTCTTGGTGGTCCAAAATCTATAGGTGTAGGTTTCGGCCGCCACCCGGGCAAAATTCAAAATTTCCTACCAACTAAAAATGTTTGATATGCCCCGCGCTCTCATATGACCCAATGCAGTTGCGAGCGCGTAAAATACTTACCTCCCAAAAAAGTTACCCCCCAAAAACAAACAAACAAAAACAAACAAACAAACAAAAAAACCCCAACAAAACTACACTGGGGTCATCTGGGGTCCTCATGGTCTAGAGGTTATGGTGTTCGCCTCTCATTCAATAGGTCCCAGGTTCGAAACTTGACAACGATGGAAATTTTTTTCTCTCTAAAATGTTCTCCTTTCACCCCTTTTCTTGCTTTCTCACAATGTTCTTTCGTCTGCTTTCGTCTCCACTTTCTGTCCCTCCCCTCTTTGCCCCTCCTCTTGGCTCCTGACTCTTTCTACAGAGATTCGGCGAAAATTTCAAATACATTCTGTTCGGTTGAAAACATGTGCAACAGCAAGAGTTTGATTTACTCATCAATGAGCTTTAAAAAATTTCAAGACATCTTTACTGATTCAAATGTTATGACATTTCCTATATTCTTTAATCTCCCCAAACATTTCCCTTTTAACATAAAAAGTATGACGTTTTGGTGAATATGACTAGAACATCAACAAAATTCAGTTTGTAATCTGCAAACATCATTCCTCGAAATGAAATGTTTCTTTTAATACTGCCTACACATAAATATGTGGCTTAAACACATTGTAAATTTGATATCATAATATTGGAGAACAAACATTTAAATAGGGACCATTATTTTGGAAAAATACAAATTAAATCACCATTTTACTGCGTTTAGGCTCGAACATATTGAATAAGAGGCAAGCACCGTACCTCTAGACTACAAGAGCCCCCTCCCCGAATTTCAAGATAGTGGTGAGAATGAAGGCTAATGATAATGTTATTATCTTGACACTGTCCTCGCTTTTGTTGTGGTAAATGATGGGTCACGCTTAAGCTTTTTTCCCCTCCTAATCACTAGGTTGCTGTAGAAGAGAAAACAAAACAAAACAACACAAAAAATAACAACAAAAACCCCCATGACAAACAACGACTACTGAAGTCAGGGTACAGTTTCTGACCTTTTAACGACCAACCAAAGAGAGACGACTTACATTATTTGATAAATAACACTTGTTTTTGTCGTGTCAGAGAGTAACGTCGCTTGTAATCGTCACAATGGCAATGCGCTCGTAAAGAACACAACCCAAATTCCAACTTGTCATTCAAACAACCTGAACAGTTTTAAAAAGATAACTGTAGTCTATATTGGGACTTAGTTAAGTACGGGGTTTTACGGCGCTCGCAACTGCATAAGATCATATGAGCACGTGAAACACAAGTTAGTTTTTTTATACGTAGTTTACTGCACGGCTGTGTATGGGTTATTTGATCTTAAACGTTAAAATATTAAAAATTTGGTGTAGATATATAATTTCAGACTAAAACAACTTTCATAAAAAATTTAAATAATTCAATTTTGTTCTATACTACAATTTCCCATAAAGGCCAATGGCCTTCATAAAATTTAAAATTCTGTTGGGACAACGACGGAATTTTGGGACTAAAACCGCAGATCAAGCAAATTGATGTGAGCGATGACGAGAGGGCTCTATACTGAAAGTCATAATACTGCTGACAAAATCTGCTCAAAGGTTAAATAAAACTAACGTTCGAGGTAAGATTTGTAAAAAGCGCTGCTAGAGTTTCTCTCAAATACCAGAGTCTGTTGTGGAACAGTATTGGGCTCTTTGCTGTTGCTAGCCGAAGACGTGCGTTCTATTCCCGATGCAAGAAGTTTTTATTTAGTATCTCTCTCTCTTGTTTCCTAGGATGCTATATTTCACTCAGCCTGGATTTCAGAGTCGAAGAAGTCCACCTCCGAAATGATCCAAAAGGTGTCAATAAAGGTGTAAAACATTGTAATAATCGACATTTACTTTATACTCCTCAAGGTCTTGATCAATGGCAGCTTTTGATTTTGAGCAATGTTAGCAAAACCGTTGGACAGTTTAATTATCCTCGTAATGAATAGCTTAAATACATACTGAGTATGTATTTACGAGCGTAGCTAAACTTTATTATTGCTTATATTACTGTTCATTTATATTATGCATGTGACTGTAAGCCTGAGTGTGTGTGCATGTTTATGTGTGTGTGTGTGGGGAGGGGGGATGCGTGTGTGTGCGTGTGTGCATGTGTGTGTGTGTATAAGTGTGGTAAAACACAAAACCAATGTGCCAGGATCTGGACAATAAAAACGTATACACGTATTTTCTTATCTTATCTTATTTTACTGGTAGACATATAATGAAGTATTTTAATCTATCAGTTTGCGTCATTTTAACGAAGGTGTAGGTCAATATTTTTCTTTGTACTCCGAATGGTAGAAGCTTTAATCACGCATAGGTATAAGCAGGGGCGGCTGATGGTTTGTAGAACTGACCGGCTTTAATTCCCATCAATACCCCCCCCCCTTCAAAACTTCACCCCTACAACAGACAGACAGACAGACAGTTAATTGTATACCTACCGTTACACCTTTAGGTTTGTGTGTGTGTGTGTGTGTGTGTGTGTGTGTGTGTGTGTGTGTGTGTGTGTGTGTGTGTGTGTGTGTGTGTGTGTGTGTGT
>NW_004797295.1:334729-337164 GCF_000002075.1 Aplysia californica | reverse complement strand
GGGGGGGGGGGGTAATATACAAAAAGGGTTTAGTAGAAGGAAATCCACGCCATTACAAACTTCAAAATGTAAACCTTAGATTCAGGACATTGATTGAAGCCACTGAAATATGAATAGAAACTGACTTGTTTCGCTGGGAATAATAGATCTAAATACGTCAACGGAAAACTAGAAAACAAATTGAAAGTGAGAAATAGCCACCTCTTAGCCCTGCCCGCTGTACGTCACCCAAAGACCTACTTTCCACACACACACACACACACACACACACACACACACACACACACACACACACACATTCAAAGTCTCGACGTGCACTCGCTATATAAAATTGAATCCTCGATACATAGGAGCCGGCGTGATAAACAAAGATGAAGGGACGAGTCATTCAAGTGCGACAACACACCAAAGAACCACTATTGTCTCTCAGAGCGCCTTCAAATCGGCCGAGTGCTTTTTGAACGTTGGTTAGATACTAATATGTATTTACGTGAAACTAAATAAAAATGATCGCCAGCAAACAATCTCTTGTACACTGTACAGCCAACAAAAAGTGTCCGGCGCCGTCGGTCTTGCCTAGTGAAAGACCGCCCCTGGGTATAAACAAGGTGATTTGGCATTCCGCTCACTGTCGTCTTTCAAACTTTTTTAGACTCAGGTGGTAAACAAGTTTTAAAAAGAAGGCTAACGGGTCGTACACACCAAACATCCGCGTTCGTGTGGTATCGTGTATTTGTCTAACGCAGGGACTTGTGCCCATTTCATAGATGTACACTATAGGCACTAGATACAGTACGCCCCTCTCTCGCCTTGCTGCTCGATGGCCACATTCGAAAGCGGCGTCCGCCATGTTTCAGTTGGCGAGCTGTGTGAAGGAATTCAAGCTAAAGCAATGGGCTAGGCATGTTTTCTCTCTCCCTCATACTCATACGCAATAGGCGAGGCTTGGTCCCAGTTAATTAATTTTTTTTTTACATGGGCGCCGTGGCGTACTAACTAGGTTACTAAATAGCAATGGTACAGCGTTCTTTCTACAACTAGATCTACAAACAAATGTATTATTAAATAGATAGAGATAGAGATAAAGGCTTAAAAAAAAGAACCCAAAAAACACCCTTTATTTCTTCATCAGCACTTTATCTACGAAGCGGTTTATTTCTTATTGACTGAATCAAAGAGTATAGGGCCTAGAGAACTTTTAAAAAGAAGTATGACAAGATGTGGGTGTCATGGAAACCTCCCAATCACCCCACCCTTTCTCTCCTCCCGAATCCCAATACCCCCCCCCCAAGTTTGGCTTTAAATTAAATCAAGATGAGCCATAGAAAACAATTCCAAAGTTTTTCTGCCTTTAGGTGTAGGAAGGTAAAGGCTTTTCATTAAGCAAAGTCAGCCAAACAAATGATGAATACATGTAGATCTACTAGTATTTAAAAAATCGAGTTAAACTTTCCCTTGTGACATTTGAGCAGGAAACTGTATTTTTCATCCTTACGTTCAGTTTTTTTATATACCAAATAAGTAGTGCTTTCTTCTGTATGTATTAAACTTTGATTTGTATTGATTTTAAGAACTAAAGTAGACGATTTACAGCACGTAAACTAAAGCTCCTTCTATTGCTGTATTAAGTACGTCTAATTTTATACATTCTTACAACAATTGTGACAACTCTGGACACACTAAAGATAAAAAAGTGAACTTATTGTTGTTTTGCAGTCTGGTCAATTGTTTTTCTACACAATGTATTGATTACTGAAACAAAAACCTTTACTAATTGTGTTTTTGGACAACATTCAATAAAACAAAACATTGAAAAGTACACTGTTTGATAAAGAAATTATCTGCCCATTTTGAAAAAGATCTAGCAGCTAGTCAACCTTAACTTCACAGGGCCCAGAACCTTGCTGATAGCTCTTTATATAAAATAAAAACCCGGAGTGACTATTTGCGTCTATAAGACATAATAGATGGTGTTGTAAAAAGAACAGACATCACTGATCTGCTTGACAGAAGCAGTGATGAGTTGTTTAAAATCATTCGAGCGATAGACAATGTGCCAAACACATATTATACGCTGTGCATATAGCAAGCTCAGCACCAAGCGGACTCGTACTATGGTTTCCCTTGTCGCTAATAAGCTTAGATATATCTATATCCTATACTTTACATCATGCATTTTAGACACGAGCCTATTTTTGGCTGCTTCCATCCTTCATCGTCCCATAAAAATAATTATGATTGATGACACTGTTATATTACAATGTTTAATAGACATCTATATCTTAAGTCAGTGAGTCATAGGCAAGTGAGTGGAATTAGTACCTCAGATTAGTAGATCTAGCATGGATTTAAGTAAGTAATTTAAACACAAAGACGAGGCAAAATTGCAGTGGTTAGATTTGATATCAATTAACTGAAAGGAAGGCTTTGATCAG
>NW_004797295.1:330411-331751 GCF_000002075.1 Aplysia californica | reverse complement strand
GGAGGAGGAGGAGGAGGAGGAGGAGGAGGAGGACCTGTTGGTTAGACCATGGCTCATAAAAACTTGGAACAGTTTGAGAAGCTGATGGCTGAACTGCAAGTTGAAGATGTGGCTTACTTCAGAAACCTCCTCAGAGCTTCTCCAGAGTTTTTCCAGGAACTACTGGAGAAAATTGGCTCCACCATCCACTATCCACAAGGCAAACACTTTCTGGAGGCAGTCACTGGAACCTGACATCAAGCTGGTTGTCACTCTTCGATACCTGGCAACAGAAAATAGTCACAAGCTCGTCGTGTCAACTTTTGCACGCCGTTCTTGAGTAACTCAGACTTCCTGTTCAAGATTTTTACACAGCGAGCAATAATTTAACCCGCAGATTTGAAATTTAACACGGCTACCAGTCAGATCTCGTCGGTGTGTCACTGTCACTCGGCAAAGTATGCAACTTTGCACGCCGAGCTATTTCTGACACTCCACAAGTCCTCCCCGATTGCACGGCGAAATGTATCCAGAGTAGCCCCGACCTGCTGGACTTGGAAATTTTTTCTTACTCGGCTTCGTTACTATTGTATGTGTGAACACCGCAAAAGGAATACCGCGTCAATCTTGTGTTTACTCTCTCAACATTGTTTCCCATTAAAAAAACAAAACAACCCGAGTATATTTAGTTGATGACGATAATAACATACGAGATAAAATCCAATATAGCACTTTCACACTTTCCGAAGGGAAAGAGAAAACAAGTCTGTTGTCTTGTATTCTGACAAACAATCCAACAGTTCAGCCCCCGGCGACAAGCAGTTTGTTTTGGAATTAAATTTCTAGTCAAGTTTTTTCAGGGACTTCTTTGAAAGTCAGTCTTCTCAGTGTTGGTCTATGCACTACAATTTTCAGTACACGTGGAAACGTCTCGGAAAGACATTCGAAAATGACCTCGGAAACATGGTCCCTAAATCGGTACATCGAAATGTTTTCAAGCAACCCATCTTCTGAAATTAGGAAATAGTTCCAGACAATTACACATTTATAGGCCTACTTTGTAAAAGTTTGAAAACTAAACATGGAACAGAAAATACATTGTGTCATACAAAGCGCTGGGCTGGTGTGGTGTGATGTAAAGAGGTGGGTGCTATACGTTCTTATACTACCGTCTGACTGTCTAGGGTGGGTGTCTACCAGAGCTGGGAAAAAGACCGCGCCAGGCGCCAACATGGCGGGGTACAACGCAAAACACATTAGAGTGGTTAACGGCACTCTTTTTTTCAACACTCTGTAGCGTCACGTCTTGAAGAAGAAGAAGAAGAAGAAGAAGAAGAAGAAGAAGAAGAAGAAGAAGAAGA
>NW_004797295.1:324938-326073 GCF_000002075.1 Aplysia californica | reverse complement strand
TTTTAAAATACCGACAGAAAAAAGTAAACAAGCTATAGATTCAAAAGTATTACAAACTTGCTGTTGATTTTTGTCAGATCTCCACACACACGCACACACACACACACACAACGCAGGTGCACACAAAATGCAAGGCATTAGGGACTCATAAGTTCATAACCCGCCCAATGATTCATTCAAGTGTGCACACACAACAGTCTATGTTAGCCAAACTTTGGCATAAGCCCAGTGACATCTTAATAGCAACACAGTTGGGGAGAGTAGGGAGAATTGGGACGCAGGTAAACGGAGACGAGGCCTGAAACATATATTTTTGTGGACAAAAATTAACCGTAGTGTAATGGAAATGCTACTTATTACTATGCATTTTGATTGCTGCAACATCTCTTCAACTTTCTATTTCCTTTTTCAAGTTCCAAATACCACCCAGTTTTGCCATTTTTGTTTCCAGACCAGTTTCTGTCGCTCTGCATCAAATGTGCAGAACTTCAGCCTAAGATAATCATACGGGACGGGCTGAATTCTGTCTCATAAAGAAAATTCAGAATCAAACTTGGTGTCTACCCATGGTAAGGTGAATTGGTTCACAGTGTCCCACTTTGCCCCCCTGCCTCGGATCTTCTGACAAAATCTCGAAGCGGGATTTACCCTACATCTCTTATAAAATTATGAAAAAGTCGGAGGAGGCTGTCCAGGGAGCATCAGCAGACTACGGTGTTTCAAAATCGACACTTGGTCGGTGTGTGCAGAAGTTGAAAGTTTGGGCTGATGCAAGGCTTCTGCCGAACTACGAGCGTACCAGCCACAAAAAAGGTTTTTTTTTTAACATAAAAAAACCTGAAATACAAAAAGGACGCTCTTGTTCAGATACGTTTTATGGGCTCACAACAAACCAGACTCGTACTTTAGCCTATGAAATGGCAATACAGAATAATGCCGAAGTTCCAGAACTTTGGAATGAGAACACAGAGATTTGTAGAGAGTAGTTCCACTTTAGCCAAGGCGCCTGGGTTTATCGCACCGCACTCTAGAGGTGACTTCTTCTTCTAAAAAAAAAAGTGGGTCTTTCACAGAGAGGATGTAACTGGAACTTTCCAAATTTTTGTAGTAGTCTTGATTTAGCCATATCGGTATC
>NW_004797295.1:322983-324242 GCF_000002075.1 Aplysia californica | reverse complement strand
CACACACACACACACACACACACACACACACACACACTCACAGTCTCTCCCCCCTCCCCCCTCTCTCTCTGGGTTCTTGAAAGAACGATACTGATGGTAGTGTACATACTTTTTCGATAAAATAGGATTCAAGCTGCTTCCACCCTGGTTTCTAAGGCCATTCCGGACAGTATGAGGTCTATGAGACACTTGACCCCAGCACACAGAGCAACTAGATTTAGGTCCAGATTGAAGTCTATTTGCAGGAATTAAACTTGTGAGTGGAAGCGCCCAATTTCCGCGCGTCAGTTGGCGTGGAGAGGGACGAACAGGCGAAAATAATTTGTCGACTTTTCACATTCGCAGTCCTCCAAGGTACCGATCTTTCATCCAATTCAGATGGCAGAGCAAACTGGCCTTATTATATCTGCTCTAAAAGCGTCTGTTGTTTTCGCTTTGTGATCGAATAATGCACGGTTGATATTTTGGCCGCAAGTCTATTCTTTGGTTATATATTTCTGTTTTTCGTTTTTGTTTTCTCAGGGAACAAGTGGAACAACCTTAGAGGTAAGGCTCAATCTTGTCTGTCGAATACAGGTGAAGGGACCTGAATTGTTCATTACATATAACGAGTGCGGATATTTTAAAGCAAAGAACGCACCTTTTGGTTTTGTATGACAGAAAAACCAAAATATTTTACGTAGGTGTACCACTCTTGTCACAATCAAGTGAGAGCTAAGGAATAATATTTAGCAAACTGGAAACAGGCTAAAACTACTACAACAACTAACGAGTTTGCTTTATAATTTATAAGACTTTACATCGTCATTTCACAACCGCCCAAACAATTTTCTAGAGGTTTCCAGTTGAAGCCATTCGTCGAAAGAAGGCATTAAGGGGGTGTATAGCATTAGCATAATGTCGTTCTGTTTTTTTTTTAAATTTACTTCCTAGCCGTAGACTGAAAAATGACGAGTGCCTATGAAGTCGTGATTCTGATACAGGCGCTCTCTTTTTCTTTAATTTTCTCAGATCTTCATAAAATGACTTATGTACTTTCTACAAAGAAAACTTTGAAACCCCAGGAACTATTTCTCAGGAAACGTAACAGTGACCTTCTCTTGATTTATTTATTTTAAAAATCTATACAATACTTATTGCTGGCCTTTCCAAATTGTTGCATTGCCTCCAAGTTGCTCAGGATAACGCAGCTTGTCTCATCTGCAAGACAATAAGTGCACCGTAAGGGTAGAATTGTTTCTATAGGGCTTTTTTTGGGG
>NW_004797295.1:320473-321291 GCF_000002075.1 Aplysia californica | reverse complement strand
ATCATCATCATCATCATCATCATCATCATCATCACCATCATCATCATCATCATCGTCGTCGTCGTCGTCGTCGTCGTCATCGTGGTCCTAGTCGTTGTTGTCACATAGGATCAATTAATGATATGGGGAGAAATAGATAGGGATATAGAGGGGGCAAACATGTATATTATATAATATGGAAGCTCATGCGCCACTACGGAATACCTGACAAGTTCGTGAGATTGATCAAGAAGATATATGAGGGATGGGTTGCAGTGTCTTACTTGGAGGACAACGGACAGACTCGTTTGAAGTGAATACAGGGGTGAGACGGGGATGCCTGCTATCGCCTTTTCACTTTTTATTAGCAGTGGATTGGATAATGAGACTGACAACATCGGGACAACGCGGTGGACCCTTCCAGTATGTTGGAAGACTTGGACTTTGCCGACGACTTGGCACTTCTTTCTCACTTCTTTTTGACTTCTTTCTCACTGTCGAGCCCAGATGCAACAGAAAACAAATCGCCTCAGGACCTTCTCCCGTCGTGTTGGACTCCATATTCACACGTTCCTATCACACTGCAAGGGGCACAATTGGCGGATATTGAGTCCTTCACTTACCTGGGAATTGTCCTCAACAAGGCAGGGGGAACAGACGAAGACATCAATGTCAGAATCCAAAAGGCAAGAGCAGCATTCATCATTCTCAGGAAAATATGGATGTCTAAGGAACTGGGATTGAACACCAAGCTGAGGACCTTCAGAACAAACGTGAAGACTACTGTATGGTTCAGAGACATGGAGGCTCACAGCATCAGCAGCAAGGAAACTGCAGAG
>NW_004797295.1:317482-319634 GCF_000002075.1 Aplysia californica | reverse complement strand
AGAGAGAGAGAGAGAGAGAGAGAGAGAGAGAGAGAGAGAATCTAAAAAAAATGCTTTCCAGGATTCTCCAAGTGGAGGGGCGACCGATACGTCAAGGACGACGACTACGCAGTGGTGTTGCTCTATGACATCAACGGCTACATTGCAGGCATCCAGACATCGGTAAGCATTATTATTTCTTACAACTGCACACTAAAATCAACATAATTTGCAAGGGGGCTCTCATGGTCTAGAGGTTATGGTGCTTGCCTCTCATTCAATAGGTTCCGGGTTCGAATCCGGAGAGCGACAGAAAATTTTCTTCTCCAAAATGTTCTCCTTTCACCTCCTTTCCTGCTCTCTAACCATATTCTGTCTGCTTTCGTCTCCACGTTCTGCCCCCTTCCCCCCTCCCCTTTGCCCCCTCCTCTGGGCCCCTGACTCCTGCAGCCTTTCTACTGTTACTCCTCGGTTTCTTCTCACTGCTGTCTTTCATCCACACCCATGATCTTGTGGTAGTGAAGATCTAACACCTAGCCTTCTCGGATAACGGTGAAAATATCGGAGGTTCCGTGTGCAAGTTGGGCACGTTAAAGATCCCTTGGTGGTCCAAAATCGATAAGAATAGCCTTTGGCCGCCACCCGGGGAAAAATCAAAATTTTCTACCAACCGAAAAATGTTTAATGCATCCCGCGCGCTCCTGTGACCTTATGCAGTTGCTAGCGTGTAAAACACTTACTGGGGGAAAAAATAGCTACATTTTCAACATTTTACAAGTATGGAGCGTGGTCATTGACAACAAGCCACTATTTGGTTGTGAGAAAGAGGGGGGGGGGGGACTTTTAGTATGAATAAATTATATTCCTGATGTCATTTTATTGTCTCCAAATGTTTTTTCACTCAAATGGTGCGGAATCCGGTAAATAATATTATTAATTTTATGTGAAACGCGCCCGAAGACTAATCCCGTATAGCTGTTTTCAGCTATTACACATAAACATGCATATACAGACACATAGGCAAGCACACACAAATACACATCGAATTTGGCCAATATAGGAAATCTAAAACACTTTTCCCCTTAAAGCTGTTCCCCGCCGTCAGTTCAACACGCTGCCTAAAAACGACATCAGAAATACATGCTTTCACCAGCCATGTGGCCTGATCGTACTCCCCAGATCCCCAACGATCAGGCTAATGGTTACCCCAGTACCAAGATCCGACCACCTTTTGTGCCTGACGGAAACCGCTACACCCTCACGGCTTACTTCGTGGATCCCAGTAAGCAGTTTCTTTTCTTTGACGAGTGCATTATACAATTTTTGTACAAATAATACGCTCTAGTTGGGTCAGAAAATAAGTCTGCTGTTGCAATGATAAGCTACTCGAAAGAATCTGTGCGGTTTTTAGCTCTTCTTAAAAATAAAATCAGAGCAAAATTATTCCAGACAAGTCTTCAAAAGATTCATATGTTAGAGGTACCCGGACCTGGAGGTGTCCATCCATGTTATTCTTTGCCTTCATGTTAAAGATGACAACAGGAAAATATTGAATGAATTTTTACCTCATTCCGAGATTCCAGGCGTATTTTTACAATCCGCAATTCTGAAATAAGGCCTCTTCATTAGATGGTATATTCACACGTGAGTGTTTTATATGTCTTCCGACAAAGACTTTGACGTGTTTTTGCATCTTGATCTACCCACGGTTTGCGTTATCTCCTTTCTCCCCCGAAGACATTATCTGTACCAGAGGCAGAAACGCGACGGAGTACGCTGCCCAGGGCACGGGCACAGACCTGTACATCCAAGAGTCGGCCTTTCCCAGGGCAAGCAAGCTGATCCCCAAACGCGAGACAGACCTTTCACAGACCAAGTGGACGAAAGGAAAATGCTTTTTTTCAATGGGTAAGTACAATACCAATTTGACTACAGGAAGTACGAGATTAATGGAGATACTTTTGGGTAAAAGTCAATTTGAGCCTTCGATTCGGAAGTTACTTGACCTAGTTCGATTATTCGTGGTCCCCTCTATTTTTAGGACCACATTTGGATCGCCCTGGCGTCAAGGCGAAAGATGCTTTTAGATAATTATATAAAAGTGTGTGTATGTATGTTTGTATGTATGTATGTATGTATGTATGTATGTATGTATGTATGTATGTATGTATGT
>NW_004797295.1:305489-307824 GCF_000002075.1 Aplysia californica | reverse complement strand
TGCACACGTGGTTCTTTAATGAAAGTTGTACTTGCTCCTCTACTCTTTCTGTCGACTCATGCCGTAAGGTGTCGAGGGCAGATGTAACTGCTGGACGTGGGCCAGGTGTTCTTATCTTTATAATAGATAGCATTTGTATAGCGCAAATCCCCGCTCAACAGCAAGCTCTATGCGTTTCACAATCTATACTATTACCCCAGCAGATCTGAGAGCATTCTGAAACAAACTCAACTTCTCAGGAAGCATACAGTGCAAGTGGCCATTTATAGGCGCTAAAACACTTTCCTACTGACAAGATCTTTCGTTATCTATGGCCGGGTACCCATTCCCACCTAGGTGAAGTGAGGAAAATACGTGCAAAGCGCCTTTCCCAAGGACACAAGGTCCGGCCCGCGGCTCAAACCCCCGAACCCGCCAACCTCACGATTACGAGCCCGGTAGCCTAACCACACTTTTCTGGCCGTTGAAAAACATTTAAAAAAGGAATGTTTTTTAAAATCATTTTGCTGTCCTTCCTGAGAGTATGGCCGATCCATCGCCACTGGTTTCTTCCTACCTCCTGACTGGGATCTGTCTTGTTTTCCTTAACACTTCCACATTGGTGACCCTGTTTGTCCATCTGATCCCACGGGGTGCCCACTACAGCTGGATCGGGCCGATCGCCCGACTCGATCGCCTGAAACTGAAAACAAACATGTTTGTTTTTGAGGCGATCGAGTCGGGCGTTCGCCTCGATCGGCCGATCCCGTCCGTAGTGGGCACCCCGTAGACACCTGTTCAAGAAAACATAGATCCTCTTTATACAAGTCTGTGATGTGTCCCATGTCTCACACCCATACAACAGGACCGACTTCACATTTGAATTGAATTGAAAATCATCAGCTTTGTTCGAAGTACTAGGTTGCTAAATGTAACAAGTCGAAACTTGGAGGACATACAACAGATTGAAGTTAAACGAACCATACGACCGAAATATTTTTTTCCCTAGCCCACAGTCATTGTTTACGCAATTTGATGTTACTGATCATCTTTGTTGGAAATGGAAAAGAGATTTTTTTTAAAAAGCCAACAATTTTGGAGTTATTTATGACAGCAATTAATTGTCTATGCAACACCAAGTCCAAAATCTATGTAAGGCGGTATAGTTAGAGATCCGAAGAATTGCACAAATGGCATATTTTCTTAGCGAGACATTCGTAAGACACTGAGTGATATCATCTTCTGTATTATCTCGTATTGAGTATTGCAACTCATTTCTTGTAAACACATCAACAGCATTAATATATGTAAATAAACTAGAAAGACTAGAGCTATGCCACGAGGGTTGTTCGCAAGACCTATAGAAAGCACATAAACACCATTGTTTTTACATCTAACAGCTCTGTCATAAAAAGAGTACAAATTTAAAGGACAATAACTGGATCACGTTTTGGCCAATTTCATCAAAACTTGGAACAAATAAAATTCAACTAGGGGGACGTCACATTTTGTCAATATGAAAAAAAGTCAACCAGGGTGTTCGATATATCAAATTTATTACAAGGCCTAGAGTGCCCATATTTGTTGAGGAACATCGTGTGTTATTGGGGATTTGAAACCAATATTTCAAAAATATATTGTGAATCGGCTACTATGGAAAAGGTTGCCACATTGGATTTTGTATACCTTTTTCAATTCCATTTTGTTCCCTTTTTTATTAACTGATTCACTTTTAATTTGGCGTGCCAACAGTAAACATGTAGCTCTTAATTTTGGCTTGTTGAATTTTTGATATATGTTTTAGTTTTTATTTTATGACACTTACAATTGTGTTGTTTTTTAAAAAGTGACAAAAAAGGAAAATTCATTCTTTCTACGCGCATAAATCAACAACTACTTCATTAATACAAAATTCAATGAGCCAAAATTTAAAACTAGATGTTGTTGGTATCCTGTGAAAGCTACATTCAAATTGAACTAGAAACAGAGCAGAAAATGGGATAATGTGTGAAAAAATAGAATTGTGAGAAAACAGCCGATAAAGGTAAGAAAAGGCTGGAAAACATGACGTGTGCTTTCGCAGAAAAACCTGTTAAAAAAAAACACAGCTTGGGGGGGTGTAGCAAGGCTTACATACGTTTCTGGATATTGGTCAGAAAATGTCCAGGTACTTTAATATGTAACAACCCCAATTTGCATAATTTGAACTCAAAACACGATTTCTAGGTGCCCCACCAGCAAAGGTGAGAAACGCAAAGACTTAACAGGAACGATGTGTGTGCAGTGGTGTGTGTGTGTGTGTGTGTGTGTGTGTGTGTGTGTGTGTGTGTGTGTGTGTGTGTGTGTGTGTGTGTGT
>NW_004797295.1:303256-304502 GCF_000002075.1 Aplysia californica | reverse complement strand
GAGAGAGAGAGAGAGAGAGAGAGAGAGAGAGAGAGAGAGAGAGAAAGAGAGAGAAGAGGGGTTTTGTACAATAACATCAATAATACAATATTAATTCAAATAATACATCTAATGAGATGTACCATTCAATTACTCTTCTGGTTTTCTGGAACTCGGTTACGTTATAGTTATTTTCCCAACAAGAAACCACTTTTGTGCTGACCTACACTTGAGGTCATGGGAGAAAGCGCGAGTGTATCCAGCCTTTTTCCTCGCCCGCTGATTATTCCATTTGGACTCCAATAAAAGGAAGTGCAAAATTGTGCAGCAGAACAACAGACCGAGATCTATCACGATGCTTCGCCTGGCAGTCTTAGTTTGCGCTCTCTGCTCGAGTCATGCTTTACTTTTTAGTACCAGTGGTAAGTAAACTGTATCGAATTTTATTTTGCCGAGGACATGGTATTCATATGCCTTAACGGTTTTTTTTTCATTTTGTAGCCCACAACCAAATTAAAATTTTAAAGGCGTCTTTACTCCCGCACCACGACTGTGCTTTTTACTGTAAGTGTCATAATATAAAAGGCTGAAAGTCCGCTTTCTTGCAGTTAAAAAATAATGGAAAATTAACAATTGATCTGTTAGAGCTCACTGTGAGCAACCTAGATCTATGCAATGAGCATACTAACTATACTATTATTCACATTGAAAAAAAAAGCTCGTTGGTTGCACCTCTATCTTTTATGACAATGATGATCTTTTTTTAGGTTTTAAGAATAAAGTACTCGTACTTTGAATAGTTTAACAGTCCTCTTATTCACATAAATAATTATTGTTTCTGTTTTCGCAGGGGGTCTATGGAACAACCTAAAAGGTAAGACCTCATCTCCAATATGATGTATACGTACGTGCAAAATGGCATTTTGAAAAATAAAAATCTAGACCATCTGTATACACATTTGGCGTGTGTTAAGTACAGATTAAATGCGACCCCCCCCGCCACCTCCACGTTAAAAGAACTGCTGAGTTGGATTCATATGTTATTACTTTCTGGTGACAAGCTCTTGTCTTGATCGTAAAGAAGTAAAGTACTATAATTGCCCCTCCTCCGGATTAGCGGGAGAATTAGACTTATAAAGGAACGCTGGACGGCACAAGCAACAGCTTTCACTGTCAATCTCTTCTCTATGCGTGGGTAGTTACACAGACAAAGATACTACTACTACTACTACTACTACTACTACTACTACTACTACTACTACTACTA
>NW_004797295.1:299025-301540 GCF_000002075.1 Aplysia californica | reverse complement strand
GATAGATAGATAGATAGATAGATAGATAGATAGATAGATAGATAGATAGATAGATTGATTGATAGATAGATAGATAGATACAAACTTTGTCTTTCCCAGCAACTGGCACGTTCAGAGGTAATCGGTACGTCAAGGGAAACGACTATGCAGTGGTGCTGCTCTATGACGTCAAAGGTTACATCGCAGGCATCCAAGCCTCTGTAAGTTTATTAGAATTTCTTTCTCGCCTTTGACATTGTAGGTCATTTCCAGGTGACAGCACAGGAGTCTTTCCAGTTGAGGTTGTGGCCTGGATTCTTACATCTTTGGTAAAGAAGAGAGTGTAAGACATGGACAACATACCACTCAAACAAAAGAGTTGATTATGACAGCTAGTGATTTTGAGAGTGAAAACAAAATTCAGATTGAAGAGGGGTGAGAAGAAGATGGAGAAGGTGTGGAGGGTGTTTTGGAGAGGGGTTGGAACTACAACCTTGTTGACGAAATATCATTTCATTCTTAAACCAAACACACCTATTAACCCCGCCCTCCCCCACTCCTACACCCCTTCATCATTCCACATCAAAGCCACCAAGAATCCTAAATTATGCTTTGTTGAACTGAACTCAAGGAATTTTCTGTAATAGCAGTCGTATGTCTTTTTTGAGGCAGTAATCAATAACCTGCAATGGCGGAGGTTACATCCTTGTCTGCAAATATATTATTATTATAGGTACAGTGTGATTCATGGGTTATACACAAGCAAAACTCACACAAGCAGTGGTGGCGTGTGGGATTGCGCAAAGTGTTCAGTGAACAGGCTGGCAAAATCAACATGTGGACACCAACATTTGAATAGACCAGATCATTTGTAACTTCAACATCTCTTTATTCTGGATCATCATAGCAAAACCTTTCTCGTTGCTCAGCCCTGTTAGGTAACAAGTGCGTTTTTCAAAGCGGCTCGAGCTCTACCCAAACTTGATCTAATAATTACAGTGTTCCCTCCCTTGTTCTGTTCCGTCCAGAGATTACGCAACTCAGTACAGCAAAGCTCGGCTTTCCGTGAGAACTGACACTTGTACCAATTTTAGTAGGCTAGTACTTGAGAGGAAATTTGATTGGTTTCGCCACCTTGCGCAGTGCAGAAACAGACAGTGAAGCCCACAATGTGTCTCATGGCCCAGTTGTCTCGTCCGATACAATTAATGTAGGCCAATGTCAACTTTAGGTGGTGCTTTCTTGGTGGCTTGTCCGTGAACTGGTGCAGAGCGCACACGTTGTATTAGACAATGGGGTTTTTTTGTACGCTTTGATGCGAGTGATACATAAACTTTGACGCTTTGTTTGAGAAGTCACGATTTGCTATACGGTCACTAGGTACCTCCGACCTATTCGGCACTGCCACTGCACTCCAGAGACTGGCATGATCAGAAACTGTAAGTTGCTTTTGTTTTAGAAAGAGGAAGAAGCACACGAGGGAATCAGTCTTGAAATGTTAAAAGACATAACATACAATTTAGGAACTTGTGTTGATCTATATATGTGTATGTGTGCATGCGTGTGAATGCAAGTATGTGTATGTTAATATGTGTTTGTTTATGTGTACCTGGTATGTCTGTATAATATTATGTGCTTGTATGTTTGCGCGATTACTTACGAGCGCGCATGTATATATTTATATATAATATATATCCGTTTCTTCTCATGGTGTTGTAACTCTATCCACCCCCCCCTCCCCAGATTCCTGGCAATCAGACCGATGGGTTCCCCAAACACAGGAGCGACAAGATCTTTGTGAAGGATGGGGACCGCTACACAATCACAGCTTACTTCGTGGATCCCTGTAAGTTATTATTACTCTCTAAGAGTTCAGTAACCTTGTGAGTAGTTTTTAACTAGTGACAATACAGAGACACTGTAGGTAGTTTTTAAATTATTGAGGGTACAGTAAATTTGTTAGTAGTTTTTAAACCAACGAGAATGTTGTAAACCTGCAAATAGTTTTGAGCCTCTGAGAATACAATAAAACCTCTTTACATGAACGTTGCGCCTTCTTTCAAATCGTTGTGGCCATAATAATCATGGCAAGGGAAACTGAGAAACTATTTTTTTAAAAATAAAATAAAAAACGGTATCCAATTTGAATAAATCTTGGAGGCCGATTATAAGCTTGTGTACCAAAAACAGGAGTTACTAGTGTTGTCTTTTATCTCAACTTGAACATGTACATGCTCTGACAAGGTCAGGAACACGCAGAGGAGAATACTTTGCCTACTTTGTGACAAGCCAAAGTTTAATCATAAAACAAGTAGGCCTGCTATCTCAAATATTTTACGAACGACAATCGTTGCAAGGTTATTGGAAATCTTCCTTAATGCCATTTATTTTCTAAGGAGCTTTTTATTGAAGCAGAAATCACAGGATTTTGGGTGCTTTTGCTTAACATGATTGGATTTTTCTGATAACTAGAATCTTAAAGATTGATTTACCTTTTAGCGTATATATATGATACACACACACATACACACACACA
>NW_004797295.1:296795-298257 GCF_000002075.1 Aplysia californica | reverse complement strand
TGTGTGTGTGTGTGTGTGTGTGTGTGTGTGTGTGTGTGTGTGTGTGTGTGTGTGTGTGTGAAGTTTGCAGGGGTAAGGATTTAGACTCAGTCGGTCACCCAAATTTAAAAATACCATGCAATTACACAAAAATATTAAACGGACCGAATTGTTTTCATCCCGTAACTACATGCCTACACTGAAATCTAACGGCAAGAAGGTGTCGCTATCTCAATCTGACCAATTTGTGAAGTCATTCTTCATAAGCGAAGGACAAACAACATAACATAAATATAAATACCAAACGCACTTAAGGCCCATTTTCATCATTAAGCCATTCTTAACAATGTAGGTGAACTGGTTATATAAAAATCGAAATCACACTGCAATGACTTATTTTCTCTAAATTCCTTCAATTGCGAGTTCACTTTCGTCAGTCTACGGTTAAAGCGGGATGAGCACAATTCGCTCCGTTTAGTATTCTTATGTATTTGCATGCGGTTTTTAAATTTGGGTGACCAACTGAGTCTATATCCTTACCCCTGCAAACTTAAGTCTCCGACATGTAACTCGTTTGTTTTTTTAAACATTCGCCGAAAATGAGTAAGAAATAACAGGAGATTTAGAGCGTACACCTAATACATAAAACGTCAGCACCGCACTTTAACGCATTCCTATGAAACAGTCCAACGGGTGAGTAGGCCTACTTTTCAAGAATCAGGTGGTGACGTCTGGACGCCAGGCGGTCTAGGGTTGAGGTAGTAGAGGGGAGGGGGAGATAACTACGTGCTTGCACTTAAATCTGACGGCAAGACGATGTCGCTGTCTCAAACTGAGCAATTTGGAGGCTAGGTTACTGTAAATCATTTTTGTAGTGATTCTGTGTATGCCCCAGAGGGCGTTGTTTAACAGTGGGCCCGAATAGTTTGTTTTAAAAAAGTATTCTAAATCAGGATTTAATTTTCTTTTGTTAATTGTTTGATCGTTGACCTACAAATGCCACCCAAAGCTAAATGCAAATTGGCAAAATAAAAAATGAGCTCGAAATGTCCGCTTTAATACAAATACACGATCACGCTGTATGATTTTTTTGCATGCCGCCCGATTTTTACACGATTTGTATTTCCTCCATACTACACCACAGCCACTATCTGCACCACGGGTAGATCAGCGGCACAGTTCTCTTCACACGGCACGGGTACAAACTTGTACATCCAAAAGGACGAGAATCCCGAGGCTAGCACAATGATCCCACACCAGGAGACTAACGTAAAGAAAGTTTCTGAATGGACTGAAGGAAAGTGTTTCTTAACCATGGGTAAGTATTATATTTATGATTAATTATTTTAGTTTCATTATCAAGTGCCTGATCTGCGACAGACATCGGCGATCATGGTTCTCCATCCGCTCCTTTCCTCGGATGCTCTAAAAAAAACTTCATTATCCCGATCTTTCTACTTGACTTTTGGGAAGAGGGTGAGGG
>NW_004797295.1:294257-296695 GCF_000002075.1 Aplysia californica | reverse complement strand
TTTGTTTTGTTCCGGGGTGGGGGGGGGAGGGGTCCACAAAGGACAAATTTCAGCCATTATGGCATCTGCGTCAATGTGCTAATGACCTAACAAGAAGTACCGTGATGGATCAGTTGCTATTGACCCAAGTCATTACATTCTATGGTAACACGATTATCAGATAATGCGTTTACCACCTACCCCACCCCAAGCCCTTACCGGCACAAAATGTCAGAAGCCTTTCATGATTAGAGTGCATTTTCAATGAAAGAGTTATGTTCTGTGATTGATACCATCTGTAAATGCAATAGTTGTAGCTCTTATGAGAAAAATGTAATCAGAGATGTTTCCGACGAATCTAATATGTTGTTCGTGTGCCTGTTTCCTCTTATTTCCAGGAAAACACTACTGGCACAGTTTGACAAAAGACAAAAACATGGACTGTAACAAAATGTTGCCAGTTTTCCTCCTCTACAACGGGGGTGAACTCAACGGTTTTGGATGGGCCATGAATACCAACCTTGGTTCCCCACGATACGAGCACCCTACTAAAACGAGTATTCCCGTAAGTTGTTATTCCACTTGATTTGTTTGGTTTCCCAACTTCATCTCTGACAAGGGTTCACTATAATCAAGTTAACTAACATATAAGAAAAGACTTTAACAATACAACAGCAACAGGATTTTCAGTATCAATACAGAGGCACATGCAGAGACAGATAGTTGCTCTATGCCTGGTGAGAAAAGATCCTTTTTCAAACGCTGTACTTAGTTGTGCAATCAAGTGCATAGAGCACTACCAACAGGGTAAGTCTATGAATTGGGAAGAGTTTGATCCGTATAGTGAAAGAAAAGAAAAAGACAACGGTGCCACAAAGGCACAGGAAACGTTACGTTTGGAGTTTGGAGTAGAAGATGTGTAACGTTTGGAGTGGCATTTTAGTAAGAAGCGTTAACATTATGTGTATCGAGTGTGCTCTTTAAAGTTTCATTGTACTCTTTAAAAAAGCATTCAAGAATTGCAAAGATGCTTTATTCTGTAGCGAAATACATCAGCTTTTTATACTTCTGATAATGTATTGGTCCTTGTGTACTTTGTGAAAACAACATGGCACTCCAGTATCTAGCAGAAATTGATTGTCTTCATTTAAGCGATTTAATGTTGCTTGTTTGCACACAGACTTCCCAAAGACTATACCATCTTAGGCCTTTAGAATTTTGTGTAACCTAGACTTTTTTTGTTGTTCATTCGGGTTTTGCCAGGGTATGGCAATTTGATTAACTACTACTACGCATTTTTGTTTGATTGTTCTTTATAAACAATTTTTGCGAAGCTCAAAAGTAAGAAATTACAAAATCTGTATTCTATTTATACTGTATACCAGAGGCCAGGGGAGGGGGGGCGTACAGATGTCTTTGTGGTTGTGTTGCTGTCTGCTGTAGAAGTGTTCTTTGTTTAGAAATTCTGTAAAATGCAACAGGTCTCTTAGCAATGTTCGATCTTTTTCTTTACGAACAGAATAGTGTAAGCTATGATATTTTATCTTCTTTCCACAGAGCTTCATGCACACCGTACCAACGTGTCTGCTAAATGCACAGCATCTGTCAACTATGCACATCTACTTTACCACCCATGTTGAGCTGGATCTCTGCTGATTACACATGCACGCATTACTTATGTACCTACACCACTGACTTTGACTTTGGTGTAGAACGAACGATTTGTTCATTGCATAAAGATGAATACGTTTAAAAAGTCACCCTAGTAGTTCTTCTGTAATTTCTTTTAAGACCTAGGGGTGCTGCATGTTTTTTTAGTCCAACCGAGGCTGTCCTTTCGTTCATCTCTGTGAAATTTAGGCCTTTTGGCCCTATGGACTGTACATGTACCGGTACAAGATACTAAAAGTCACATGTTAAAAAGGCGAGATCCGTTATCCACGCTCAATAGTATTATTTTAATGAAATGTGAGTATAAAGAGGTCCCATCCCTCTAACCCCAAACAAAAAGTAAAGAATGAAAGAATCTGTAAAAAAAAATTGCAATTGCATTAAGCCTCCTTCGATACCACAATTAAGGTATTTCAGGATGTGGGCTGCTTTGACCACGGTCTGTTTTTTTTAAATTGGTGTTTTTACGCCTCCATTAACACAGTTTAGATTGCTTAGAAAGCGGGCTTCTGACACTGCCTATCAGCGCTAAAACTAACTGAGAAAGCCACAACATTCCAACAGAAAGACCGAAATACTAAGTGCAAATAATGTTACCTCAACTAGGGAATCAACTCGGGTTTCCTGCGTGCGATAGCAAAGTCCCTAACCGCTACACAACCGACGTCGGTGAACCTCGTCTGCCAGATTCAACCTGACCCGAGTAGGACGCAGTACCTCAGTAAAAACACGGAAGGATTATTAACAATAATCGAACACAAGTCGCTGACCCCATTACTTCCGGGGGG
>NW_004797295.1:285739-292741 GCF_000002075.1 Aplysia californica | reverse complement strand
AGGGGGGGAGGGAGGGAGGGAGGGAGGGTGAGGGTGAATTTGTAATGGAACAGAACTAAGACATTGAAACAGGTTTTGGTTGGACAAAAGGCACATATCTAGGAGATAAATTTAAATTTTGCCGATGACATCTGCCTATTAAACACCACGGTACATGAAATGTAATTTAAACTAACAAAAAAACCAAACGAACTAGCAAAGCTGTAGGAAAAGTTAGCTTTAAAATTAATATATTATTTATCTAAAACAAGTACTACGACTATCATCAGAAACTACGCCCATCACTCTTTATGGAGAACGCCTTGCAGAAATGAATCAATTCAAGTACCTTGGCAGCAAAACTGCAGACTGCCTTGACGGCGTTCACTAAAGACTTAAAAAGATACATGGACCGCTTTGGTGAAATGAAAAACTATAAGAAAGTTTAAAAAACTATAAGAAAGTCACTGAAGACGAAATTCAAAATATATAATAACAATATGTTGGCTGTATTGACGAGTGGTTCAGAGATGTGGAAAACAACAACAACAACAACAACAACAACAACAACAACAACAACAACAACAACAACAACAGCAACAACACCAAAACGATTGAAAGAAAACAAAAAGGTTCCAAACCAAATGTTCACAAAGAATTTTACCAATACAATGGTTGAACTATACCAAAAAATTAATATTGAAGTCTTGGAAAAAGCTGGAATTGAGGATATCAGCACAGCCATAAAAAGGAGAAGATAGAGATAACAAGGACAATATGTTCTAAGAATGCCGAAGACAAGATTTCCCTATCAGACATGGTATTGGAAACCAACTGGAAAAATAAGAACAAGGAAGACCAACTGGAAGCTACAGAGGCACAATATGGGATGAGGCGATCACCCAGGGCCTGGATTTGCCAAATTGGAGGACGTGGATAGGGGCCGGCAAGCGTGGCGTCGACTGCTTCCCACCTCATGTGCCTGACGGAATAGGGAGAGAGTAAGTAAGTAAACTTTTACCACTAAAAAGTGTCATTGTTGAGCTGTGACGTAGGCCACATGCGTGACCAAAATGTGTATGAGAAGCGGGAAATGCCAACTCGGGCTGTGACAAATTTCTAGCACAAAGACCGGGGTATTCAAAAAATGCTTTGAGCGGGGATGCATCCATGATGATCTGAATTTTACTAGCAGGTGGAAGTTTGTATTGGTGATGAACTGGCCATATTCTGCACATTTCTGTAACAGACGAAAACTAATGCTTAACAGTCAGAAGCTGGGACAGAGCAAAGGACGGCTTCTAGGTCACCCTAGATTTTATCCTTGACTTCATCTGGCTCGGTCTTTGTAGGTACATATGCACTCACAAATAATGTTGCATACTGGGTTTAACATGGGGGAGTCTCAAAACCATTAGTCTGTCATTTATACCTCTTGAAAGGGATTCCAGTAAGGCAGCTATGTGATTTTTCATAGCAAAGCCAACACCATGTGTTCTACTCTCTGAAAAATATGTTCCCTTCCAAATGAAAGTATATCCTGAAGTGTACCAATATTCCAGCAACCAATTTTAGTAATTTTATATTTGACTATTCCAACCATATTGCGGCATCCCTATTGATAGCTGTGAACCAGTCCAAGAGGATGAGATGAGCTTTCTTTAGGGCACCTTTTATAGCCTCTTCTTTATGTGGGGGTGAGCAATGCAAAAGTAACAAAAAGGCTGCTCAGATACCATGGGAGGTGCTGAGTTTTACCTTCAGCTCAGTTCGGTACTGAAACAACCAAAGCCCATGGTCACCGTACGTGCAAGTTTGTACTTACAGCTGCCAGCCTATGAAAGCCTGCTGCCACCGCCCTCACCCATCGCCCAAGTTATTTGATTGGGATGCACGACAAAGAAAGGGAAAGGATAGATCTAAGCAGATATTTGACATATGCAAAGGTTTGAGTAAAGTGAGGAGGAGCGGTGCAAACATCAGACGACGTCTAATGGCAAGTTAAAGACAAGACGATCAGATTAGTATCAATGTGCAAAATTGTCAGAATGCCATCCATATTGAAAGACAGGATCCCTAGAGGTACCACCAGAGCCTTTTAGTCTCAGTTAACTAAGAACACCATGCTGGGTGGTTGCCTCACGCCGTAGCAGCATCCAGGCCAGTATGACGGTGTATTGCCATCCACCATCGCGGCTTATCAATATCAATGGCTGGGGCCGGCGCGAATGATTGGATCTCCATCTGTTACGTTTGGCATACATCATATTGCTCACCGCCACCGTGAAGAACAGAGGGAGCTACCAAAGTGATTCACCGGCATACTAAAAAATCTTACCCCATAAGGACATGTCTCTGTCTATCGTGTGTTTGTAGCACACGTTTAGTAGCAAATATGTTTTAAAAAATCGGTCAGTAGGTGCAATATTTTGTAAGAGTGTACGTCACATGATTAAACAACAACAAACACACACAAAAAAGTATTAAAACTGATCAAAGTGTCACTTTGAGCTCACCGCTTTTTTCCCCCCTTTTTTTTTGGGGGGGGGGGGTCATCATGTAGTTCAACAGAAGGAGGCCCTGGTGCATGCTTTACTGTTTTACAATAACACCTCAAGGACTTTCTGGAAGAGGGCAAATTTTCATCAATGTACTTGAGATAAAAATTTCTAAACTAGCACATACAATGGCCACAAGTCGTGCTTTCGCCAAAATGCAGTAAAAATTTTCTGTAAAAAATGGGATGTTTTGGAGGGTAAATGGTTATGAAATGTGTCAAAACATTTAGTAGGCGTCTAGAACATTTTTAAAACTCATTGGTCATTAAGTCAAACTTTTCTGTTGCTGATTTCTTCTACCAAACGGAATATACATGTAAAAAAATAATATGAAATTTTCATTGAACTGCTAAATAGAATTGTGAACGAAGGTTACATCATGTTTTATCTTGACACTCTCCCCGCCTTTCTCGTGACAAACTGCGGTCACGCTAAAGCATTTATTTTTTCTTATCATTTGGTTGCTCTAGAAGGAAAAAAAAGACAGAACAAAATAACAAACCGCAAAACCGAACTCAATTTTACAGCATAATTTGACCTTTTGACTTTTAAACAGCGCCCCCCCCCCCTCCTTTCCTTCCGAGACAACGAGAAGTCACTTGCTTTCCAATACTTACTTTTACTTGTTCTTATTTTTTACTTTTTCTTCCGCTGTTGCCGTTTAGCCTCGAGGGGGAGATGCAGTTATCTTCGGTAGACCAGCTCCGTAGCTTTTTCAATTGGTCTAATTAATTCGTATTTGTGCCACGAGCGAAAATGCATATAATCGTTCAAAAGCACCGGTAAAGGTTACGACGCCATTTTCAAATGGTCTTTTAAACACCAAGAAGAATTAAAATAAAACGAAAATGTAAGGAAAAGTTAAAAGGCACCGCTAGAGCTCATCAAATACCAGATTCTATGGTATAGTAACAACGGGCTCTTTGCTGCTACAAGTAAAAGAAGTGAGTTCCATTCCCTGAGCGGGATGTTTTTATCAAGTATATCCTTTTTTTGCTGCTGCCGGGATGTTGTATTCCACAAAGCCTGGCTTTCAAAGCCGAAGCAGTCCGCCCCCTAAATGTTCTAAATGGTGTCAATGGAGGTGTAAAACATTGTATTTACATTTTCTTTATACTTCTCAAAGTCTTGGCCTATGGCATCTTCTGATTTTGAGTTGTGTCCGCAGAACCGTGGAACAGTTATTATCCTTGTAATGAAATAAAGCCTACTGGAAGACATAATGATGATTTTCAAATTTTCTGTTTGTGCAATTTCAACGAAGCCATACATCTATATTATTTTTAAAAAAAAATATTTTCAACGTTTGAAGCTTCAGGCTCCGTGTGTACCAAACCAGAAACCGACCGACTGTTTGTCGTCCGTGTCTCGGAAAATCGGTATCTGAAAGGTAGCGCCGGTTAAAACTTTAGAAATCAGAGAAAATTCCGTTTGTTGTGTCCTTCAAAAAGGCACGACACCACCCTACAAAAGTTATGTGGGTTGGAATGCTATTTGCTGCATTGCAGTCGGGCCCTGTGGTGACTCTTCATCTGTAGGTCCAACCAGAGATTTTAAAAAGTTTTAACATTTTAATTCAGATTAAACTCTAATGCTATACGAGTACGTATTCGAAATCAATGCCTCAAAATTAAAAACGTTTACATGCAAATGACTGGTTTAAATGCTTATCAACAATTCTACTCGTTTTTTGATTAAAAGAACCTTTCAATTCTTATTTCCGTCTTGCATCCATTGTCCTCTTGACTATCCTATAACGAAAAATATCAGAGTGTCGTCAGAGCTACTCACACGTTGGTGGACTCGCACTTCGGTCACAAACCGAGCTGCCTCAGCCCGACATAAAATCAGCTCATTCCTGCTCTGGAAAGCGGTATTTTGACATTCCTTTCATTCGCAGTCGTCTTTCACACTTTTAAAGAAAGAGATGGGAAAAGGGTGTGAGGGGATCCAGTCCGAGTGAGTACCTCTCTTTTCCCTTTCAAAAAGAAGACATTGCCTGTGTATCGGTTGAAAAAAAAAAAGAAAGTCACAATGAAGACAAATAACTTAGCTGTGTGGAATGTTTTAAAATTCAACTCGAGTATTGACATCATAATTTTCATAACTTTAGCTATTTGGAGAACATTCATTGTGATCACCGATGTCTGTTTCAGGTCTGTAAAAGTGGAAGAAGAACATTTGCCTTGTTTTCTAGTTTTGTTGTTGTTTTTAAAAATCCAAAACAGTGCTCCCACAGATGCAGTGGTTTAAAAAAACTATTTTATTATCTATTTATGAGTCCTTTCTTTTAAAAGAGCAATTTTTTTTTACTTTGCGACTCCGGACCTAATCCCATGTATAATAATGATATAAAATGTTGATCAGAGTTGCTCCTGGGCTGTGTTCATGAGCAGGGTGAGACATAGCTTGGGCTTAATACGAGGTTTTCAAGGGTACCTAAATCATAAAACGTTTACCACTCTTAGACAAATCGCTACCTAAGAATTGCAATTGCAAAGCTTTATCTGATATTTTTGGCCGTTTTGAGTTACTATGACCTTGAGGTCAGAAACCAAATGTTTTATCTGTTCTATCAAAATCGTTAGATTACCCGGAGACGTTATAAGATATTCAAAGAACTGCATTCGAAAAGGCTTCACATGTTGTGAAACTCTAAATATTTTACGTCAAATTTCTCAAAACGAGGTACTGAGCAGAAAGAACTTTGTTTTTCTAAGGTAGCGAAATCAAGCTCAGTTGGCAAAAATGGCAAGATCCAAAACTAAAATACGTCTGGGGATAAAAGTTAAGGCTCAATTGATCAAATAGTTCCCAGAAGTGAGGAGTATTGGACAGCGATATAGAAGAAAAAATTTTAATACTTGTCATCTTTAATGTTTTTACTTGATTTCTTTATCGCCACATTTTACTCGACTGCTTTCAAACTCATCTCCTATTACCTAACATTTTACAACATTTTCGTATAGAAAGTGAGGTAGTCCACGTTTAATAGAATACACGAAAGAGGTTTAAACTAAAAGCACGTCTATTCTTTTTCAAACGAACACCTCGATTGTGATTCCTATATTTGGGTAACAGGATGAAATTGAGAGTAACAGGAGAGAACAGAAAATGACAGGAAGGAGGGGCGTGGTGTCAAATAGCTTAAATGACCGTAGTTTGAGCTGAAAAGTGGGCCATATACGCCTATTTTGTTAATTATCTAAAGAGGGTCATACTAAAGACATGTCTCGACTTTTTAACAGCAATTCTGGATTATGATCAGTAATGTGGGAACCACTCAGTACGATAAAAGATAAAACATTCCATTTGACCATCAAAGAAGACATTAATAATGCAACCTACTTTTGTTTTAACAAAGTGTAGATGGTTGCTTTAAAAAAAGTTATGAAAATCTAGGTAAAAGTCTATCTATTTATAGAGGAAGAAATGCTTTTCAAGTTGTTGCAGAGACTTGGATGTTATAATGACCTAAGAACTGAGAATCTTTTTTTGTGTGGAAGATTTGCCACACAGAAAATCAGTTTAGTATTACTGACTTCGTCACTACACCACGTATGCTCGATAGATTAAATAGTAAGAGTGTAGGCCCTAATTGATTTCTCAGGTTGAGTTTGTAGCAAACAAGTGGTGAAACCAGGCGCTCATCAAAATGATGAAATCGAAGAAACCGACACTAGCAATTTTTGGGCGATTTTTAAGATTTAGCTCAACACCTTTTCTGTCTATTCAAAACGAAATTTCTGTGTTCATTTTACCGAAAGACGTTGATTAAAAGCACAAAAATGTGTAATTTTGTGGTTTCCGAGGACACTCAAGCTTTGGAAGTCACCAAGCTTTGGGGGCCATTTTTTCGCCAATTTTAGCTCTGACAATAGGCGACCCCAACCTCCTTTAATCGCAATATAACTCTGCTTCTATTCTAGATTGATGTTGCTGTTTGTTTGTTTTTTACACAAAAAACAAAAACCAACAACAAACCAAACAAGAACAAACTTTACTTCAAGATCATACCAATAAATCCATCATATGTCCAAAAATTGATGAGCATCTGATACCACCGTGCTGAATTATAAAGGCGATACAGAGAAAGACGAGACAAGTACCCAGAGAGAGACTGCTCTACCTGCAGTATGGAAAGCAATAACACATCAAACACAAAGATCACGGATGGAGGAAACTTGTCGCACCCATGACCAAAAGAGAACATAGGGCAGTACGTATGGGGTGGAGACAAAAGACACAATTCTGAAGAGGAACTCAAGCAGGGCTGGTGACAAGACACATGTTGCCCCATCCTCAAGTGTGTTAATTAATTCTAAACCAATTATGCAGACTTTTAATGGCATCAGTACTTAGAAAAAGAAGCTGCAAATTGAAAATGAAAGCCATAAAGAGCAGCGTGCTAAGGAAAGAAATATCGTTAAAGAATATGACAAGAGGGAAAACAACTCAATCTCCC
>NW_004797295.1:282361-285067 GCF_000002075.1 Aplysia californica | reverse complement strand
ATATATATATATACACAAAAGGCCGAGTTATTGTGTCCCATCATTGTAACAGTTTATTTCGACAGCCCTGATTCTGAAACTCACAAACCATATGCTCGCCCCTCCGGATCGCCCAAGTCCCTTGGTTTATATGAAATTTAAGAACTATTTCAGATCGAAGATTGTCCCAGAAACACATAGAGTGGGGTCAAAAATTCGTTGCGCAACTTCTGTCAAATATCTTCTCAGCTATCGAATATAAACTCTCCCGCTTTTGCACAGTGACTTGTATAAATTTGTCTTAACAGATCAATATTTTTTTAACACCTGTTAGCGCTATTCTAGAACATTCCTTTATAAAAACTAATTTAAAAATCCCAGTATGTCGTTTCTACTGATTTTAGAAGTTTTACAGCTGGGCCAATATCGCTTTTAAAAGCACGTTCGTCATTTTTTTTTCCAATCGCGAGATTATCTTTGTTGAACGCATGTTTTGAGACCTTTTAGTGCAAAAACAATGTTCATTAAAAATTAATTTCGTTCAGCAAATTTGGCCACTAAAAAGTCATTTGTTAGCTGTGACGTAGGACATAATAATATGCGTACGCAGAATGTGTGTGAGAAGCGCGAAGTGCTGTGAACAATTCCATTTTTCGCGTGAAGGAAATTTGTATCATTTTACGTAAACTATGGAAGAAATATTTAAAAAAATCTAGCCTCAATTGTTGTGGAAAATATTGATTAAGCTAAGACAAATTGATGCAAACTGCTGTGCAAAGTATGGGTGACATTGATTCACCTGTTCAAAAGATATTTTAGTGTAAGTTGCCCCACAAATTTTTGACCGTACTATAGGTAAGTGCCAGAAAGAACAGGGTGAATTGACTGAAAAGGCTAACAGGTAATGCTGCAAGGGAATAGCACCTTATACAGAATACCTTAAAAACAGGCAAGAAAATAGACAATCCTTCGTCTCCAAACTTATCCCATGCTGTTCCAAGCTACGAAGTGGCTTGAGTGAAACTTTTCGTTCCGTGCAGTTTTGAAACTGCACATTCCCAAAGGACGCTATTATTGTCTGTGCGCAATTTTGATGAATACAGAAATGAATCTTCCTGCTATAAGTAGTTTGTATGTGACATCAATATGAAGTTCTAACCTTTGACAACATAGATGTAGGCCTCACTTTTAGGAGCACATTTATTTTCAAACAAAAACCCACAGAGAGAGAGAGAGAGAGAGAGAGAGAGAGAGAGAGAGAGAGAGAGAGAGAAAGAGGGAGAGGGGGGGTGTCTGTAATTAGATGCTTTTTTATTTTTCATGTCACACAATGGAAGACCAATTACATTTCTCATTATCTGCACGCAGTCTGTAATCGTGCATGCAGTTTTTTGTTGTGTTTTTTTTTTACCGCTCGAATTGGTATGCTTAAAAAAATTCTTACGTCCGTCCTCTTGCCCCCCCCCCCTTCCACAACGTTCTGACCGCTATATAAGATGGGCCAAAAACTGTCCTTGCTCGAATACTACAGCTTCCACGATGCTCAGATTGGTGCTCTTAGTTTGCTTGTTCTGCGTTAGTGCGCACGCTTTATTTATAAGCGGTAAGTAGTAAAGTAACGCGTGTCTTTAGACACCCGGACATTATGTCAAGCTCCCATGCACAACATTTTGACAAAATAAGACTCTAGCTGTTTCCACCCTGGTTGTCAGTTCCAGTCCAGGCAAACTAAGTTTGTGGTATTTATTCCACTAAACAGAGTTAAGAATAATATCTTTTCATCGAAGGAACTAAACTTTCGTCTTTTGCTTTTAAAGTGGAAGATCTCAACCGTCACTTCCTCGGCGCACACTAAGAAAATTTCCCCCGTCGCATGGCTGCGAAGTACGAGTATAAGGTCACTTGGTAGTGGAGAGAAAAGAAGAGGCGAAAAATTGCCCGATTTCCATACTCCCAGTCGTGCGACGTACGGAAATATTCTTAGAGTGCGCGGGGCCTTACACAAAGAATACCAGTCTTCCATCCGGTTGAGTAAGCAGAACAAACTGACCTTTATAGCTATGCTCTAAGAATCTCACGTTATCGCTTTTTGATCAAACAATGTACTACGAATATTTTGGCTGCAAGCCTATTCTTTGGCTGTACATTTATATTTATTCTTTCTGTTTTCCCAGGAAACAAATGGAACAACCTTAGAGGTAAGGCTAAATCTTCTATGTCAGTTTCAAGCTTTGGGACCAAACAAGTTGCCTATTTTTTAACGAATGACAATATTATTGAAACAGTGAACGAGGTTTTTAAAGTTTATTTCATAATTTAAGGTGAAAGAAAAACTTCTATAATCCTACCACTAACACCACAATCAAGTGTAGACCTTTGAGAACTAGGGAACGTTTTAAGCAAACTGGAAACATACTAAAACTACTACAACTTGTGAGTTTGCTGTGTGAGACATCGTCATCGCCATTTTATAATCGCCCAAATCAATTTCCGAAGGTTTCCAGAAGGTCATTCTTCTACAAAAGGCATCCAAGGAGGCGTTGCTTCCTTAATATAATGTATTTTCTTGTTACTGTAGTACTTGTTTTTATTGTTGTTTTTGTTGTTTTTGTTGTTGCTGCTTCTGCTATCGTCGTTGTTGTTGCTGTTATGATTATTATTGTTGTTGTTGTCTTTCTTCTTCTTCTTCTTCTTCTTCTTCTTCTTCTTCTTCTTCTTCTTCTTCTT
>NW_004797295.1:278560-280786 GCF_000002075.1 Aplysia californica | reverse complement strand
TGTGTGTGTGTGTGTGTGTGTCTGTGTATGAGAGGGAGAGAGACATAAAGAGAGACACAGAGAGAGACACACAGAGAGAGAGACAGACAGAGAGAGAGACAGACAGAGAGAGAGAGAGAGAGAGAGAGAGAGAGAGAGAGAGAGAGAGAGACAGACAGACAGACAGACAGACAGACAGACAGACAGAGACAGAGAGGCAGAGACAGATAAAGTCTAAAATAAAATCCGTTCCAGAAAACGCCAAGTGGAGAGGTAATCGGTACGTCAAAGACAACGACTACGCAGTGGTGTTGCTCTATGACGTCAACGGCTACATTGCAGGCATCCAGACATCCGTGAGCATTACTATTTCCTTCAGCTGCATTCTAATACAAATATCCTTTAAATCTTTTTCAACGAACTTTCATTTAGTGAGGGCCGTGGTCTTTGAAAATAAGCCACTACTTGGTAATTGGAGAAAAAAAAAGTTGAAAGACAGTTTACCCTTAGAAAAATAGATTCTGACATTTTATTGTCTCCAAAGTTTTTTAAATATATTTTTGACAGAAATACTGCGAACCCTGTAACTATGGGATGGGCATTCTAAATTTTACCCGTGTTGTAAGTTATTATCAATAGGCATAATTTATTTTTAAAAAGAAACAGCAGGAAATTTAAATTCCACAAATTCACAAACATACACACCCACACTCACTCACATATACATGCATACACAAACATACACACGTAGACACATACACCCACACAAATAGACACATACACACACACACATAGACACATACACAGACACACAGAAACACAACGGATTGCGCCTTTTCCCCAAAGCTAATCTCCAGTATCAGTTCGACACGTTGCCCCAAAACGACACCTTCAAATGCTCTCACTAGCCTTGTGGCCTCATCATACTCCCCAGATTCCCAATAATCAGGCTAATGGTTACCCCAGCAGCAAGATCCAACCACCCTTTTTGCCTGATGGAAACCGCTACACGGCCACCGCTTACTTCGTGGATCCCAGTAAGCAGGGTTTCTTTTTTTTTTTTTTAATAGTAGAGGGTTTTACGGCGCTTGCAACTGCATACGGTCATATGAGTGCCAAAGGGTGGGCATCAACAGAGAACTCTTTACAGGGAATCAGACTTAGACTGCTCACCTCTGCTTCGACTATCAAGGCACCCCGGAAATAGCAGGTCACAAGAGAATGACAACATACAAAAGAAGTAGAGGAAAATGACAACAGTAAGGATCAGGAAAGAAAAAGCAGCAGTTCCCTGTTGTAGATCAGGCACAGTTATGAGCGTGATATAAGTCAGCCCATTTTCAATTCTACTATGCTTGAATGAGAAATGTCCCCCCTTTGGGAATGGCCTAAAGACACTACAGTCAGTGGCACTGTCCCGGGGGGATAAAAGAATCTTTGACGAGTACATCATGAAATCTATGTATAAATTTAAGTAACGTGCTCTAGTTTGATTTTTGAAAACGACTCTGTTATTGTCATGGTACTCGATGGAAGCTGTGCTGTTATTTCTCTCTTCTTTAAAAGACCAAAGCTAAATTTAGTATAGACACCGCATTAGAAGATTCTCATATTAAACGTGAACATTTTGAGTAAATCATATATTGACCTCATTCCAGGCGCATTTTTACATCAGGCAATCATTAGGCACAATAATATTCACGTTTGGTGTCCTATACGTTTCCTGACAAAGATTTATATAAACTTAAAGCATTTGACAGGTTTTGCATCTTGATCTTACTGCGACATGTCTATTCTCCCCCGAAGGCATTATCTGTACCAGAGGTAGAACTGCAGCGCAGTACGCTGCCCAGGGCACGGGCACAAACCTGTACATCCAAGAGACAGCCAATCCCGAGGCAAGCACGCAGGTCCCCCGAAACGAGGCAGACCTTGCAAATACCAAGTGGACAAAGGGAAAGTGCTTCTTCTCCATGGGTAAGCACAATTACCAAAATTACTCCAGGATATACGAAATTAATGGAGACAATTCTTGGCAAATGTCAAACTGAGCCCCCCCCCCCCCCCCCCCCCATTTGGAAGTTACTTGCCCCAATTCCCTTATTCGTGGTCCCCACTCTTTTTTGGGCCCCAACTGGGTCCCCCCGGGGCTTTTAAATAAAAAACCTTTTTTTCTTTTGTTAAAGAATGGGGGGGGATGGGAAGGTTTTTGGGGGGGGGGGGGTGGGGGGGGGTGGGGGGGGGAGG
>NW_004797295.1:276635-278460 GCF_000002075.1 Aplysia californica | reverse complement strand
TTGGTTGTTTTTTGTTTCTGTTTCTGTTTTCTTTTTTTTCTCTCTCCATTTCTACACTACTGATACACACACGTACATGCATGCCTCATAAAACGACTTCCATCATAAATCCATGTGCATGTTTGTTCATTTGTTTGTTTGTTTGGTGTTTTTGTTTTCATCTTATTTTTGCTTAATGATACACACACGTACATCTATGCTTCATAAATTAATGACTTCCTTTAAAATTCATGTGCGTGTTTGTTTGTTTATTTGTCAGTTTGTTTGGTGACTTTTTTTCATTGTATTTGTACTTTGTTGATACACACACCTGCATGTATGTTTAATAAAATAAAACCAATTATACATTTTTGTGATTGCCTGTGTGTGTGTGTGTGTGTGTGTGTGTGTGTGTGTGTGTGTGTGTGTGTGTGTGTGTGTGTGTGTGTGTGTGTGTGTAAGTAGATCTACAGGTTTTCGACTGCAGTCTAGCTAAAAAGCTCAGTTCCATTGGTGAAATAAGATCACAGAATTGTATTCGACCAAAAATATAGTATACTACGTATACATGGTAAGGGGTAAGGAGAATTAAAGCAGAATAACTAAAGTGGTTCTAAAAAGCAATAGCCACTTTGCCCAATGGTTTATAGTAGGTTTGATTCCAGAATCTGAGGTTCCGCAGATTAAACATTTGTATGGTACAGCAAAATAATATGGGCCTATGTTTGTCCGCTTTGACAAATTAAAAATACTCTGGAGACCCATGCATCATAAATTAAAATCCACGCTGAAAAATTTGAGAGAGTAATTTATAATTTTGAGATAGAGATTATATGGGAGTATTGGTGTAAACTAACATGATAAACCTATATTAGTCTTCGAGTTACCACGTATGTATCTTTCATGTATCATTGTTTAAATGTCTCTTTCTCAACCAACAATCAGGAATGCACTACTGGTACGACGTGAAAGAAAACATGGACTGTGGCGGACTGTTCCCTGTTTTCCTCCTCTACAACGGGGGCAAACTCAATGCTTTTGGTTGGGCCATGCAAACTGGTCTCAGTTCATCTCAATACGAGCACCCTGACATTACAGTAATCGATGTAAGTCCAATCAATCAATCAATCAATCAGCAATCAATCAATCAACCAATCAATCAATCAGTCAATCAATCAACTAACCAATCAATCAATCAATCATTCAATCAATCGGGCGATCGTTCCTTTATCAACCCTCCTTGCTTTAATCCTCATTATCAGTACTTGGTAGACTCAAACATTATATTATATGGCTGTACTGGAAAAGAAAAAGGTCAGGTCCTACTTTAGAAGCTCCGAAAAGATTCACAGACAGTCATTTATTTAACTTGAGAGTTAAAGACTAGTCTTTACACTTGGAAGCCTTTGAAACCAGAAAGATTAACCTAAATAATATCTACAGAGATATCAATAAGTTTTTTTTACCTGAGTATGAAGGAGTGGAGCTACGAACTTAAAATTTGAAATGTAGACACTTATTTCTCTATGTAGTCACCAGACGCAAGGCCACATTTTTGCCAGCAATGGAAGACCTTGAAAAGTTCTTCAGAAAAAAAGATCGATTTTGCCTTTTTTTAAAGTGCTCCCCTTTGTTTAAGACGTCATCATCTGTTTCAAATTAAATTGTCTGCCCTTCATGTGTTTCTTCAAATTCAGAATTTTAAAAAGTTTGAAGGTGCTAAGTCGGGGGAATACGGTGGGTGTGGCAATATTTCAAGTCGACATTCCTCAGCAGTGGATATCGCCTTATGCGTCGCGTGTGCCGGGGCATTGTTAAGAAGCAAAAAGACACCTTTCCTCAGTTT
>NW_004797295.1:270327-271240 GCF_000002075.1 Aplysia californica | reverse complement strand
AAAAGCACTGTGACGAACTCTGAATTCCATAAACAAAAACAAGAGAGCGCAGAATGAAACTGAAATTTTACGGAACCTGGGCATTAACCGTAATAATGTCTCTGGCTTAACTGTCAATTACCCGAAAGGAAGAAAATGAAAATGCAACCCAACATGCCGAAAAGCTGCAAGGCATCATAGCATTGACATCAACAAAATTGCAATTACCGCAGTGTCTTCTTTCTCATAATATTCCTCCTAAACTAACTACGGCAGCATCTTCGAAAAAATATAAACTAACATCGAGTAGCAACACCTTAACTATAACTAGATCAGAAACGAAACTTACAATTCAGATTTTATAATAGAAGAACTCGAATCCTACGTGTCGGACCTGATCTTAGTAGTCCCGGGTCCCGATGAAGTCAACAACGCCATCATCAAAAATCTCCCTAAAGAAACGCTGACTTTACCTTTGGATCTTTACTATGAAATGTGGCAGCCGCACACCTTCCCAGATTCGTAGCGACTAGCCACAATCATCCCAATCCCAAAACCAGGCCCAGCTCATATAATATACATTTAAAGCCCCATTTAGACGTACAGTTCGCTGATCGACTAACTGACAGTTTTACCGACGGACGCTCGATCTGGGTCATCGGTAAACTGACAGTTTGTCAACGAGAGAAGTTCCGTTTAGACGTACCGTTTTTTTAAAATCCGTCATTGGACTGTTGTAGCTAGATCTAGGTCAAAAACGTCAACAACGGCTGAAGCAAGCTACCTGGATGATTTGGCAGCATTTTTTGTTCTCAAATCCAAAAAGAAATCTAGAAAGAGGACCATTGAGCTAAAGAATGGCTATAAAAAAGAAGTACCAACACACACAAATATTCTATTTCCACAATACTGGCAAGGTTCGATAATGTTCGAT
>NW_004797295.1:263226-269864 GCF_000002075.1 Aplysia californica | reverse complement strand
CAGCTGACTCCAACACGGACATTGTAGTCATTGTAGTAAAACAAGAAGACCTGTGCAATAGTAAAACTGGTAGCGTGTAGACAAAAAAAAATTAATTAAATAAGCAGCACTGTCTAGATCTACTGTCTAGATCAGGGGTGATCATTCTTGGGGGGTCGCGAGATCATTGAGGATTGTGTGCTTAAATGACCCTCTGAAAACTAAAACATTGCTCTTTTTCTTTACCTGGCAATTTTCGAAAAAGAAGTTTCCCTCTTCAATTGACTGAGATAAGAAAAAAGGTAAACACCTGAACTTCTAAACCCGCTAGAGAAACAAGGCCACGTCAGTTTGCCCTCCCTGTTTATGTGGGCCTATCTTAGGTTTGGCTTGCAGTGTTTTCTTTTGTTTCAATATAGCCTAGCCATAGGCCAACGCACAATACCTTGAAGCCTCGCTTATGACGAGTTACATGAGTGCTGGCTTCGGAGACGGGGGTCACACGAGGAAGCATGATAGTCATGCATATTTTCATCCAGTCCTTTCTCTCCCAAGTTCAATTTGTGTACGCCTTGGCCCTGGCGCAGATCTAACCCATGCCCAAGAGATGTCACTGTAAAAAAAAAAATTATCACGGAAACTCCGTTTCACTATTATTGTCTCTTTTTAATCCCATGTAGTATGATATAGGCACCTATCTCGTCATCTCTAAAAAGATCATAATACGCCTAGCTGAGAAAAAACCCCTATAAATTCTAAAACTATGTTGTTGAGTTGCAGAACAATAAACACAAAAGAAAGGCTACGTCAGGAAATTTGACAAAGGAGATAAAGAAGTTGGAAGAGAGAGAGAGAGAGAGAGAGAGAGAGAGAGAGAGAGAGAGAGAGAGAGAAAGCATACACTATTGGAGAAACACTTATAAAGCTTTGTACAATAAGGGTGGCACAGTTGAAAGTCTGGTGTTAGGTGAGGCAAGTGCAAAAAATTGCAGCAAGTTCCCCTTTCAAATGATGCTGTCAAGAGGCATATTGCACGGATGTCTTCAAACATTAGGGAACAGGTTGTAGAACAGATCAAAGCTGCCCGTATGTTCTCGTTCCAGCTTGACGAATCAGTTGATGTGGCATCGTGCTCACAGTTAGATCTACTGGTCTTTGTGAGATACGTGTTTGAAAAAAGATGAGAAAGAAGAATTTTTATTTTGCACCCCTTTGGACACCACAACAACAGCTGATGATATCATTAACAAGGCATCCTCATTTTTAAAAAAAACAAGGCTCTTAAGTGGAAGAACGTGTGTGGTATTTCTACTGATGGTGCCCAAGCCATGATAAGATCTAAGTCTGGCTTTCAAACTAAAGTGCTAGACAAACACCACACGCAAAAGGCATTTGCTGCATGATACATAGTTATGCACAAGCTTGCAAAACTCCCAATCCCACTTTAAAGGGAACGTTGGAATCTACTGTCAAGGTTGTCAACTATGTGAAACGCAGCCCCCTAAATACACAACAGTTCAAGGTACTCTGTTCTGACATGAGTTCAGATCATGAAACACTGCTTTTCTACACTCAAGTTCAATGGTTATCGAAAGGAAACGTTGTATGTCGGGTCTTCGAGCTGAGAGAGGAGATCAAGTTTTTCCATATCAGTAAAATTAAAAATATGTACTTGTACCTTTCTCAATGTATAGACAGGGAAGTAGAAAACAAAACAACAACAACCCTAAAACCCCCCCCCCCCCCACTTAAATAAAACCAGAATTTACAAATACATTTCTTTTCACTTTTCAGACATGCGCCTCTTGAAAAAGGCTGCTGTTCCCTCCCGCTTCAGCCACAAGCCCCAAAGTGAGGAAAAAAGAAGGTGTACTTCATATGAATTCGGTGTTTCTGTCACGATTCCTGAGCCGAAACAATGTACACAAGAAACGCAGACAGAACTGACAATGAACGATATCGACTTTATGCTAACAAAACAAGAGGAGCTCCAGGGCAGGTGCACCCAGCTGGAAAATTCGAACAGTATACTTGAAGAAAAAGTTAAAATGTCTACTTCTTTCAGCTTTGAGACTTTGCCCTCTGAACAAGTGAAGCGAGTCACCGGTTTCACTCCATCTACTCTCTTAACTATGTTTTCTTTCTTTTCTTTACAGTCTGTCCTATCTAATAGAAAAAATGCTGCACTTACACCTTTTAATATTTTCTTCATGACACTGTTGAGGCTGAGACAAGGTTTGAGTGAAAGTATGCTTACTCTTTTGTTCGACGTTAGTATCACCACCATTTCTAATAATTTTAATGACTGCATTGATGCAATGTATCACAAAGGGAAAAAAGTTTCAATTTGGCCTCCAAAGCACACCATACAGTCTTTTATGCCCCTGCATTTTAAAATGTTTTATCCTTCTTGTCGTGTTATAATTGACTGCACAGAATTCTTTGTGCAAAAGCCTTCGAAGCCCGAGCTTCAACAAACCAGCTGGAGTAATTATAAGAACCACAACACATATAAATCTCTCATTGGTATTGCACCTAGTGGCGCTGTTAATTTCATATCGGATCTTTGGTTCGGCAGCATAAGTGACAAGGAATTAACGTTGAAAAGTGGCTTAATGGACAAGCTGGAATCTGGTGATTTGATGCTAGCTGACAGAGGATTCACAGTGCTTGAATCAGAGTTTGAAAAAAGGGGCGTAAGAATAGAAACTCCATTCTTTTTGTCAAATAAAAAACAATTTGAGCCTGATGAAAGATCAGAGAATAAGAAAATTTCACATCACAGAGTACACGTACAAAGAGCTATTGGGCGTATCAAAAACTTTCAAATTCTAAATGGCGTTATTCCAGCCTCCTTAAAATCCATAAAAAATTCATTTCATCTGTGCTTTCCTAACCAATTTTTCAGAGGAACCCTTGATCCAGTCCCACAAAGTAGCAGCGTAATTATGACTATAATTTATTTATAATATAAATGCTTTCAGTCAAAAAACTGTATGGTGTGCTTTGGAGGCCAATTTGACTTGGAACTTTCATCAATTTCATTATGTTTTCAAAATTCTGTTTGGCCCTCGACAAAAATATTGAGTTTTCTTCGTTGAATATCAACAATCATTTTTCTGTACAGCGGAGTCCACTTATAACGAGTCCTGAAACAGCGAGAAGTCTGTTATAAAGACACTGTTCTAAAACCCCGTTTTTTCCCCTTCTTTATCTTTGTAAATAAAATACTGCTATAGCGCTATCGGACAACCAGGGGAGTCGGTTATAGCGGAATGTTGCTGCTGCTGTGCACAGCGCACAGACCAGTTATACATAAACCTCGCCAGTTGAGAAACTTGTAGGTGACCTAGCGAAACCCAGGATCTCACATCAAATCCTTGAGCGAAACAAAGAATAGGAGAGCCCACGTTTGCCAACAATGAAGGTCGGAGCGAATGAGTGGGGAGGGTGTGGTAAGCGCAGACAAGCAGAATGCATCGTGTGATAGGCCAGCCTAGTCTAGATTATCTAGGCCTACCACCACCCATGCCCTCACTTCTCCGAAGCGAGGATGGAGAGGTCACAATGCTGTGATGGATGGAGTGAATATGTGAAGTAACGTGCGCAAGCAGACGAAACACACCACGGTGTGTGGTGGGATGGGGGACAACACAGAGGACGAGTTAGCCCAGAGCGCATTCTTTCTGATCGCCAACGCCGTGCTATCAACATTGCTAGCACTTGAGAAAGAAATAAACAGAACACCAAACTGATAGATTAAGCCGACTTCATTATTTCCATTCAATTTATAACTGGATTTCTTATAACGAGAATCCTTGTATAACGGACATTTCGCACCGGTCCCCTCCCTCTCGTTATAACAGGATTCCACTGTATTACCAAACAACACTGGTGTTCAAATCATATAAATTCTTATTCTGCCTCTCTCAAATGCTGTATTCTAAACATGAGCGAACTATTTTCATTATTCATGTACACATGCTTTCTCTTTCAATTCTGAATATGTATGGCCATTGATATATTATAACCTGTTGTTTCTTACTACATGTACCACTATCTGCTCTTTTCTTAGCTGCAAAAAAAAACCCATTTTGTTCATTGCAATTGCAATAGGCCTACATACATGATGATATGTTCATGTCATGTTAATTCTGTAGCCACAGAATCAAATGTATTATAATTATAATAATGTCGATCATTTCTATAGCGCCCGCTCCCGTGTGAACACAGCTGTAGGCGCTTTACATAAAGGCATGTACCAACAATATTAAAGCACGCACACGCACCTATTTGCTTATCACACGCGCATACTAACACTTACACACATTGTTGCGAAATGAGCACATACAAAATATAAAATAATCTACACAATGCAATTAGTTGGTTAACATAATACATAAATGTATACACACATATATATATACATGACTTTGTACTGAACATGAATCCACATGAAATAAAAATCATTTAATTAAATTATGTCTTTAAAGCTGTGTTCAGGGGGCTCTCGTGGCCTAGAGGTTAAGGTGTTGGCCTCGCATTCAAAGGTCCAGGGTTCGAATCCGGGTAGCAACCGAAAAATTTTCTGCTCTAAAATTGTCTCCTTTCATTCCCTTTCCTGCTCTCTAGCAATATTCTGTCGTCTGCTTTCGTCTCCTCTTTCTTCCCCCCACCCACTCACCCTCTCCTCTGGGCTCCTGACTCTTTCTGCAGTCTTTCTACTGCTACTCCTTGACTCCTTCTTACAGCTGTCTTTCTGCCACACCCCTGATCTTCTGGTAGGAAAGATCTACACCTAGCCTTCTCGGACAAGGACGAAAAATCTCGGAGGGCCCGATTCAAAATTTCCTACCAACTAAAAGTATTAGGTGTGTCCCGCGCGCCCATATTACCTTATGCAGTTGCGAGCGCCGTAAAACACTTACCAAAACAAACAAACAAACAAAGCTGTGTCCCTTTAAATTTAGACTCGGATGTTGTACGTCTCAAAGGTTGGGGAAGAGAGTTCCAAACTGATGGAGCAAGGTGGGTAAACGATCTTTCAGCTAATTTTTTTACCTCCTTTACTGGGAACTCTTAAACCTGAAGATTCAGATGGAACATATCTGGATGAGATCACTAAGATATGAGGGAGCTTTGTTATTGACACATTTATGACATAATATTGCAGTTTTATGGACATTCTAGCTGACACAGGTAGCCAATGCAATGTTCTTAACATGGGAGTAATGTGATCCCTCTTCTTTTTCTTTTGTACAAGAAAGGAAAGATGACACAGCCGCCTCTTAAATAACCTAATAGTGTTGACAGGGGCGTTAAACTCATACCATTTTCAGATGACACGGGCGTTTTCAATGAGCATTCGTTCAAAAACATAGATATAATATGACCAATTCTAGGCACTTGAATCATTCCAAATCCAAACTCTAAATTAAAAATTGATGAAAGAGAGTTTTAACTAATACAGCTAAAAACTGATTTCATTTTCGAAATCGGCGTATCAAAATAAGCAAAGTGGCTCACGAGGATCCTGATTTGATGCCATATTTTAAAACTCGAGCAAACTTTGTTTTTCAATTGTCTATTTTTAATCTAAAGTTATGTATCAAGGTCACCCAGTGCGTTGTAAGTGCATCTGACGTCAAAGCTTCAAGGACTAGGCTACACACTGCACACTAGATATCTACTATCTACTACTGCATAGTCACTGTACAGTGTACAGTATGGTGACTTGGTTGAAAGACACTTTTATTCTCTTTATTGAGATGTAGAGGCCTACAGATTCCTCGAAAGTCTGTGGACGATTAAGTCTAGAAATTACAATAACAAATTATTAAGAGAAGGCATAGGGGGAGTTTGTGTCATTAAAATGTTGCAACTAATGACTTCGTGGGCCTCTTTTTTTCGTTTGTTAATTTTAAGTAACAATACACAAAATGCAGGCAAATTGTTGCGAAGAATCATCTGGCGCAGGAAGAAGGAATCTCCCCCAATTTAAAGTGAATTGGACACTATAAATTGGAATCTGTAAACAGAATAGGGAGTTTGATAAATCTTCTACTATACGAAGAATGTAATACATTTATCACTGAGAATAAAGGGAGCTTTTCATATTAACCCTTTTCACAGAAACATATGTATATCCCTTTGACCGAAAACTGGGTGTAACACACCCGCATGTGTATTATACAGTGGGTTCCAAAAGAAACTTGATAATGTAATCACCCAATAATCGGGTTAAAGCCTTGCACTACCCACTCCTACAGCATACCAATTTAAAGCTAAATAAATTCTGCATCATCTGATACAATCATATTTCATCAATGTTAAGAGATTGGTCACTCAAATTTGACCTTTAAAAAATCAGGCTTGGCAAAATTGAGCGAAATCACTGAAACGTTGTCATTGAGCGTGTATTGAGGGCCATCAATATTGATAAAATGGACATACATTGCATATCCAGTGAATGGAGAATTTGATTCTTTGCAATAAACAATATTTAATGTCGATAGTTTCATTTCAAACAAAACAGAAAACATAACAATCATAAATACCACAAAACATGGACTTGACATTAAATGTGCTCATTGTTATTTTGCATAGGAGCCATTGATTTTGTGTAGTGCACGAACTCGTAGGTCATCGACTCTGCTAAA
>NW_004797295.1:255726-258226 GCF_000002075.1 Aplysia californica | reverse complement strand
TTTGCGTTATCTATGGAGTTGCCTACTGAAATTCGTTTTATTGTTTGAAATATTCAGCATTCTCTTGTCACAATTTTGAACACAGTTCGTCAAGAGTTGACCTTACCTGATGCAGTTTTCACTCTCGGGGCAAATTTTGCCAATTAAAAAAGAATTCTGTTTTAGTCAAAACTTGTGAATGAAAGAACAAAAGCTCATCACACACACACACACACACACACACACACACACACACACACACACACACACACACACACACACACACACACACACACACACACACATATATATATATATATATATATATATATATATATATATATATATATATATTATATATCTCTCGATTTGTCAAATCTGCTCTAACGGCCACAAGTCCAAGACAATACCTATACAAACCGCCATTTCCCACACCCTCCTTACAAAAATCACGCTACAAAAAGACATCTTTCTGAGAGCAGAAGGGGACTGTTACTTAATGGGATACAATTCCAAATGGCCGCGTTTCCATAGTACCAGAAAGTTTATCACAATGGAAATGTCAACAAATACGTTTTCTTGTTTCGATGAATTATACAACATCACTTGCATTAAAAAGATTAAAGCCATCTTTTCGGACAACCAACACCCTTAGACCCCTAACATTAAAACATTAATTTAAAGTAAAAGACCCATGCCTTTGTGGCTTTAAAAAAAAGGGGGGGGGTGGCGGCTACACCCCCAAAGTCAAAATTCGAATCAAAATTATGGAATTTGAGTTGTAGGCATTTTTAGCTTTCTCGGCCTCCCCTACAACTATTTCATCGCATAAGAACCCCCAAAAACCGTATTTTTCCCATACCGGGCATGTTTGTCACAGCCATTTCCTCATAAATGATAAAGTCAGTAATTTATTTTTCTTTATCGGCCGTTTTCTCAAAACGCGACTTTTCTCATTTTTGAATAACTCCACCATTGTTCATCCAATCTTCATGAAATTTTCACAGAATGAAGAAACGGTGTAATACTAAAATTTTGTCTGTTTAATTTTTTATAGAGATTTTGTTGGTGGTGTCTGAAGTGTGGATTTTCACGGATTTTTTGCAAACTTGAATGCTACCTCGGGAAAAAATTCATTAAAATTGTTTTAATTCGTTTAGGAAAAAAAACAACAACAACAAATTTTTAGATCTAATGTTTGTTAACAGGCATGCAAAAAATAATCAATTTTCACGAGCAATAAGTGCGGTATTCATCAATCGGTAAGTATTTCTATGATCTTTAAAGCGTGTACAGGCACAATATGATCGGATTACTATCAGATGCTGACATAGATTGTTGGTTTACATCATAATGTTTGTGACTGTGCATCTTTTCGTGTGGATTGAAAAATTATTTTTTTTTTGGTTTATTGATTTTAATCACCAATTGGCATAGTTTAGATGATTTAGGAGGGCCTATCTGGTATGTAAACAAACTGAATTCTTTTTACGCTCGTTTTGACAACCACGATTTCTCTGACCAGCTGACAACTGTCAAAGAAACTATTCAAAATGACCACACAGACGACAACGACAACCCAAACGAAGACAATGACAAGAGCAAGGAAATTTTTAAGGTTAATATTAATGAGGTCAAGATCATGTTTAATCGTCTGAAAGCTCACAAAGCGAGTGGACCCGATGGAGTAAAAAGTAAAATTATTAAAATATGTTCTACTCAGTTATCTCCCATTTATACTGATATTTTCAATATGTCTTTAAAAGAACGAATAATATCACTCTCATGGAAATGCTCTGAAATAATTACAGTCCCAAAGAAACAATTAATACAAAATTTGAACGACCTAAGACCTGTGGCTTTAACATCAGTCCACATGAAATGTTTAGAAAAACTGGTTTTGAAAGAACTGAGGAAATCAACAGAAGACATACAGGATAACATGCAATTTGCCTATCGTGCCAAGAGGGGCGTGGAGGATGCCATTCTCATGTTCTTAGATAACATCTACAAACACATAGACACACCAAACAATTACTGCAGGATACTTTTTGCTGATTTTTCATCCGCATTCAACACAATCCAACCGCACATAATGGTTTCAAAATTAATTAACATGAACATAAACAAGAACATTATAGCTTGGATTCTTGAGTTCTTAACCAATCGACCTCAATATGTAAAATTAAATGGTGTAAAATCCGACTTAATATTCACGAACACCGGTGTGCCCCAAGGTTGTGTAATTTCCCCTGTCTTGTTTACGTTCTACACCAACGACTGTACTTTTGATAACAAACACATCAAACTAATAAAATTTGCGGATGATTCCACTCTACAAGGTCTTATATCAACAAATGAGAATGAATTCCGGGACGCTGTGAATCTATTTACAAATTGGTGTGATGACCACTTTCTTTTACTAAATGTAAAAAAGACAAAGGAATTAATAATAGACTTTAGAGTAAAAAAAGACCAATTGCAACCACTATTTATTAAAGATGAAGAGGTGGAGGTGGTA
>NW_004797295.1:248726-254317 GCF_000002075.1 Aplysia californica | reverse complement strand
ATTTAGTTTTTTCCATCCCTGTAACATTCATACAATATTTATACTTGTCTTACAAAGTTAAAAAATCAAACATTTTTATTCTGAAATTCATAGAACAAGTGCTCTACATGAATAGTTATGACTTGACACATTTTGTATGAAGGTACATCTCTATGCATGACATCAAAGAAGGCTTTAGGGGCACTTTAGCCTTACGAAATGAGCTGGTGGAGAGGCAATGTCCAATTTAAAGGCTTCTTCTTCTTCTTTATTAAACGTAACTATCTTCTCAGCAGAGAAAGAAAACTTGAGAAAAACTATAATAATGTCAGCAAACTTCTGCTGGCTTTTTAGACCACTATAGCTTGGTGGTGTGATCACTGGTGCTTTTAGTCTCAGGCCTAACACAAACTGATGCGTCGTGCTACAAAAATGGGGACATGACTGAAAATTACGTTTTTTAACGCACTATGAAGACAAAAACTATTCCGTGGAATTATCTTAAATGCCTTTTGACTTCCAAATACTGTGTTCAAATTTGAAACGCAAAGCTTCAGTGTGGAGGAAAAGGTTTGCTAGAAAAAATTGTATCGTTTGTTGTTGTCCTCCCCCCCCCCCCTGTACAAGTTATGTACTTACTTTTACTCTGTTCTCCCATGCGTGAGGTGTCGTGGGCAGAGATGTTTGTCGGATGTGGGACAGGTTTCTTATCTTTAAAAGTGCCCGACAATAACTTATCTTTTCTAGCCGTTAAAAAAATATGTTTAAAAAAATAATAATTTAAGGGAAATCTTTATTTATACCATACACGGGGTTGTTTTAGCACTGCACTTCCGGTAAAATAGCCTTATACTTCACCCATGAAATATAAGCAAATTTGCATAAATTACTCGACGCAATATATTCGCCTTTTTACCTTCTGTAAGCAATATTATAGATCAAGGCTATAGATTAGACTTGAATCCTTATATTTTTATTCCAGGACTGTGCAATGTCAGGGCATCCGCTCTTTGCCCTCATTAAAAACTTCGCTGCGAAGTGAGCTCACCATGGGCACCCAAATGAAGTGCCAAACACTAGTCTCCGATAATATCGTTTATAATCGAGAGCAGTCTACGTGCAAATCTTTGTACGTTGCCCTTACCAAATGATGGGCTCCATAATAAACCCGGATTAACTCAGAGTGTGGTGCTGTTTACGTTCAGTTCATTAAGTAACATCTTTTTCTGGAATAACATATTCATTTAGTTCTGGTGGGTTATCATAACATTGTGTAACTTGTCAGGTCCAGCTAAACTGTCTTCTTTCAACTTAATTAGCACAAGTGACGTTTGGAATTGCTTTTTTTTTTCGGGCCAGACATTGTAGCAGCACACATGGAAAACACAGTGGGTGGACAGTGGCCACTGACCACTAAATTTAAATTCTCAAAATGATACAACTGCTATTTAGTTGTATTGTCTAAATAGGCAAAACACTGTTTAGCTTATTTGCATTGTCTTTCGAATTTTCGTTTACGTTGATTCTCTCACATATATACGAAACAGTCAACTATATACATAAAATAAGATTAATCTTCAAAACAATATGTAGAGGTAAAATACGATATTAGACATTATACAAGTATAACAGTAATAACAATCGCGGTTAATTACTTTTCTGGAAATAAATTCAAGTTTCTTCACTTGTTTTTCTATTATTCTTATCGCCCCTTACAAAATCTAGAATACCTAAAATCGAATACATCTAGAAATCTATGTGAGTTCTGGAAAAAACCTGACCTGACAGACACAATCTGGGGGCTCTCGTGACCTAGAGGTTAAGGTGTTGGCCTCTCATTCAAATGTCCCGGGTTCGAATCCGGGTAGCCATCGAAAAATTTTCTTCTCTAAAATTGTCTCCGTTCACCTCCTTTCCTGCTCTCTAGCAATATTCTGTCGTCTGCTTTCGTCTCCTCTTTCTGCCCCCACCCCCTCATCTACTTTGCCCCCTCCTCTGGGCTCCTGACTCTTTCTGCAGCCTTTCTACAGCTACTCCTTGGCTCCTTCTTACAGCTGCCATTCTGCCACACCCCTGATCTTCTGGTAGGAAAGATCTACACCTAGCCTTCTCGGACAAGGGCGAAAAACTCGGAGGGCACGTGTGCAAGCTGCGCACGTTAAAGATCCCTTGGTGGTCTAAAATCGTTAAGAGTAGGCTTCGGCCGCCACCCGGGCAAAATTTAAAATTTCCTACCAACTAAAAGTATTAGGTGTGTCCCGTGCGCTCATATGACCTTATGCAGTTGCGAGCGCCGTAAAACACTTACCAAAAAAAAAAAAAGACAAAGTCTAACAACATATTTGGAATCAGCACATGAATTTCCAAAGAAATTAGACAACATTCGTTGCTAAAAGCCTTTTTTTTTTAAAATCCCTGACCAATATAATGCAATGCACTAGCGAACAACTCCTTGCCTTTGGTTTGTTTTGGTTGCGAAGTTTAAAGTCAAAGTCAGAGTCATCTCTATTCTAAAGACACCTTGCCATAATAATGCAGTTTTTAAAAAAAAACTTTTGAATCGCACCTTTTCTGTTTACTTTGCTTATATTTACGTTATTATTGTTTTGTTTGGGGTTTATTTCGCGGAGGGAGACATACAGATAGCACAACATGTAAATTAGCGTGGCTAAAAGTAAAAGGAAACAATCCATATTTTTTCCAAATTCTCATTCTGACTCCGATGATCATGAAAATGTTGTTTTCATGGGAGACTCTTGAATGGATCCTCTTGTTCAACTGACTGGTCTTTTGAACTTTGTTGGTCCGGGCGTATTTCACCAGCTGATATCAGTGTCGTATACAAAAAAAATATTACACTCGTTATGGTGGTAGACCTTGATTTATCCTACTTGTGAAATTGCCAGTTGTAATCATTCGTTGAAACTCGTGATTACAACTTGGCAATTTCACTCGTAAGATCAACCATGATCTACCACGAAAACTCGTGCAATATTATTTATCCTTGCTGCACTCCTATTTCACTAAATCACTATGTCGATAACAATTTTTTTAGATGCAGTGAAGACTCTGTCTATAAGCGTTTGTCCGCACATATCAGCCAAAGAATCGATGATCACCCCTGTCTGACCTCTTTAGTGACATGAATACGACATAATATTATTATTAAAAGAGGCTCACGGGTCTGGCTGGCTAAGTGACTTACGTAACAGGTGGCCAATCCATTTTATTCTTTGTCAAGAGTTGTGTGTATTACACCCAATCGCCAGAAATATGATGAGTCAATATTTCCTACATAATACAGGGTGATCCAACCCCCCCCCCCAACTTCATAACTTTTTTTTCCAAATAGGCCTATCTCGCGCACATGTTGTTCTAGAAAGGTGAAATTTGGAACAGATAAACTTCATTCAAAAGGAATTTGTTTGACATGAAATTAATACAGAAGAAACTTATTTTCAGAACGGAAAAAGCATAAAGAAAAACAACAACAACCATAAACGCAAAATGCGCCATTTTAAGAAAAAGACACTCTCGCAAGGAAAGTCATGAGACAGACAAAGGTCAGTTACGTGACAACATCTTTATGTGTTGTCATTGTCATTACATGATGTATTATTTCCCGAAGATTCAGCGATTTTTCTTCGACACCAAGGTTGGGTTTTTTATCTCCAGCATTGAGTTTATCTATTAAGAATTTAAACGGTCCCACTTGCCTTGTGGTAGAGCCAGTGCCACCTGGACACCAGAGACTGTTGAAAAAAAATTGGGGGGTCACGGTTATGTGGAACATTAATTGGAACTCATGAATTATCTCCCTGGGAAACATTTGGCTGTGCAAGTTTAAAGCTACCAACAAACCTAATGAAAACTAATCAGGAATGTAATAGTGACCTTGCCAAGTCCATTTTCCACTCCTAATTTCTTTTAGTTTCTTGGTTTCGGGGTTAATTTTGACAATTAAAGTGATTGTTTCTAGATCAAAACTTGTAAACAAGAGCACAAAAGCCCATCTCTGGTACATACAATACAGAGGGTCCTAATTATAACAGTCTCGGTTGTAACTGGATTTCGTCTATTGGAGGCTTATTATAAATCCCCGAGTCTAACGTATAGTAGTAGTGGTTCTTTTTAATAGCAGGCATGCGGACAGGTTTGCTAGGTTCAACATTGATAGACAAAATCCTCAAACAGACGGACAAGAAAACAAAAAAGAGCAATAGAAGCATAATGACTTCCAAAAAGGGCGAACGATTGATGCACTGCGTAACTAACAATATAGTGCGGTTAAAAATTCGTGGCGCAACTTATTGTCAAATATTTCCTCAACTATCGAATATAGACGCTCATGATTTTGCACAATTACTTGCATCAATTTGTCTTGACAGATCGATATTTTTATGAACATCTGTTAGCTGTATTCTAAAAAATCCCTAAATAAATACTACTTAAACATCAAAGTGGAAGATTTCTACATATTTTATAAGGTGTACAGTTGGGGTAATACTGCTTTTAAAAGCTAATCCGTCATTCTTTTTTTAATCGTGACTTTGTGCTCATTTAACGCATATTTTGAAAACCTTTAGTGCAAGAAAAAAACAATGTTTCCACTACAAAATTAATTATTTGTAACAATTTTCTGCTCTAAAAAGTGTCATTGGTGAGCTGTGACGTAGATCTAGGCCAAGTTGTACGTATGCAAAATGTGTGTGAAAAGCGGAAAGTGCTGTGAACAATCCCATTTTCTGAAAGACGGAAATTTACAGATTTTCATACTCTAATTTCTGAAGAAAAGTTTTTTGTTTTTAAAAATCTACCCTCAATTGTTGTGGGAAAATTATTATGATAAAATTAAAAAACAAACTGAAACAAACTGCTGTGCTAAGTATGGGAGACAGTGATTCACCCGTTAAAGAGATTTTATGATAAGTTGCGCCACGAATTTTTGACGTAGGCCTTATGTACACATCAAATAATGTGTCATACCATGTGAGCAACGGAGGGAGCGAGATAACTGGATGCATTTTGGTGCTTACGCAAATCCAGTCATTGACGTAGTATAACCTTGGTCTGGCACTACATTGTCACATTGTCTCCCTTTAGGGTGGCGATACTTGCAACTGGAATAAATGATAGATTGAAAAGAATGCACCGAAGGTTAGGTTTAGATCTGCTACAGGCTTGTAACATCTATATGACTGTGCACCTTTTCCCAACTGTGGTAACCAATCGATTATGAATAGTTATAAACCGGCGTCTCTGGCGTAGATATTAAATCTAGGCACTTTGCCGTCGCAGGCAGGAAAACTTTTATCGAATCTCTCGGTCTGTTTCTTCTGGGATTGTGTATCCCCAGTCCTAGTTGGGCCGGGACGGCGGTGTCGGAAGCCTGCCTCTTAAATGATCTAAATTGTGTCGTTGTGGGCGAAAGACACCAGCATTAAAGTGTATGCCTATGCGCTGAATAAATTCAGTCTTCTTCTTCTTCTGATTATCATTATTATGTTAATTTTTTTCATTCATTATTGTCATTATTGTTATCTTTCTATCATTATGATTATCATCATCATCATCATCATCATCATCATCATCATCATCATCATCATCATCAT
>NW_004797295.1:247211-248436 GCF_000002075.1 Aplysia californica | reverse complement strand
TTATTATTATAATGATGATTATTATGATTACCCGTGCGTCTCACATGATGCCTAATCAACGTCTCGGAGACTAAAATACGTGTACTAGAAAAAAGGACGATAAAGAAGAGAAAAAAATATTACAGGAAAAGACAGCAGCAATTAATAAATTGACTATGTAATAAACATTTTTCGATTTTAGGAAAGGAGGAGGGGGTATTACTTAAAATGCTAACATTCAAAATGATTGATTTAGTAGAGGTTTTACGGTGCTCGCAACAGCATAAGGTCATATGGGCGGCAGAAGATTAGAGATGTTACAAGAGAGTAACAAACATAAAAAAGAAGGAGGGGAGATAAGGAAGATAGATGTTTAATAGGAAAGAAGAAGCAAACCACACCAGAGCACACGCCACCCACCCACCTTCAAAATGATGGCATGTTCATGTTAACAAATCGCTACCATACACTTAAAAGTTCTGTCTGCTCAGTGCGTTATTTGAGAAACGTGACGTTCAAAATGGTGCGTTTAACAACATGTCAAGCTTTTTTCGAAGGCAGCTCTTTGAATATCATGATAAAGACTTGGAATAATCTTACGATTTTGACAGAACAGAGAGAAAATTTTGTTTCTAATCTCAACGGTCTTAGTGACTGAAAACGGCAAAAAATGTTAGATAGAACATTGTAATTCTAAGGTAGAGAAATAGCTGACTACAATGAAGTGGGAAGAATTGCCTCGTTTCACCCTGTTCAGTAGAGACATTGATTTAGTGCTGTTCCTAAATTAAGGAAATGACACAACCCCCCCCCGGAAAAAAATCCTACTTTTTAAAAAAGAAGAATCGAACTCGTAGTTCCAAACAGCTAAGTAAGGGGCTCTCGTGGTCTAGAGGTGCGGTGTTCGCCACTCATTCACAATAAGCCCCAGGTTCGAAAACTTATACAGCGACGAAAAATTTTCTTAGCTGGAAATTTTTCTCCTTTCACCTTTTCTGCAATCTAATCTTTTCCTGACGTCGGCGGTAATTTCATAATAGTATGTTCTCTTGTCGGATATTTCTGACTGTCATTGTGTGACGTGTTTTCGGTGTGACGTATGCAGTGAGAGCTGCAACGAGCGACAAGAAAAATGCAGTATAATTGAATAAACTTGAGTGGTGTTTGTAAAATCAATTTACGATAGAACTCTGATATTCTGAAAGCGGGTCACGTTATAGTTTTATTGACGGGAAGATGACTCCCC
>NW_004797295.1:245733-246942 GCF_000002075.1 Aplysia californica | reverse complement strand
TAGTAGTAGTAGTAGTAGTAGTAGTAGTAGTAGTAGTAGTAGTAGTAGTAGTAGTAGTAGTATATCAATAACAGTAGTGATAATAATAAATAGTGCTAATTAATTTAGCATAAGGCCTACACAATGCAGAATTAGCATTCAATACAGCTGAAAAATGAAGAGACAAAAAAATGTTAAATGTGAGATAATTTAACTGCAGACAGACAGACAGACAGACAGACAGACACACACACACACACACACACACACACACACACACACACATATCTTTCTTCGGCTTTCCAGGATGGGGCATGGGTTATGTACGAGAAGAAGTGCTGCCAAGTCTGTGGCAGCAAGAAATAAGTGATAGAAGCCTATGTTCAAAAGAACTATTCATGTTCAGAACTTCAATTAATAAAGATTAAGAAGAACAGAACAGTTGTACTTTTAAAATGTATACCTGAAACGTTGTTTTTTTTTTGGTGAATACTTGTTGTGGCCGAGGCTCACCTAGACTGTACCTCCAGCGGCCCCGGGTAATTTGAGTTTGAGACCCAAACAATGAAGCATAATTTTTGGTTGGCACATAATGTTCATAATGTTTAATAATAATAATATTCCATCTCGTAACCAACGCATACGCCAAATGTTTTTTCTCCATCAAACGACTCTGCCTTTTACTTTAGGTGTCATAAACAAAAAGACTAAACATCTGCTTTCTGATAGTTTACTAAAAATCGTATTTTGGTATGAATGTAAAGCAATAGAACAGCTGTACGGAAAAGTCAGAAGTTGTGGATCTACATAACTCCCGTTAGAGCCCAGTGTATGTTACCTAGATCTAGATCTATGTGATAAAATACTATACTGTTTTTACATTGAACCCGAGGAGAAAAGGCAAGTTGTCTATAGATCTATATATATTTATGATAAAGATCATCTGAATACTTTTAGCTTTAAAAAAAGGTGCAAAAACTGCTCTGAATACTTTATCCGTCCGCGTGTTCGCCATGTGTAATGATTGTTGTTTCTGTTTTCGCAGGGAGTTTGTGGAACAACCTAAAAGGTAAGACCCCGTCTCCATTATATTATGGTATCCTAAAGCTAGAAACAAGCATGTTAAAAAAAAAAGAAAGAAAAGAAAACATGACAGCATAATTCACCCTTTGAAACTATGCATAACTATAATATAACAATATATATATATATATGTGTGTGTGTGTGTGT
>NW_004797295.1:232872-244158 GCF_000002075.1 Aplysia californica | reverse complement strand
AGAGAGAGAGAGAGAGAGAGAGAGAGAATAAATACTTAATTATTTTTCTCCAGCAAGTGGCACGTTCAGAGGTAATCGGTACGTCAAGGGAAACGACTATGCAGTGGTGCTGCTCTATGACGTCAAAGGTTACATCGCAGGCATCCAAGCCTCTGTAAGTTTTTAAAAGAATTTTTCACTCGCTATATATACAGAGATGGTCGTTTCCTGGTGGCAGCACAGGAGTCTCAAAAGTTGAGACTCTGGCCAGGATTCTTATATCTTTGATGACGACCAGTTTGTATGACGATCACAGAAGACCACTCAAACACGAGAGTTAATAATTGTAAGCATATTATGTCTCCTTACGGGCGATGCGACGGGGAAGGACTCTAACAATTTTGATGACGAAGGGTCATTTTATCATTAAACCAAATTTCCATATTATTATTAGCACCCACCCCTCCACCCCCTCACTCCAAAAAGGAAAAAAGGCAGTATACCTCAAAGCCAACCCTATGTGAGCTTGCGTGTGTGCGTGCCTGCCTGCCTGCGTGCCTCATGTTGACGATGAGCTAGGGCATTCGCGACCAGAGTGAATTCACACACACACACACACACACACACACAGTCACACGTGAGCAGGCGGTCCATCCGACCCCGACACATGCCAACAACACATGAGTTGGTATGAAAGAAGGCCGCTGATTTGTCGCATGCAATCGGCTAAGTGAATAATGGTTCACGATGCAGATGCAATGGATGGTTTCCGAGAATAGATACAGTTCGCTGTGGGAGAAAGATGAGTGAAGCCCCTTCTGCAGGGGTTGTTCACCCTGGAAGCGACCTCATAGAATCCGAGCTAGCTGATTTAAGTTTAAGTGTTCGTTGAATATATCCGCGTTATTTTTATTGATTTTAAAGAAGAAAAAAGAAATTGGGGAATCCATCTCCTTTCGTTGAATCCGAGCTCCACTGTATATGATAAGACAATTTACTTCTATAAAAAATGCTCTCTACAAGATATTGTAGCGTCGGTAGTCTTGTAGATAGGTTATTGGATTCGTAATCATGAGAATGTGGCTTCGAGGGTTCGAGTCTCAGGCCCAAATTTGTGTCTTTGAGAAAGGCACTTTATGCAAAATTTCCTAACTTGACCCAGGTGGGAATGGGTACCTTGTCATGGATAGCAAAAGATCTTGTCTGTATGTTAGCGCTATAGCGCCTATAAAATGGCAGCCTGAACTGTATGCTTCCCAGGAAATTGAGATTGTTTCAGAACGCTATTTATTAGTTAGTTCTGCTGGGGTAATTAGATTGTAAAGCGCTTGATCTATTATTATTAACCCTTTGAGCCCTGACGTCCTGAGGTTATGATGCCCCTCTGCCTGAGCTCCTGAGCGATTCACGGCTTCATTCATATCTTCGTCAGAATCACATTCTATATCACGCTCGGGGCAGTCCTCATCATTACCGGCATCTAATTCAGAAAGATCTTCTAAATATAATCAATAATGTCCTGTTTTCTGTGAGCATTTTGTTTCAGGTGGGCTACTGGGGGATAGGGTCTCACTCAAAGGAGTGCCGGTGGTTAGCCATAAAAGGGAAATTTTACGTGCCACCGGTGTATCAGTGTCTGAGGATCAAAGGGTTAAGATATATTGCCCCTGGCACTGATGAAGATTCATGTATTATTTTGTACCTCAAACACAGGACAAAATACACCACTCTCCAAATTTAGTTTAACACTGTTGTTACTGAGGACATTTTCCCTACTATATATATATCTCAATCAGATCAGTGATCCTTCTACTTCTAGTGTTCATTCTTTGATCAAAATCATCAAAAGATTAAAAGGTAAGCAAACAACAAGTTTTTCAATTCACATGAAATTTGCTGACATTCAGAAATAAACATAAAAAAGCAAAGAACAATGCTTGTATTATATTAACAACATGAATCTATTTACAATGAGATGATAAAAGTCATGATAAAAACTTATATAAACACTTCTGTTCCTTGTGTTGCATCCACAAGTCAGTACATTCATCTAAATGTAATCCATAAATTGCAGTTGGATAAACACTCTGTCCATCTTGTACGTAAAGCTACGAGTTCTCGCTGCCAGTCGCGATTTGTACAAAGACAAAGGAAACTCGCACTGATGACCACATGGAGACAGGAACATCTCCACGTAACACACCTTCCAGGACATGCCACACACAGGTGAAGTGATAAGAACACATTCACAGTCACTGGATACGACGATGATCCACTTTCTCCAGAGAAACCAGTCTGTGAAAAAACGTTAAGGTACGAAAAACAAGGAGGAAAGTTTGTTGGTTTATTGCATCATGAGCTGATGGATATGACTTAGAATAAAAAAAACAAACTCAAAATTCCAAATAAATCTTCAAATATAAGAAAACAACAATAGAATATATAAAAAGTAAATGGTGACTAGTATAATTCAACCCCAAGACCTCAGCATTTAGAGTCGTATGCACCACTCTTTCAAATCAACTGCGGCCCCTTTGCCAGAACAAGGAGTCACAATCAATAACTCCTCAGTATAAACAGATGATGACAGCAACAAACAGAAAAAACTACATACAATCTTTAAACCAAAGATCTGCAATGTAGTATGAGATCGCCAAACTTTCCTTTTCTTTTCTATCATAACATTAATCCTCTCATAAAAAGAACAAACACAAATTTATAAACAAACAGAACAAATTTCAAACATTCCGTTAACACATTACACCCTAAAGGTCTGGACGGGAAGCCCATTGTTAGATCCTAAGCAAGGGGAAGGAACCCACCTCCCGTGAATACAAGCCTTTAAAAAACGCATTAAAAAAATACTTAACAAATTCCAAAAATCCTGAAAAAAAAGTTAAAACGAATAATGAAAGTAGTTTCCGAAAAATATAACTTTATGTAAGCGCAAACTGTTGGAAATGTTCTAACTTTAGTTCAGTCGGGGTGTCCGACCCGTCACTCTCACTCTCAGCCTCGCGGTCGGGCCCTAGATCTAAATTCTAGATTTTCTACGTCTTATCAATCTGAATCGCCCCAAACTCTTGCTACAACGTTTTCATCAAAATCTGAGTCATCTGATTTGTCATATATGCTTGCATTTGCTCAAATCCATCGTTATTTCCTTTTTCGAACTCAATTTAGGTACCACAAACTGAAATTTCAAAGTCCTCTGATTTCATAGTCAACTGTACCACCTTATAGAATTTATTATTCTGAGCATTTTGATACCAAATTTACACATATAGCTTCATTTTTAACAAAGTTATGAACATCTGAAGTTGCAGAACAACGTTATATTTTTTAAACTGCGAAATGTCTGCACTTTGAGAAGTCACAACATTCTTAAATTTGAACGGACATTCATAAAAACTTGTAAACACACACCCACATAGAGAACGAGCCCAATTTTTTTACAGGGCTATCAAATAACCAGAAGATGGAAATTTATAGACGCAAACATGGCTTTTTGACCAAAATGGCAAGAAATACAAGGGGAGGTTAAAATCCCCACTCGCGACCACGGGCCTATCGGCTGCACGCCGGGCCGTGTTGATGGGAAGGAGAGAGAATTTATACGAAACCGGGGCGATGGTGCCCTGCTTGCGAGCTGACAGGGAGCGTCCAGTACTTATTTGCGTATAAAGGCTGCGTTATTCTTGAAGAGGAATGAATGGGCTTTCTGCCGATATATTTCCGTAGTCAGTCTGATCACTGGTTCCCTAAAAAAACAGCATCGAAAGTTTTCACACGCAAATCTCTTCTATTAATTCTTTAAGGACAGTTTTTAGAAATATATCACCGGAAAGAGCGTTTTCTCATCTTGAAATATCGACGAATCAGATTGCAGTATTTAATATCATACACTCCCCGTTCCTGTTCAACCGAGGTCACTCTAAAAATCAATACATGAAACGCGCGGCCGCGACAGTGAAAACCTTGATAGTGTTGTCTTTTATTCCGGAAGATTTTACTTTCAAAAGAATTGTTGATTAAAATAAATAATACCACTAAAAAGAGGAAAAGCTCCTCTTTCTTCTGATATTTCATGTGTCTGAAGGTGTGCATGATCACACCGAGTCTTAGGAGGAAAAAATATATGGGTTTTGGTCTCCGAGACAGTGCGCCACGGGGGTGCAAGGCCAGTTTGCGGTACCTACTCAATTGTGTTGCTTTTCAACAAGTCGAGACACCTACAAAGTGTCGGTAACGCGACTGCACTTCTGTCGGCTCTAATACTAAAAGCACTGGCCCGAAAAATTTCGTTTCGGTATCAAATGAAAGAAGAAACATTTTGCAATAACTATGCAAATCAAAATCTCGGCCCCAGAGTCTCGTCAAGGCGAGACTTCGTTTCTAAAGATGTTAGGTTGGTGTGGGCGATTCCGGGCGAGTCAGTTGGAGCGCGTAAGGGAATTCCCGGGCGGTCCCGGGCGAGTTAGGGTGTAATGTGTTAAAAATCCCATTCGGTTAATTAAAAAAAAGAAAACAGAAGTAAATTCTGTACTAGTCTACAGGGCGGTGTAACTTTTTTTTATTGAATAGACTAAAATTTCAGAAACTACACTATACATGTACTCCTTTGGAGTGTTAATAGAACCAACCAACGTATAGTTGGACAAAAGGATACGGTTTGAGCTGCTCCGCAAAGTTCTTCATGTCGTCTCCTATCTGCTCCTGGCCCAGTGGCGCCACCACGCTCAGCTCCACCAAGTGAGACGAGCCCAGAGGTTCCAGGTTCGACTGATCTGTTTTTCCTGGTTGCTGAAGCTGACAAAATGAGAACACATAAAATTGCTTCTATAAATGATTGTGCTAAAAATGTCTCTTGCATCATTTAAAAACGAGATGCATGCAACTCTGGAGCCATGTTGAATAAAGACTATCATTTCAATGCCCTTTCAGATAGCAGGCAAAACAGAAGCACATCGTATGATAACAGCTATTAAATGCACATGAGATAAAAATAAAAAGAGACAACAGAGCAAAAGAACAGAAGATGGACCAAAGAGAAGAATTCTCCAACCACCCAGGTTAAAAAATACTTGAGTACAGCATCAAAGACATTTCAGTTTCAAGACGAAAGAGAAAGAATTGGCGTCAATGACAAAATGGAACACATGAAGTTGATGAAATGATGCAAGACAATGTGACATTCAGTGTCATAGTACTGAACTTATTCTTACACTAGTACTAGTACTCACTGCCATTTGGACTTTCTATCTTGCATTGACCTAATTTGCCATGTGTGTCACTACTAAAAGGCTTAAAATAGAGATCAATAGAGCAGAGACACATTTAAAATCCTCCTCCTAAGCCTAACCCTGCTGCAAACACAACCACTACAAATTCTACAGCTGTTTATCCCACAACTCAGTATCACAACCTAATGAGGCGATTTCCTAATCTTTTCTTTCAACTTAGAAAATTAACCAAATGAGCAGCTACAGAACAGAGACAAACTAGCTTCCTCTAACAACTCACAGCCTCTTTTTAAACCACCAGTATTTTTTGTTTGTTTTTGGTACAGTTCTATCAAGAACTAAATCAATCATGTCTTTAACATAACATTCTTGAGTGGGCCTACTTTTCTTCCAGGACTTGAGTTGTATTTCTAAAAATAATTCCACTGACTCAACAGACAAAAAATCACAGCCAACAGCCCAAACCACAAACAACAGGGCACATAAGGTCAAGCAGAGATCACAATTTGTTAGGGAAATTTTTGTCAAAGAAATTTTCACTCTTGGTCTTACTTTCCATCATTTACTCTAATTCCAAATATAAAACACTTCACCATTACTTTGCTAACTCTTTCAGACTAACGATTTTTCAGAGTACATTTAGTGGAGAAAAAAAAGGCTACGGTGTGTCTGTGCCAAGGTGCAGTAAGAATTTAAAATAAAATATATACTTGTAGACGGCCACTTGTATAAAACGATCACCTGTACAAACAGCTACTTCCCATTTTCCTCTTGCAATTTTCTTTTTTACATTACAATGACACTGTGTAAGGTGGCCACCTGTCTAAGACAGCCACTTTTCTCCTCGACAATGGGTGACAGTCTTGAAGCTTTGTTCCCACTTACCTTGAAGATTTTGTAGACGGTGACTTTCATACGACCTTTGTGGAAAAAGAAACCTTGGGCGACATAATCATGGTCTAACCTGCAGATGCAACAAACAAGATTAAAAAACAATCAGAGTCACAAAGAATGTTATCAGATTATTGCTGGAAAAACATTTCCAAGAGGAGCCATACAAAAATTTCTCATCACAGCCTTCTTTTGCAAAGTACTGGAGACCCATTTTCACTTGAAAGTCACTCCTAACTTCTCATCATACCAGACCTTTAGAAAATTTCCGATTCTTACATTATTGATAAAAAGTACCGGGAATTCATTTTAAAGAGGATGCAAAATCAAACTGCTAATCACAGGTAACAACAGAAAAGGGGATAAAAATACTGCCGTAAGCTGACAAAATGCCTTTTTAAAAATATTCACAGCAGTTTCCAGAAGAGGCCTTTTGTCAGCATAACCGTTTAAAAGTGTTCTTCCGAAATTTGAATTCTAATTTATGAAAAAACTAGATCTAGTCATAGTATCACTTTAATTCTTTCACAGAAGTAGGGTAACTGATCAGGCTTTCCATTTAGCAAATAAAAAAATTTGGCTGCAAAAATTAAAAAAGGCATTTTGTCAGCTTATGGCATAATATTTTTTATTTCAAAACATACCGGAAGCCCATTTCCATGAGGAAATCACGAACATTGGGAGAACATGCAACGTCTAGACAAGCCCGAACCAGGGTGTGACGTCCTCTGTCTCCGACCTCAGCTTGACCCAAGTAGCGGATGTGGCTGAGGGAGATTCATCAAACTAATAGGGTACCGGTACAAAATCACTTCCACGGAAAAACTGAATAAACGTGTGTGTGCCTAAAGAAAGGTACCAAAAATCGGATTTTGACCATTTTGAGTTAAGGGTTGAATCTAAAAGGAAATTCAATGCGGTACACAATGGGTTTTTTTTACTTGTTTAGATTATATCTCAAGTAGTGTTTGAGATATTGCACATTATGTGAGGTAGGGTATAGAAATATAATTTTGAGAAAAAGAGCTTTTAGGTTTAACAAACGTGAGAACACATACAAACTTTTTAAAAATCAATTTTTAAAACGTAGTTATTCAAGGAAAATTCATTTCCAATATAATGGCATTCAGTTTATAACGATATCATGAATGGAATTCAACGGTAAAACTTAGCAGGGAAGAGAAAACGAGCTTCAACAAAAGATTTTAACACCTTTTAAAAGCAGTTCTCATTATTTGTTTTTATTATACCCTTCCCTCAAAATAATTCAAAATAAAATATTTAGAAGTTAAATCAATGAAAACCCTTAGACTTAGAGCACACAGTAAAAAAATGTTGGATCTATCTTTTTTTATAAGAAACACATTTTGGTCAAAAAAGTGATTTTTGTCATTATCAGCCTGTAGCTCGAAACAGTCAGGGGTGACTTTTGGTACCTTTCTCTAGGCGCACACACAAATGTCTTCTGTCAATTTGCATGGTCTAAGGTAATCAATGGTATGTGTGAGTGCATGCATGACTGTGTGTATGCGCGCGTTCAGGTGGGAGTGTGTGGGAGTGTTGTCTGAAGGTGCGAAAAGTATATGCCTGCATAAACATGTGTATATGTAGGCCTACATGTATGTGTATGTCAGCAGTGCCCACTTGCAAACGTGAGGAAGAGTGAATGATTGAGAATATTTGTGAACATGTATAGGTGGGATTATGTGCAAGGGCTGGTGTGTTGCATGAATATGTAATTGCAGACAAGCCTCTTGCTGGCACCTACACTTGGGATAGAGTGCATGAGCAGGCCGCTGCCATGGAAACAATGCAATCGTGGGAAAATGAACACTAATATTAGAATTTGTGTTCCCAAATGTTTGTGTAAAAAAAATACAAGTGAAGAGAGGGAAGAGAGAGACTGTTTGGTTGAATCAATCCTGTATAAAGAGATACTATATCAAGAGTAACAGCTGCATAACTTCTTTAGTAATTTTCCCTTTGGAAAATAGCACTATATGAAGGTATGATGCAAGAGAGATTCTAAGCGGTCTTTTCAGACCAAAACCCTCCCCAAAACTTCACCTATTTTCAGACTTACACAGTTTGCAACTGTTACTGTCAATGAGACATAATTGATTAATTTATCATGTATTAATTAATTAAACAAAGATGAGAAGGCTTGTAAAAATTCCAGACAAGAAAAACACCAGTCATTAATCCTGCCAATTTTCTCTTCTTCTTTTTGATCCCCTCTTTTCCTATCACAAACACATTCATCATCCGTGCCCTCAACCTTCAATATATCAGACAGTGCCCCCCCCCCCCCTCCCCTATTTTCTCAACCTTATAGTTTCAAGTGTTCTTGTAGGTGTCTTTCTCCTTCCAGTTTCGTTCACCTAGGTGCTTTCACTCAAGTTGCATGTCATCACATATTCAACCCCATACGTCAGGAGTATCCATTATCAGTAGTCGAGTCTCAGAAAATTATTATTCACGCTCCTGAAGTTTATGTCGCACCATGGTCTGACGTAAAGCGCTGAACTGTAATTGTTTGTTGGTATAAGAGACAACAATCAGAACAAATAACACCCTCCCCCCCACAAATGTTTTTTCTACACATTCGAAAGAAAAGCTTTGCTTTTTAGATAATTTTTCTCTTCTTTTCCCATCTTCTGCCTTTGAATTTTGCTGGTGCTACCCCCAACCTTTTCCTACTCATTCTGATCTATTCCTTTCTATTTCGTTCCTTTTCTTTTCTTGGACCTCCCTACTTGTCTCGCCCTGCGTTACTTCTGTTGTTTCTGCTGCTGCTGCAGTTACTGTTCGCACGTGTCCTTCCCATTCTGTTCATCTTTTTTCTAATGTCTCCTTTCTCATCTTCCTTCCTCTAACGAGTATCTGAACCACTATGTAACAAGGATATATCTTTTTTCCTCTTGGCAAGTACAAGTTATCGTCTGTTTTGATCATTCCTTCTCATGGTTCCTGATAACATGCTTTCGTTTTGGACATGTTTTGTTGCTTTTGTGGTTGTTAGATGGCTCTAATTCTCAAAATCCCCTTTTCCGACACCGCACAGAGCGAATCCCACCAGTCCGGAAGAAACAATATGAAAGTGTGTCAGTTGAGGCAGATCATGACTGCATCCCGTCTTGTACTCCCATACTGGATAAATGATCATTATTGATGTGATCCCTGGTTTCTCTCGTCAAGTCATGCCACGAACGCACACGCTGAGAGCTATGTAGTTCTAGATTATTAACTCCAAGTTCCAGCGTTTGGGAGTTATGTCATAGCAGCTGTTGATGTACATTGTATACTGAAGCCAGGAACATTACATACAGTGACAAAACGCAGCTGATAAAAAGCTGTATATTCTGTGCCTTATCAACAGGTGACCGCCATATCGGACAAGTCACAGATAACAAGACTGTTTGAAAATCTTCCAATGAGCCCAAAGTATTACGTTAATGCCTGCGTTCCATAGAATTTCATTTGCATTATGTACTATGTTCTGTTTTGCGACGGGAATTCAACTTTTTTTTTACAGTGATTTTGGCCCAAAAAGGAAAAATAGATTTAATCAAAGAAAGCATTCAGCTCGCGAATAATTTGTTCAGTAGCTATGTTCTCCACCATAAATGGTTAAACAGAGACAAAAGGGGTAAATTACGGGCATATGATTATTCAAATCTTATGGTACCTTGTCAATGACTATTGATCATGTGAGACTTCTCTCCTTAAACTAGTTAAACGTTGCCTAGTTGAGTTATTATAAGAGAGCCTCGGTGATCTGTCTTGTTTTCAGGACAAAGTATCATCAGGGCACTCGTCTCGTACGCAGAAGATTCCGGATTCGACCAGGCAGAAAAATATCACATTTTGTTTTAGAATAGAAAAATAAACATGCTTTTGGTGGTGGGGCTGGGATTCAAGGCAAAGATTCAAACACATTCAAATGACACAAACGGACAGTTTTGCAGGAACTGAAAAGACAGTGTACTTTCGAAGCTCAAAAAACATCATACATTTTGTGTCTCGTGTTTTTATTTCTGAAAGATGCAATGAAATCAGTGTATAATTATATCAAAATCTGCAAAGGCTGCCATTTCTCTGCGTTTTGTAGAGAAGCAGAATACACAGGTCGGTCAACAGAAGTTGAGATAATATTTGTCAGTGAGGTAGATGTGCATAGTAGACAGGTTTTTCACGGACTTCAGACACGTTGGGACAGTTTGCATGAACCCCTGTAAAAAGAACATGAAACAGCATGAAGCATGTTACCAAGAAGCCTTTCCTGTAAGTACAGACAGAACTTTGTCAAGAGGGCTCATGACAACCAATGATGAAGAGGCCTTAAGAGGCTCGACAAACGATTTCCACTCGCCCTCAAAGTAACAATAAAAGAGTTACGGGGTGAATGATTATTTCAAAATGTTAGCAGTGCAATCATATCTTTTTTTTTAAGCTGGTTATTTTTTTCTGTACTTTTCTGGGTTTTAAGGCTTAAAATTGTAACAATTCTTTGGCTAGTCTGCAGCTGTCGTAGGACATGCCTGTCTGGCCCTTATCTCGTATTCACCTGAGTTCACTTTATCTCTTTAAAAAAAACGGACTATGTCCTCCAATAGTACACTTTTCGTATCTGTGGCTCTATTTTGGAGCAGGACATGCAGTTAGTGGACAGCTTCCACTACAGAACCCTTTTTAAAATAAACCCAACATGATAAGATGTTTAGGACAATCATCCCATGATAATGATCTAGAAGGGTTGTTGGAAGCACGTGTTGCTTGATTTACAGATTCCCTCTGCGCATCACAATCTTAACAGAATTTCACGAAGACATAGAGAATCATCTGTGTTCTATTTCCACAGTCTCTTCGTCAATCCCCCACCCCTATCGCTCCATATGGGGCGTAAGCCACCCCCCCCCTCTTCATAGCCTCCTACGTCTGTTACACCATCCCCTACCCCTCCTACTATGCAGAACCTTCTTACTATTACTACGGAGAATGACACCACCAGCATCCTTCCCTGTCTCCCCCACGGGTGAACAGAGTTTGTCACTCCACTCCTAAATTCCCACAACAAGCTGCTGTACAGTCGAGGGCAGCAGCTACGCAAATCCTCTGCCAAGCCCACAAGGAAGCACCGCCTATCGAAGCCGGGGTCTTTGTGCCCCCCTAC
>NW_004797295.1:227558-232772 GCF_000002075.1 Aplysia californica | reverse complement strand
CAAGTCTAATAAAAATGGATGCAAAAGACAAAAGTACAGGTAGTGGTAATCTCATCCTTGCGACTGAACAAGCACAAAAATACAATCACACACACGCATGCACACACACACACACACAAACACACAGGCAACTTACGCAGGGGCATCTGGTCTGTCTAAAGCATGGCGGACACGAAACAAAACAAACTGACTCTGCTGTGTGGTGCTGGAGTTTCCTGTTAGACAATCAAAGTGCATATTATTATTTTTATTGTGGTGTCTTCAAATTCAACAACTATACAAGAACAAACTTAGAAAAGGGTATGAAATGGGTAAATCTCAATCACCAACACTAGATTCTAATTTATTGCATTTAAAAGATGTAAGAAAAAAAAATGTGAACTATTTTATCACAATTTCTTAAACTAAAGCTCAAATACTTATCTGAAAGTCTCTCGCCCCATCAATAATTTACGATAAAAGTCAGCAAGACACAATAGCATGAGGTTTGAGTAAATTAAATTTTTGCTATGATGAGAACAAAAAGCAAATGTATCGCCACCATTGTGATAAAATTGGATAAGAGACATCGGGTAACTTTTTCAGGAGAAGAAAAACACTGATTTATTAAAAGTAAAAGGAGGTCTTAGAGTTATCCAATTTTTCCACTCTTAAAAAAGTCCACTTTCAGTTGTTTATTTGAATATAAATTTTTAACCAGCATATGATATATATATACAGATGCTTTGTAGAATAGGCTTCACGAAAAAAGCAAAATTAATTTTGTAGTTATCCGATCTTATCACCGTGGTGACGAATACTTTACAAATATCAGGGACACAACTATCAAAAGAAACAACAGCCTAAGTTCCAGTTGCTAAAGATATTAGATATCCCTCGATTAGACACGCTCTCTTAAACAAAAACTGATAATCATTCAGATCAAATAACAGATTGTAACAGAATGAAAAACTCATACATGCAAGGACAACCTTGGAAAAGTATCAGCAGTCAATTTTTTTTTCAGACTTGAATAAAGCCTATTTCACTCTTTTTGTATCGAGCACTGTCACACCACCATGTTCATACACAAGTCACATAGTGAGTGGACAAACTGCGGCACGCAAAGAGGTAAAAAGAAAGAAAAAAATTTCAAATAATCCAAGTGGTTAACCCTATCCGTACGTCATGTTTTACTATCTTATCCATAAGACGTGAAGAACTCTGTGCCACTTCTTTCCAAAGAGAAAATTTACTGTTAATCTGATCCGTACGCTTTGCTTAGCAGTCTGTCAAAATGATTTTTTGAGAAATACTGAAAGTTTTAAAGAGAACTTCAGACTAGAACTATTATAAAATGTGAAGAATACAACCCTGGGGGTACAAAAGGACCCCATGGCGTACGGAGAGGGTTAAATAGAAAATATTTAATTTTCATTCAAGGCCCTTACTGAGCATGTAAACAGCTTCATAATCATTGAAAGACTCTGGACTGTTCTCGGCATTGTCGCACAGACCCCTCAGTCGATGGAGCAGGACATCCCTGTGGGCATCCAGTATACTACCCTGAAACACAGAGAACATTAGAGGCAAAAATATGTGAGATTGACAATATTCTTGAGTCAATAGGAAATACAAAGACTATATGTATATACAGTCGAACCTGCCTTAACGGAAACCTGTCTTAACGGAATCTCCCCGCTCCCCCCTTGATATATTCCTCTTATTACCTGTATAAAACGGAAACCTGTCCAACCCGGAAACGGAAAGAAAAATCTGCTCCCTTCCGAGGGTTTCACCTGTCTAAGACGGAAAATGCTTTGCCCGATCAGCCCTGATTTGAAACAAAACTCGCAAGTTTGGTTCCGCCGGTTCTAAACTTAACGCTATGGTCATACCGCTGGGCATGGAAGGGGAGTAGGGGTGCAATTTGGGGGTAGATGTTACCCAAGGAGCTTAAAACTACTGTAAACTCCTTGATGTTACCCCATCATGTGAGCCCTGAGTGATGCAGATGGTCAGTGTAATGTGGGTGTGAAATCTCACAACTGCTCGTGAGAGTGCTCCAGTAGCCAGCCACCACGATAACTTTCCTGGGTAGCCAGAAGCCAGAAGTGTGAAATCGCCCTGATCTTACGGCCTGCCGAGAAAAGAGTTCCTCGAATCGTTGTTACAATGAAGGCAGTGAGAGGTGGCATTGGTGGGTGGGGCTAAGGGTGGAAGCAAAGGAGATGTTCAAACGTTTCTGTTTTTGATTGGTCAAACAGTGGTCCTATGAAAGGCAAGCACTGGTGGTAATTGGATAAGTAAGACTGACGTATGTCCTTATCAGACAGGATAGCAATTGAGAGGTGAGAAGTTTTGACCACTGCTTGACGATTGGACAAGCGATCCTTGATCCCACCAGCTGGGCCTTTGAACCCCCCACCTTCCCCCACCTCAACCTCCATCTCCCCCCTAAATTCCCCTGCCTAAGACTGAATTTTTTTCTTGCTCCCTTGTGATTCCGTCTTACACAGGTTCGACTGTATATATATGCTAGCTGGGCCCCCTTTCGATGAAAGTGAAAGGAATGATCGGTGCTTTAATATCAACTAAAAGTCATAGGCCTACTATATTTACATTCTACTGAAATGGAGCAAAAAATCTTGACAGATGCAAAAAATTAGAGGGTCTAGATCTATACTCTCAAAACAAAATGTGCCTCGGGAAATATCACTTCCGGGTTTTTTAAAATTACAGAGACAGAAGCGTCGTCCTACAAAAGCGATTGGCGAAATAAAGACATTTAGCGTTTTGCAGCAAAACTGTCTCAAAACTGAAAAAACGAAGGGCGTCGTGATCTGGGGAGTATTTTAAAGAATCTTTTGGCGAAAACCGCATGTCGATGCAGCCATTAAAAAGCCTTTTGAATAGCAAAATTCGGCCACCACAAATAGATAGTAAATATATATATGAGCCTTTGCCAAAAGGTGGGGATTTCTTCATATATGTATACTTTACAAAATCCTTTCTTATTCCAATGAAAATGGTGCTTCAGCTTTGAACTTTGTATATGTCGTGCTTGATATGAGGTTTCAGCTAAGGGAGCAGAGAAATAGAAGTTGGGCCATCAGAAGAAATCTTACAAATATTTTTAATTCTGAAATCGATGTATTTTTAGAATGCAAAACGTGACACGCCAAGTTTGTACTTTTTCTGTTGTCAAGTTCAACAACGAAATAGACGGACTGTAGTGTGATGGCTTGTCACAAAATGTGACCCAAAAACATTGTACAAATGAACTTATACAAATAGAAGACTGTATTACAATGTATTCACAATGAAAAAATATTCAGTAGCTGTTATGTTAAAGTAAAATTAAGCAAATTTTTCCTGTTAAGATATGCTCACTTAAAAATACTAACCCCTCTTTCCTACTTCACCGTTATGCCGTAAATACTTCAAGTTCTCAGTCCAGTCTGAACGATGCATAAATAACTAAAGAAAAAAGAAAATGGCATAACTTTTCTCCCTGTGAAAGACAATGATATGTAAAATAGCGAAGAGCTAATCGGGAGTCATAATCATTTGGTATTATAAGGAGTTGACTCCCATTCATCACTTGATGTTATTAGGAGTCAGAGATCATAACAATGTGATCCTTTAATGTGTTTGTTGAGGGTTAGGAGTAGAGGTAGGGGTAGGGGTAGGGGTAAGGGTTGGGTTAGGGGTTGAGTTAGGGTTAGGTCTCTTGTATTTGTCGAGGTGGTCGCTTGTTATGGAAGTCCTTCCTATTATTATGAGACAGTGCATGGAGAGGGGGAGTAATGTCAGTAATTTTTGTGATTATAAGTCAGTGATTAGTTTCAGCGTGATTAGGGTTGTTGTTGTTAGCAATCCAGTAGCACCTGAGCATTAACTCTTCTGCATGATGCCATTCTGTAAGCTGTATGTCTGTTCTAATTGTTGTCTTGAGGAGTAGAGGCAGTTAGATGTGTGGGGTCGCTTGGGAAAAAACATCCCCTCAGATCGGTTAGTTTTCTACAGAAGAACAGATGACGTTCCATTGTCTCTGAGGGGTAGTCACATAGTGGGCAGACTGCTTTACTCCAACTCGGTTGAGATGTTAATTGAGGGGCACAAGTTGGAAGATTATTGATTGATCTCCCCTCCTCAACTCACTGATTGGATCTTTCACCAGTGGTTTATTCATGGGGCCATACATCATTCTTCCTGTCATACCTGAGTGATTAGGGTAAGTTTTCTGTTCTTTTAAGGTAGTTGTGGGGGGTGTTTCCGGAGGCTCAGCCCCCTGATCAGTCGTTGCCTTTCTTTTTTTGGTTACGGTAAGTTTTAGGGTTAGGTTCCCTTTTTTCTTTCATTTAAAACACGAGTGAAATGAAATCGGTTACTAGTATTTCTATCTTTAACCCTTACGACATGGGCGCACGAAAAACAACAACACAAAGGTAGACCGGTACGGAGAAAGCCGTGCTTGTCCATGGTGGCAACTCAAACTATGAAAGTCCTCCCTAAATGCAAATGAGGTAGACTCGACTCAGAAATTGACTTTTGTTTATCTTTTTTTACTTTGAAGCAGATTGAATCATCTTTCGTAATTTTGCGAAGGAACCTCGATAAAACCCTTTGAGGTAAAAGATAAATGTGCTTTTGTGACTCCCAATAACATCAACTGCATAAATGGGCAATCGACTCCCAATTACCAGTTGACATTATGGGGAGTCGACTCCAAATAACGCTTTCCTAAAATAGTTCCCTGAAACTACACCTTATTTGTGAATAGCTTCATTCAAATCACAGATGAGTACCATAGTAGCCCTAAAAGGAGAAGAGAGCTTATGGCTGCAGCTTCCCTACATCAAAGATCACAAAGATTGCTAAAGATGGCACCATCCTAAAAGGCTACATTACCTGCAAAAGGTACTCCTGCTGAGGGGCAATGCTTTTCAAAGAGGGAGCAAGCACAGCTGCTTCCATGTTGCGGTTTCCAAATCGCACTATTCACAGCAGAGCAATTCTTTCTCCTACAGGTTCACTGAAAACGTTTCCTGTGTGAAGGAGATGAAAAAAAAGAAGAAAACATACGTGAAAAAAGCCAGCACATTCTAATGGAAAACAGCGATTTGCCAGCCTGACAAAAGAGTCAACCTTTTTGCCTCATGTATAGAAGGCTGAGTAACTGTATCATACAATAAACTATAGGGGCAGCACACCCATCAATATATATATATA
>NW_004797295.1:220604-227427 GCF_000002075.1 Aplysia californica | reverse complement strand
TATATTTATATATATGTGTATGTATGTAAATGTTCTAGTAATCAGCAAATAAAAAATGAGCTATCTGGCTTAAAAATTTGCAATATGACCAAGGAACATTTTCCCTGGGGTGTCAACGGACATGGATGACAGGGGTTGTAGCATAAAAATAACTCAAACAAAGTCTAATGTTTTTCTAAGAGCAAAGCGGCACTGAGCGACTACAAGGGCTCAAAGCACAGGGGATGCTAAATTTCTAAGACATCTGCACATGACATAGTGACATAGACTGTCCAGGTCTGGTAATTTTTATCGGCCAATTTTTATACCCTTATACACCGAGAAAGTTGGCAGCGAGTTGGGATAGCTGAAAATGGAGAGAAAGAAAGAGCAAGAGAGATTTATATACTATACAACTCACCATATCTATTTCCTGATGCAAGTATACTGCTAAATCCAATTTGCTTTGTTTTACAAATGTTGAAATATTTCTGCCTTCCTCTGCTTGTTTTGGTGAACTTGTGCAAAGCATTTCACTTTGTTATGAAGTCTGACTTTTACAAGAAGAAGTGCCAAAGAATCTAGATCTAGAACTTGACAGGGAGATGAGCACTGAATTAGATCTAATAGATCTAAACAAAAGAAACTATCTCCAGAAGTGAGGAAGCCAAGATCTAAAACCTAGATTTACAATAAATCTATCTATCTAGAATCTAGATCTAGATATAGATCTACTTAGAACACAAGTTACAACACACGCTTTCATTTATGGTGAATACAAAGGTGTGTGTTTTGAAACAAATTTTCTCCGAAGTGTATACAGACCCGGTAACCGAGAACAAAGTCACGAAGTATACAGACCCGGTAGGGGAACTCTTTTGTGATTTTGGAAAGTTTCAGCGCCCAGAGCCGGTAGTGTGTGTGTGTGTGAGAGAGAGAGAGAGAGAAAGAGAGAGAGAGGGAGAGAGAGAGAGAAGAGAAGTGCTAGCAAAATGTATGACATGCCCCAGTTGGCAGGAGGGAACGAGAGAGAGAGTGTGAAAAAAGTGGGGACAAAGAAAGACAGAGACAAACAAAGAAAAAGAGAATGCGAGTGATACACATAGACAGAGGAGAGAAAGAGAGAGAGAGAGAGAGAGAGAAGGTGACAGCTCGATTAAAATTATGTCATTGTTCTTTTCTTCAAATTGTGATTCCTCCAACTCCAAAACGGAAGAAAAACGATCGTTCATTGAAAACACATCCGCAATCTTCATTTAGATCTAGATCTAGGCTAGCCTCGAAACTAGATCAAAGATTTATGTCTGTCAGTCTAGATCTAGACCTAAGCCATTCGATCTAGGAGAACCTAGGTCTGCCCTGAGCCAAGAGGGCGCTGAAACTTTCCGAAATCACAAAAGAGTTCCCCTACCGGGTCTGTATACTTTGTGACTTTGTTCCTGGTTACCGGGTCTGTAAACAATCCCAATTTTCTCTGAATAATCCGCTATTTTTAAGCCTATATCTACTTATCCACCAATTGACTTACCTTTCAGGGTCTTTGTGAAAAGGAAGTGTGGCTATTCTCACCCGGGGTGAGAATAAAAATACGATCGACCTCTCACCCCGGGTGAGACTTGCCAGCAATGGCTTTTCTCTCCTGGTGTAAAACAAGACCTTTTTTCCTAATTTCTGAATACTTTCTATCGGTGTGGATGATCAAATTGACAAAAACAGAGAAAAAAATGATGTTATCGCACAAAAGTAAACTAATTTGGTCGTCTACAAAGATGGTATGGCTATTTTACTTTTCGAATTGAGCCGAACTATGCCGGTTGCCATATCGTTTTGTCCGCAAGTTCTCGCTAGATCTAGGCACGCCGTCTTTCTCTCTCTCCCCATAAAGAGAAGAGAAAAAAAACGTGTCCAGGACCGGTATCTAACCGTTCCAAAAATCATTGCACGACCTCAAACGCACACACGCTGTCTATTCAGCCATCAGAACTTCCGAGAGCGAGGTGTAGATTAAGCATGATATACATATAGACACTTCCATCTTTGGTGCCATGCAGTTGGCTATACTTAGATGTAGTCACGTGATCGGATGGGTATCCTGGTCTGACATCAAACAAGATGGGTGCCTTACCTAAAAGGGAGTGTATACAGACCCGGTAACTGGGAACAAAGTCACAAAGTATACAGACCCGGTAAGGGAACTCTTTTGTGATTTCGGAGAGTTTCCAGCGCCCTCTTGGCTCAGGGTAGACCTAGTCCTAGGTTCTTCTAGATCTATGGTCTAGATCTAGATTCTAAATGAAGATGTCTTTTCGATGAACGATCGTTTTTCCTCCGTTTTGGAGTTGGAGGAATCACAATTTGAAGAAAAGAACAAGTTAGTTTACAATGTCATAATTTCAATCGCGTTTCGATGAACGACTCTCTCTCTCTCCTCTCTCTCTTTCTCTCTCCTCTGTGTATCGCTCGCCTTCTCTTTTTTTTTTATTGTCTCTGTCTTTCTTTCTCCCCACCTATTTCCCACTCTATCTTTCTCTCGTTCCCTCCTGCCAACTGGGGCATGTCGTATACATTTTGCTAGCACCCCCCCTCTCTTTCTTTCTCTCCCTCTCTCTCTCACACACACACACACACTAGATTTCTACCGGGTCTGGGGGCTGAAACTTCCCGAAATCACAAAAGAGTTCCCCTACTGAGTCTGTATACTTCGTGACTTTGTTCCCGGTTACCGGGTCTGTATACACTTCGTACCTAAAAATAGTTTGCGTCTTTCTACGTTTAATCGCATGTCTCGGTCATTATGATGATCAGTATTTTATCAGTGCATCCCCAGAGTTAGAGAATAATTACTAAAAGAATGGGGTCATTGTGATTGAGGATGGATGGAACTGGGCATTGGGAATAAAGGGACAAAGGGTTCTACAACATAAAGAAACAATTAAACATAAAAGTACCGTTTCTTTCACTTACCAATTGCTACCGGTACACAACCGTCAACAAACTCGACTCGTCGCGTCGATTTTGAATTTCGAGTTTCATACAAAATTCTGTTCCTAAATTTGAAGTACATTGCGTTAAATCTAAAATTGAAACCAAATGTTTACTTTTACAAAGAGAACTGAAATTTTACGAGTTAATTACAAGAGTCGACAGTTGGTCGTTCATTTCATTTGTTTACAAATTATTTTAATTAAGGATGACGTTTATTAGGCCTACTGGAAGTACAGTAAGTGGGCTATTCTTAATTGCTACTGTTAGGCCTCTGTACTTGTTTCGCAGTCAATTCCAGTACATAATGCTGAGGTTGTTGTTTGGCTTCTTTTAATTAAAATTTTTAAAAAATTTTAATTTCATGAGAGAGCAACGGGTTGAGCAATGCGCAAAAAAGAACATTGAATCTCTTGGAAGTTTGACTGGTCTCGGCGAAAGTACTCCATTGTTTCTTTACTGTTTTACCAGAGGCTATTAAAATATTATTATTATTATGCTAGCAACTAATAAATCTAATTAGATCTAGATCTAGATCTACCTATCTTGTGGTTTTGACCTCATTCTCAATTTCTTGCCACCTGAACAAGCAACCCTTGATTCCACCTAGATCTATTGGGCCTCTGGAACCCCCCTCCCTCTCCTCGTAAATTTCCTTACGAAATTTTTTTCTGGCTTGGATGGAATTCCACCTTAGGCTAGACAGGTTTTACTGTACATTTATAGAACCTGCTCTAACGGCCTCATGTATGTAAGGACAAGCAAGACAATCACCTGCACAAACAGCCATTTCCCATAAAAATTTCCTCCCTTATACATGTACTTGTATTTTTACATCGTTATAACACTGTAACTGTAGGCCAACTGTAAGAGTAAGGGCCAACATAATACAACCAGTTTTCTTCTCGACAGTGAGTGGCTGTTTTAGAGTTTATTTCTCACACACACACACACACACACGCGCGCACGCATATATATACATATATATATATATATATATATATATATATATATATATATATCTATGATTTAGGCTGCCATTATTCCCACCCTGGCGGGTGAGAATAAGATTTTCTCTTCCCACCCCCCACCCCCCCCTGAGGGGATTCGTTAGAAATATGTCACTCCTTTTTTAAAACTAAATAAGGTGTGTGTGTTCTTGTGTGCATGATTTAGTTTTACTTTCGTTCATGTTTTTGGCCTTGTTCTTTGCTTTCAATTAGATTTATTTGATATACAATGTATATGACACAAAGCATTCAAAAGCTGAAAGTGACGTTTTCCCACAAGTTAGTATTAGCACTCTCATTTGAATGTGCTCAATATTTCCAGATCCAGCATAAAATTGTAGAGCAGGCGTACTAGATTTCTAGATCTACTCAGGCTATATTCTAGATCTAGTTCTGCCAGTGTATGTGTCTTATTCTCACACCAGGTTTAGAGGTCGGCATTCAGTATAGAATCTATAGATATAAAACATCTAGAATCTATAGATAGATAGGAAAGATGAGAATGACCCGACCTGGGTGGGAATTAAAAAAAAGATTCTTACCCACATTTATATTATATTATATATATAGGATATACATATATATATATATATATATATATTTAGTTTTATCAAAGCTCTAGATCTATATTTTCTTTTCCAATTTCAGAGTCATTCTTCTGCTTTTGATGCTGACAGAAGTCACTGCTTTTCTTCAAACTTTATTTGAACGTTTCCTCAATGTCAAGTCGTGTTTTAGTGTATCATGGCCTGGGTGCGAATGAAAATTCTACCAAACATCTCGTTGATGCCTTGAAAGCAAACCTCATTCCTTCTCAGTACAGTGTGCAAGCAGTGTCTCCTGAAGGAATTGCCAATGGTAAGTGCCACATCGTTTTTATTATATCATGTGTGTTTTCTGTTGACATGTTATTATGTGAGTGTGGGAGTTTTTTCTTTGTATATTTTATGTTTATGTGTGTGTGTGTGTGCATGTGTGTCTGTGTGTGTGCATTTTTAAAATCATATATTTGTGTGTGTGTGTGTGTATGAAGTCCACAACATAGCAGAAGTATATCATGCCTTTGATGACCTGGAGTGGGACAAAGCTTCAGGTGAGGATGGGATACCTGTTGAAATTATCTAGAGTTGGAAATATAGCCTTTCTCCATTGGTGGTTGGCGGGTGCTCTGGTGTGGTTTGCTTCTTCTTTCCTACCAAACATCTATCGCCCTTGTCTCCTCTCCTTCTTTTTTATGTAAACTCTCTTGTCTCTTGTAAAAACCTCTAATCTTCTGGCGCTCATATGACCTTATACAGTTGCGAGTGCCGTAAAACCTCCAAGATACTAAAACAAACAAAAAACCTTTCTTCAAAGGTACATGATGAACTAGTAGAATAGTGTTGGGCAGAAGAAGAAGTGCCCCAGTTACAGTATTTGAAGGACCTGAATATCACGATACATAAAAACCACTACAGTGGTGGCAATCATTAGGAAACCCAACTCCTATCTAAACACAACGGAAAAGGTTGTAGCTAAAGCTGTGCTGGACACACTGCAGCTTCTCAGAGGACAATAAACAAATGTATCCTGAATTTTGGTTATTTAAAAATTTCCAGCATAGGTAGATTCGCTTTCTATAGCACTCATTCTCCTTATATGACTGCCAGGAGAGAGGTGTAGACTGCAGAACAATCTTTGTTTATTACCTTATAGACTTTACTGTGGGATTTGATCTGGTTAGTAGTGAAGGACTTTTTAGGTAACCTTGGTGGACTGGATGTCCTCATTTCCATTCTCATTCTTTCAATCATCTGGTCATTCAACAATAAACTGCCAGAAAGGTGTCATCTTTGAAGGAGCATACCTAGAGGATTTAAGATTTTGAAAAAAACCCACTGTAAAGTAAAGATGCTGTCCTTGCTTCGACCCTGTTTGAAATTCAATTCTTTTCTATACTGTGACATACTTTTGGAAACGACAAATGTGAAATTTTATCCGCTTTCATTCCAAGTGCACACTTGTCAATGTCTGAAGATTGAAGTTCGAAGATATAAAGACCAGGCGTATCTTTTTTTCAGATCTAACAACCTTTAGAGAGTGATGCAGCTAATATGACCTACTCTAGTAGGAATTGTGTGGTCTGATGGATGCATTTTCAGATACATATGAAAGATTTTGTTCAGGACAATAAAATATAAAAGGCAAAAGTTTTTCTACCCGAGAGAGGCTGCGTGACAACCTGAAAACAGAATTGAAAAGGAAAATTTAAAGTCATAGAGACAACTTGCTATACACTTGTAGATTTTACTATTAACAGCTAGCGGACACTTGATTATGAGCCAAATTCCATGAAAGTATGGTATGAAAGAAATTTCAAGTTCAAGACCAAGACGAAAGTGTACCAAATTTTGAGCTCACCGTTGTAACTGAATCAGAGCTAGAAAGTATTCTCACTTTTTGAGAAAAAGCATTCCCATGTGATGTTTTTGAAAGATTTTCTATAACATGGCAGGACTACTAGATAAGCTATACAGAGAGACACGAAAGATCTCACATAATGACCAGGTTAGCTTTGCTGTGTTTAAGATGGGAGAATACCAAACAACCTTTTCATTGGCCCATTGGTTAGGCTCTCAGACTCTCCACCATAAGGTTATTTGTTCGAATCCTGTCAGGGGCCTGACGTTTTGTCCTTAGTCCTTGGGAAATATATTTTAACCAATTTTACTTACTTCAGCCAGGTGGGAATGGGTACTGGTATTACTTTTTACTTTTTACTTTTTCATCCTCTGTTGCGGTTAAGCGTCGAGGGGAGATGCAGTTTTCTATGGTAGGCCAGCTCCGCAGCTCTTTCAGTTGTGATGTTATGT
>NW_004797295.1:218340-219228 GCF_000002075.1 Aplysia californica | reverse complement strand
TTGAGTGCCTTTTCTATTTCACTGGGAAGTATTGGTGGATCTGTTTGATCTCCATAGGATGGTTGGAACTCTACTTGTTTTCCGTGGCAAGCGTCTGGGTTGAGCAGTTCTTGGAAGTAATTTTCCCATCTTTCCTTGATTGCATGTTTGCTGAGAATGACGTTTCCCTCTTTATCATTTATAATGCATGTCGGGTTGTATGGGTCTTTCCTTATCCGCACATGCTCTTCACACTTTAAAAAAATTATCTTGGGCTTTCCTTACAGATTTTGGTCAGTTTTTCGCCATATATTTTCCATGCCTTTTCTTTAGCAGTTTTGATGATTCTTTTGGTCTCTCTTCTCGCTTTCCTGCATTCTATATAGTCTTCTTCGGTCTTTGACTGCTTCCATTTCTTGAATTTCTTCTTTTTCATTCTAATTGTTTCTTTGGTTTCATCATTCCACCAGCTTGTTGTTCTGCCTTTGTTTCCACCTATTCGTTTGGTGCCACAACATTTTTTTATTATTTCTGACAGAGATTTTTTGAATATTTGCCATTCGTCTTCTATGTCCTTGATCTAATGTGACAGTTTAAAGTACTCCTTGGTAATGTCATCCTCGACTGTTTTCTTGATGTCTGGTTCTTCCAATTTTCTTAGGTTAGTCGTGGTTTTTTCCCTGTTTTTCTTTGTTTGCTTTACGTTTGGGTTGTGAGAGTAAGTATCACAGGTCTATGGTCCATGTCGATGATGTAGTTTGGAACCGCTCTCCAATCTTTGGCTGTATGTCTTTGTTTTCTGCACATCAGGATGAAATCAATGGTTCAGATCACTCCATTTGTAGCAGGTCTTGATTTGGCTTTGTCTATGTTGGAAAAATGTGTTCGTAATCATCATGTCGGGCTCAG
>NW_004797295.1:210763-217997 GCF_000002075.1 Aplysia californica | reverse complement strand
TCATAGATTGTATCCATTTTAGCTGGGTGTATGATGAAAGCTACACTATGTTTGGCTCTCTCATTTTCAGGTGTTCCGCTCCAGATCAGGAGGTAGCCTTTATGGGTCAGCTTGCTGTGGTTGCCTCTCTTCCTTATGTCTGACAAGCCCATGATTGCGATTTTCTTTCTTTCCATGAAATCCACTATTTCTGGTTCTTTGATTCCAAGTCCACTGACATTCCATGTGCCTATTTTAATCGTTGTTCTAGCTCGCTGTCCGTTTACTTTTCCAGGTCGTTTTCCGTTTGAATCTGTCCGTGTTTTCTCCTTTGATTTTTTCGTAGCAGTAATTGTCCGCCGTCGGCTTGCTAGTCCAGTCACGGTTTCACCAGAGCCCCTTTAGCCAGCAATGTTTCAGGGTGATCCCGGTCGGCCTTCACGGCTAGCATAACGCCTCAGTGACATCAAGTCACACCGTACTTTACCCAGACCCAGCTATCCCCTACTTTGTCCTGTTTCCACCTCCCCCGACGAAGACGAAGGGTTGGACTTTGGGAGGCCTGGTATTAGACAGCGAAATATCTTGTCAGTTTGTTAGTGTTTGAGAGCTTTATAATAATAATAATAATAATAATAATAAATAACATTTGTATACTGCATATATGCATGTCCCCACTCGAAAGAAAGCTCTCTGCGCTTTACACTATATTATTACTCCAGCAGACCATAGAACACTCAGAAACATTCTCAGCTTTCTGGGAAGCATGCAGTGCAAGCAGCTGGTTAAGCCCTCAAACACTAACTGACAAGATCTTTTACTGTCTATAGCTGGGTACCCATTTTCACCTGGGTGAAGTGGGGAAAATTTGTGTAAAGTGCCTTTCCCAAGGACACAACGTCGGGCCTGCGGCTCAAACCCTCGAACCCGCTACCTCACGATTTCGAGTCCGGTAGCCTAACCTCTAGGCCACCGATGCCACAATTGGCAGCTTGTACTGTGTGCTTCCTGGGAAGCCAAAAACATTTCTGAGTATTCAAGGGTTTGCTGGAGTAATAATAGTTTTAAAGTGCAGAAAGCATGCTGTAGAGCATGGAATGCAGTATATAAATTCAATTAATCATTATTATTATATGGAGAACAGGAGAAAGGAAGTATAGGAACTCCTTCAAGATACAAAGATTCCTGCAAGAGTGATTTGAGCTTAAATAAGATCCGTTTTAAAATCTGGGGACTAACAGTAGACGAGTGCATGTAGTGGAAGAAGAAAGTCAGGATCAACTTCAAGGTAAAAGAGAAAGGCTTAGCAATAAAGGATCATGTGTTGAGAAAACCCAAAATAATGTTTAAAGTACAAAACTTCAATTTTGTCTTTGCATTCACCTTAATATAATTTACTATTACAGCTCAAACACTGTCATCTGTAGTAAAGAAAAAGGACCAGCCGTGTGAGCGTGCATGCATGCGTGTGTGCTTGCATGCGTGTGTGCGTGCGTGTATGTGATGGGGGAAGCTTGTGCGTGCATGCATATGTCTGTATGCATATGTGTGTGTTTCTTAGTCTAGAAAAGGGCTGGAGGGGGAGGGGACAAGGGAATTTATTAACGGATTACACAAAGTATCAGCTCTCTGTCTTGACCAGCTTATAAGATGCCTTAGACTTAGAAAGGGAATGAAATGTTTGAACATTATCTCAGATGAGAAAGAAAACTTGCAACATAATGGTTTTAAATTTACTCTTTTGAATGTTAATTCTTAAAAATTTTTGCAAAAATGCGCCCACTCTGGGTAGAGTTTTCTAAATATTGGGTCAGTGTATGCATTACTTATGGTGCAATACAACAATCCTGATAAAAGGGTCCAGATAAAGGAGTCCTGATGCGCTTGAGTCATTCATTCTCAACTGTCTTTTGTATTAAAAACAAGAGCTTGTAAAGGTATGTACAAATAGGTGGGATGAACATTTTGTTTTTTGTTTTGGTAAGTGTTTTAAGGCGCTCGCAACTGCATAAGGTTATATGAGCGTGAAGGACACACCAAACATTTTCATTTGGTAAGAAATTTTGAATTTTGCTCGGATGCCGGCTGAAGCCTCGGTTATCAATTTTAGACCAAAAAGAGATCTTTAACGTGTGCAACTTGCACACGAGACATCCGTGATTTTTCACCCCTGTCTGAGGAGGCTAGGTGTAGACCTTTCCTACCAGAAGATCAGGGGTGTGGCTTAAAGACAGCAGTGAAAAGGAGCCTTGGAGTAACAGTAGAAAAGCTGCAGAAAGAGTCAGGAGCCCGGAGGAGGGGTCAAAGTAGGTGAGGGGTTTGGGGCAGGAAGTGGAGACGAAAGCAGATGACAGAACATTGCTAGAGGGCAAGAAAGGAGGTGAAAGGAGACAATTTTAAAGAAGAAAAATGTTCCCTCGCTACCCATATTCGAACCCGGGACCTTCCAATGAGAGGCGTACACCTTAACCTCTAGGCCAAGAGAGCCTTCGAGATGAACATGAAGGTTTAAATATTTATTTCTTTGTGGATTTGTGTATTATTGTTACGTAAATATTTATTTCTTTGTGACTTTGTGTATTTATTGTTACAGGAAGCATTTTATCTGAGTCGACTGCCCTTCTGGCTTTTGGTGGAGGATACACAACTGGATTTGCCAAGGCCCTTGGCAGTGATGGAATACAAAATGTCAAGGATTATGTCTTGAATGGAGGATCTTACCTTGGCTTCGGAGCAGGTGGATATTTTGGCTGTGACTTTATTGAATTTGATGTAGGAGGACCCCTTGAAAAATTTTCTGAACGGGAAATAAGATTTTACCCAGGTAAGCATACTTTTAGTGGTCTTCCTTAAGAAGAATCTGTGTGCTTTGTCAAACTTCCTGCCACAGTAAAATAATTTCCCACATTCTGTTTATAAATTTGTGCAGAGAATTCTGAAATTATGATGTTTAAACGCCATGATGTATTTTAGTGGTAAATTTGTAGGTTATTGTCCTCACTGCATTCTCATTGCTGCTCGTTCACCAGTTTGTGTTGTGGTATTGTGCATGGATGTGGCCACTGACATTTGCAGGTTGGAAGTGCATTTTTGTTTTCAACAGCAGGCAGAGAACATCGAGCCAAGATGTTGTGAAGAGACATACCATACACTGGAGTGGTGATATAAATGTCAAGGAAGGGCTACATGCCCCCTGCTTTTGATAGTTGTAATTAAAACTCAGTATGTGTACCAGTTTTTAATTGTTGAATTTCTAATTTTAACTTCGTACATGATGTATTTCATTTTAAATATCATTCATAATCAAGAAATATGTTTTACGCTATGAATTCTATTCTACTTCAATAAAGACGCTTTTGCTGTTGATAAATGTAGAAGAGCAGGTTTTCACAGCTGGGCTGCAAAAAAAGAGCAGAAATGTTCATGATCTTTGGATTTGGTGATGAAAGGGCAAATTCAGAATAAATTCCCATGAAAATTGAAACCACTATAGTCTGTACTGATGAGTGATGGATTGTTAGAAAAGGGCCTTCTATCCATCCATTCATTCATCTATCCATCCGTCCCTCCAACTATCCATCCATCCATCCATCCATCCATCCATCTATCCATCCATCCATCCATCTATCCATCCATCCATATGTCTGTCCGTCCGTCCGTCCGTCCGTCCGTCCGTCCGTCCGTCCGTCCATCCATCCATCCATCCATCCATCCATCCATCCATCCATCCATCCATCCATCCTTTCAAGCACATTACTTTTGTAAGAATATGACTAGTTTTATGTGTTTGGTATCATTTGTATTAAATTTGCTGTGCAGATTTTGATTCACAGGCAGTTGTAAGAAGTCCTGTCCACTCGACCTTTAGAAGTAATACACTTGACGTGACATTAGTGATGAACCAGTTTTGCTGTGTTTTCAGCTCATGAGTGGAAAGGAGGGAGGGGAGAGGGTATAGAAATAGATGTAGTTCACTTCCACTGTCTCTTGGAGAATTAAAGGAATGATGATGATGATAGAAAGCATTTTTTGTATAGTGCAAATTCCTGCTCAACAGCAAGCTCTATGTGCTTTATCTATATTATTACTCCAAGAAACCTGATAGCATTCTGAAAGGATTTCAACTTCTTGGGAAGCATACAGTGCAAAGTGCCTCTTCCAGGTGCTTAAAAACTAACGTACTGACGAGATACTTTGCTGTCTTTGACCGGGTAGCCTACCCATTGACACATGGGTGAAGTGAGGAAAATTCGTGTAAAGTGCCTTTCCCAAGAACACAATGTTGGGCCTGAGGCTCAAACCCCATACCCGCAACCTCATGATTACAACTCTGGTAGCCTAACCACAAGACTGCCGATACCTAGAAACTACCCAACTGTTGGGGTGCACCTCGTACCAGTGTTTCACTACCATTGTGACATGCTGAAGGAATCGTTAGTTTCATATTTTTCTCTGTGTTATCGATCCCACTTTCTTTTATACTGTTCTGTTGTCTGATGGTCAGGTCTAACAAATACTTGAGGAACCTGTCCGTAATGGTCACTCAAGATCACAGAGTAAAGTGACCGTTATCGACCAATGGTCTCTATGGACAGGGTCTAAGTTAGTGTCATTTAACTACCATGCTTGAAAAAATGAACGAATGGTTTAAAATCTGAAATCTTAATTTTGTCTTTACTTCCCAATTTACTTTATTTCCATCAGAATTGTTATATTATCTATCATAATAACTTCATTGCATATGTACACCCTTAATCTGGGGTCTCTGCTTAGTGGAAAACTTTGGTAGCCAATTACTGGTATGAGTGAGTTTTTAAGCTGACTTGTCGCAAAAATGACTGACTGTAGCCACGTTGGCCAGGGATCTCTATGAAAAGAATTTGAAGTTTATTGAAAAAAATGCAAGGGTTTCACGGAACAGTTGTCATTAGTACAGGTGACCACTATAGAGAGGTGACCTCGATGGCAGGTTGGACTGAAGAAGACACCCCTTTTTTTCTACCACAGATATCCCACAGTTTCTAGACTACCTTTGAAATGCCCTTTTAGTTTCAAGTGCCGACTCTTACACCCCCCCCCCCCTCCAAACAACCAAACATGATTATGATAAATACATGATTTGAATAATAAAATCATTACTTTTGTTTTGATTTGTATAATTTGAATAAAAACAGGTATTGGAAGAGGTCCACTGAACCCAAGCTTTCGGTACGGAACCCACAAAGGAGCCTGTGCTGTCCCCATCAAGATATTAACAGACAGTGCCAATTCTGCCTTTGATGCGTACTTAGATGGAGGCTGTGCTTTTTATCCCAGTGACCCGCCAAAGCCCGACTCGCCAGTGAAAGAGGTTGTCTCTGTTGCAAACTACATGGACCTTCCAAACTCCCCTGCTGCCATTGTGAAAACTGTTGTGGGCCAAAATGGAATAACTGTCCTCTCTGGAATTCATTTAGAATATGATGTTTTATCAGTTGTTGATTCAGAGCCCGTACTTGAACCCCTTCGAAAAAAGTTCACAGAGAGTAAAGCTAGTCAAGAGGAGGCTTTTCTATCTTTGTTGAAATTGCTGAGATTGAATACTGTTTGATGAATGTTGTTACTACTACATGTACCGCATTGTGGTTGAATGTTATGACCTGCGGATGATATACATTCAGAGTGAGATAATGTATCACGCCGATATCTGTGCAGGAGTGGTTGGGTTCATTCCTTCACTCTTCCATCATGAGTTCAATTTGTGCATGGGGAGTATATATTATTGAGTTTCTTTGTCTTTCTTCATGGGTGTTGTATCAGACTTTACCCAGGTTGGCCCTGACAGGCAGGGTGGAAGTTGAAGCAGCCTGCTCCTTAAAAACCATCTACTAAAATGGGATGTAAAATAAAAAATACAATCAGTCAATCATGATATACAGCATATCACAGATAGGTTGAACACGGAAGACTCAAAATCACGCATCCGTCAAATTGTGCCTGCGTTCCAGTTTTTTCTTCTTCTTTATCTTTTGTAAGATATCCCTCGAACTACCGAGGCTGGTCCCGACGAATTCAAGCTATCCGTGGTATGCTGTATTATGTCATTGTTTACTTCTGGTGTTCAGATGGATCAATAGTCAGACTCATGTTGGCTATTATGTAATCAGAGACGACTTGCTTGTGTTAATGGATGTTGTTAAAAAGAGGGTAAGGAGAAGAATATTACTATTAAGCCGCTGCTAATAATTCTTCAAAAAGATTGTGCTTGTTGCCAGGAGTTAGTTTTATGAACTTGTGGTTCAGATTGTGAGGTCTGTGAACTCATGGAATCTTTCATGTACTTTTACAGCTTAAATTGGAAAAAGAGCAGAAATGTTCATGGTCTTTGGGTTTGTTGATGATGAAAGAAAATATTGCTCGATTTAGATATATACATAAATTCAAGATATTTTTGCCAGTGTTTATACTGTTACTTTTGCTTCAGTTTATTCTAAAACATAAAGTAGTTGTATAGCTTATCATCTGTGTAGTCTAACTCACTTGAGACCAGCCCTCAATGTCTGAACAGTTGTGTATAACAATTTTTTTCAAGGTCTTTTTTCCTTGTTTTTTTTCCTTGTAAACTTATCCTTTGAGTTGTGCACCTATTTGATTTGTACCCACGTTGGGTGTTTTTATAATTTAAAGTGATAAGACATCTGACCATCTTCAGATAGGAAGAGAAGGAAAACCTTTCGACTCGCCACACAATATTAGATCAGGAACTGAACCCAAGCCACTGGCTTTGTAGGCAAGTGACATTCACGTTCTGCATGAACTAGTGTCTTTTTGCCCTTTCTCACTCAGGTGGTCTATCAAAAAGGCTGAAGTGTTTTCAGCATCTTGTTGGATTCTGTCTGTGAATGACTAATTCAGCGTTTCATGGACTGTTTTGACTTCCTCTTAGAACAACCTCCAGCATCTCTGGTGCAATGGTTAGAATCTGCTCCATTGCCCCAAAAGACATGAGCTTGATACTTACGTAAGGAAGTGTATTTTATCAAGTACATGTTTCTCTATCTTTTTTTCTGGGATGCTGTCCCTCTCATCCTAGGTTGGCCCTACTTACAGGCAGGATGAAAGCCACCATCCCCCAAATGACTTGATTGTCCTAATGGGATGTAAAACACCCGCATGGATGCGCGCGTGCGCGCACACACACATACACACACACACGAACAGACACACGCACACGCGCATGCACACACACACACACACGCACACACACACACATGCG
>NW_004797295.1:207166-209839 GCF_000002075.1 Aplysia californica | reverse complement strand
TATATATATGAACCATATGTCAGTGCAGCCAAAACATTGCTTTTATTTGCTACTTTTAATTTCGTCTTCAATGAAGTGGTCTTTGAATTCCAGATGGCTTTTAATTTGACAAATGCAATCCATGCATTTTTAAGTCTATGGTAGACATTGTCAATGCAGGCCAGAGTTTTGGAGATAATGCTGCCAAGTTCAAATACCAGGTTATAATTTTATATGTGTTCTAAACCTTTGCTGGTCTGTAAATGCTTCTTTTGTGAGGAAGTCATCTTATACACATGTACATGAATTATATTGAAGCTTATGTGCAAAGACAAACTCAAGAGAATATCAAGAGACATACATGTAGATCCTTGTAAAATTGCCACTATGCCAGTCCATCAAAATTTATATTTAAAAAGGGAACCCATTAAAAAATCAGTCGCAACGAACCTTATTATATACTCTATGCCTATTCCAAGAGACCACCGACCGCACTTGCACCGTGGATCTTATAAAAATGATTGGCCTAACCAAGGCCGTTACGTACGTAGGGCCTATCTTATGCGCCGTCTTTCACACCAGCACGTGCGTTGCTGACACACGCGTAAGACAAGCCGTGATTTAGTGTATGCCAGGGTCAAAAGAGGTCGGTCGGGTAGCTATAACTGTAAGTGGGTGTGTCTGAGAGGATTTTTTTGGGGGAGAAAAGGGGGGAGGGGGCGTAGGCACAGCGTGAAAAGTCAGCAGAGATACAGATGTGTCACTATCATATCCACCCCCAAGTCCATACATTACGTGTATTATTGTATCTACGTAATGGATTGCATGCTGGTCTGTGGAAATAGACGTTGCCGTATGCTACGTCCTACATTATGACACGACTTACTTGTTGCTCACAAAAAAATCCATTTTAACGAACCTTCGGATTCAACGAAATCGAAGCTCAGGCTCGACGACTTTACTTTGTTATATACATGTATATATCCGAGTTTGACTGTATTGAATTTGAAGTTGTTATGTCATGTGACATTTTGAGTGATTTTGTTGCATTTGATGTTTATTATGCACAACATATATGTTTACATTTGAACATTTTGTATTTGCATTTGAGGTTACAACAGGCACTCGGAGTTGCAATGTGGCGTCTGAAGTTACATTGTGGCAATTGAATGTGCAATGTGACCTTTGAAAACACTAAGCGTGTACGTCTCCACACACACACATATATACACACACTAACCCGTCTGCAGTTTCATTTCTTGGAATATTACTGTGACCTTTTATTCACTGCAGGGTGCTGATTTTAGAAATTAGACTTAAGACTGAGAGAAGGTGTTGAATTTGGGCAGATTGCGGAATATGTTTTCCTTGTGGCAAGTGAATCTGCAGTGAAAATACTCCTGATCTTTTCAGTGGTTTTACTAAGAACCGTCCTAGTTGAGCTTTTTGTCTTGTTGTGAAAACATAGTCACAGGCCCCTCAGAAATGGTTGGCTTAAACGTGTTTAGAGCTTAAACTTGGTTAGCTATATGGGCCTTAACCACAGAATTCTACACTTAGAGAGTAGAATTCTGTGGCCTTAACCTATAGACCCTAACGGGATTTTGTATGCACATCGCGCTACCGCTAAACGGAAATGTATAGCTATGCGCAAAGTGCAAGGTGAGATGTTTATAAGATTACTTGGTGGGTGGTTGGCGGGTGCTCTAGTGTGGTTTGCTCCTCCTTTCCTGTCAGACATCTATCGTCCTTATCTCTCTTCCTTCTTTTTGTGTTTGTTCCTCTCTTGTAACACCTCTAATCTTCGACACTTATATGACCTTATTGTGTTGCAAGTGTCGTAAAACTATAACTAAAACTAAAAGATTACTTGGCAAACCCGCCCCGCTGCCACTGTGTGCTTTCGGACATTCGGTTTCCAACTTCCAACTACACGTAGGAGTTTCTGAACTGTGCATCGTGGCGGAGAATTTTTGGTCGGTACCCGGATTCGAACCTGGGACGTTTGAATGAGAGATGAACACCTTAACCTCAAGGCCACGAGAGCCCCCAACGCGAGTTCGATTGTAAAGGCCGTGCGTCCACCAAACCAGAAACCGACCAACCGTTTGTCGTCAGTCTCTCGGGAAGTCGGTATTTGAAATGGGACACTGGTTTTTACCTTAGCAGTCAGTTAAAGTTCCTTTTGGTTGTGTCTTCCAAAACAACTAAACGCCTCCCAAAAAAGACGGGTCGGTTGGAATGCCCCATAAGTCCAAACGCAAACCACATGACATGAATGCTTATTATTAACAATTTTACGTACGCAATGTTTTTCAAGAACTATTCATGTATCCTTATTATTCCCGTCTTGCGCCCATTGACCTCTTAACTATTCAGAGCCCGATAACGAGAAATGACAAAGTGACGTTTGACTTCAAACAGAATGAATAGTCTAAACTGAAATGGCATGAGTTTAACGCGCCTCTATCAACACTATTTGGTTATTTAAGGGGCGGGACCTCCTAGTTTAACGCCCGTCTCCGATAGGACCTAGTCAAGTGGGAAGTTCTTGTAAAGTGCCTTTCCCAAGGACACAACGTCGGACTGAGCTGAGGCTCGAATCCCCGAACCCACAATCTCACGGTTACGAGTCCGGTAGCCGAACTACTGGGCAAGCGACGCCTGAATAGTCTTCTCCTGACAACAAAAAAA
>NW_004797295.1:174263-206266 GCF_000002075.1 Aplysia californica | reverse complement strand
CAGCCCCACTTACCGCCAATTTTTGCCAATGTACGAAAAGGGTCGCCTATATAAACATAGCATTTGCGCTTTTACACCGCCATCCGCCAACAGTCTGAGTTGTATGTTACCATAAGGTCTTTATTAAACTAAAGTAAATTCGCCCCGCTGTGCCGCCAGCAAATTGGCCTCCAGAGGCACAGATTACACACGGCGCACGGCACTCACTTGATGGCTGCTTGATTCTGTCCTACACGCGTCTCTGCGAGTTCAGCCAATTTCTTGCATTGTCTCCGATTTGCTCCTTATTTGCTCTGATTACGAATATGCTATTAGTTTTAGGCTTCAGTCAATATTTTATCCAAATATTGAAATTAAATTTCAAAACGGCACCTGGAGAAACTTCAAAGTAGGTGCCCCACCTCAGCCTGTCGGCAAAATATTAGGGCATCGCCAGATATCAGCTCAATTACCAAAAGGCTGGCGGGCACCCGTGAGGATTTTATATTGTGAGGATGCACAATACTACATGAGAGGTCTGAGGCGACCCAAGGAGTGACGAGTATCGGGTTTGATAGAAAAGAGTACATCTGAAGGGTCATTGACACATAATAGCCAAGTTTCTGACCCGGCAGAAAATTTGAATTTGAATTTACATAAAGTTCAGTTGTTAGCTCTTCGTTTTTTTTTCCTTCGCAAGGCAATCGCGCAAGACAGATATATACAGGTTGTATCATCTAGATGAGCCAAGACTGTCCACAATTTGTCTCTAGCCTCTTCCACTATTCAAAATGACAAGCAGTGATATCCCGTTGGGCCGTTATACTGCCAGCCCTGCTGTACCTCCAACTTCATGCTCGCCCGTTGGTGGGCAGTACAACGGGGTTTGACTGTATACATTTGTACATGTATGTAAAATCCAACCTCGTTCGCGCTCTTTACATCGCCCCCCCCCCCCCTACACACACACACGCACACACCCTCCCACACTCACTTCATTGTGTCCTTTTCTGTTTTCCTTAAACAACTATCACAGAATTGCATTTGTTTTTGTGGGTTTTTTTTTTACATCCAGTAATCAAGATATTCCGAGCAGAAACGAAATAAAGCACAGAGAGCAATGTCGTCTTAAAATTGCTCGACGACAAGAAAGGCTTCATTGACAATCTGACAAGCTGATAAGATCTTTCTCTGTCTATAGCTTGGAACCAATTCCTACTTGGGTGAAATAATAATAAAAATCATACCAAAAGACCAAGGATTCAATGTCGAAGCCCCCGACGGCTCGAACCCATATACATGATGTAATTACAGTAAGACCTTTCTGTTGAGTCCGAGAGTCTACTCACGACGCTATTATTATACATCATGCACAAACATGTACTTCTCGTCAAGGATTGAAAACAAGCAAACAAACAAATTATATCATTTTATCAGAACGAAAACCCTTACGTATGGAGGCGGGCATGCACACGACGGCGAGGGCAGAGAGAACAAACAGGCAGACCTTCATGATGGTCGAGTCTTTGGAAGTTGGTGCGAGGACTTGGTAGGCCAGCTAGTCAGAAGAATGGGGCCTGTGTGGTTTTAGATAAGAGCTTATATTGTGTCTGCTTGCTGCAGTGGTCACGAAATGACCAGATGGTTCACGTATGAGGTCAACTAATAGGCGGGACTCCTGTTATGCAAGTCCTTCTACCAGTGCTCCGTTTTACATCAGGTGTATATGTAGTTAGGTCAGTATTGTCCAGAATATTTCGTAGTTCTGGCCTTGGGATTATAGACAACAGACTCATCCCGTTTTGAGTGGCACAACTCTACACACTCCACGCCATTGTGACCCCGTCTTGAGAGAGCACGCCATTAAAAGCGGTGTGCTGGGAGTATGGCCATAGACTTGTATTAAATCCTAGAACGTGCACTTGGATATAATTCCGCTTCACTACGGAGCGCACCATATATAACCCAATTTGATTTGGATACCAAATGAAGACAAGGGGGGGGGGGGTGTTGTACACACTGGTGTTTTACCTTTCAGTTTCACTTGTGGTGAGAGATGTATGGGTATGACTTTTGAAAACATATCGTTGCGAAAGATTTTTCAAGATCTCAGCACTCTGTTCCCCCCCCCCCCTCTCTCTCTGCCTTCCACGATACTCTTAGCAGTCTCCTAAGAAACCACATTTCTGTTGCTTCTATTTTATTTTCACTGTCTTTAGTGATTGTCCAGCATTCACAGCCCTATAGAAGGGTTGAACAAACATAACATTTCAGGACTTTCATTTTGGTGTTCTTTGAGATGTTTCTATTTTTCAGGATTGGGCTCATTTTATTGAAACTAGCCTTAGCCATTGTAGTTCTCCTTTTTATTTCTGTGGAACATTTGGCATCAGATGTTATCATATATACGAGATATTTAAACCGTTGGACTTGTTTGATCTTTTCACCTTTGCTAATGGGATTACAACTAGGATTTGCTGCTTTTTTGGATATTACCATGCATTCTGTTTTCTTTACATTCAACGTGGGTGGTTGACGGGTGCTGTGGTGTGGTTTGCTTCTTCTTTCCTATCAAACATCTATCGTCCTTATCTCCCCTTCTTCTTTTTTATGTTTGTTACTCTCTTGTAACACCTCTAATCTTCTGGCGCTCATATGACCTTATGCAGTTGCGAGCGCCGTAAAACCTCTACTAAAACTAAAACTTACATTCAACAATAATCCTTTACGTTCACTTTCTGTTACAACAGTATCTAGAAGCAATTGAAGGTCCTTTTTGGAGCCTGCTATTAAAACTGTGTCATCTGCATACTTAATGTTTTCTCCATTTACTTTAAGGCCTGGACATTCTTCTATGTTTCTAAGGATTGTTTCACTGTACATGTTAAAGAGGTCTGGTGACATAACACATCATTGCCTCACTCCTCGTCTAATCTGCTCATATTCACTGTATTCCCCATTAATTCGTACAGCAGCGTTTTGTTCCCAGTCCAAATTTCTGATAATTCTTAGTTCTTTTCCGTCTATGTCTAGCAGCTTTTCCTGTATTTTAAATAGCTCGTCATGTCTAACTTTATCGAACGCCTTTGAATAATCTACGAAGATAAATACAGATCTTTCTGTGCTTCAATACATATTTCCATTAACATTGTTATGGTGAATATAGCATTTCTGATGCCCTTGTCAGGAACAAAACCGAATTGCGTTTTAGATATCTCTGGTCTTACACTTTTTTCTCAATCTTCCCATTATGACTCGCAGCAATATTTTTGTAAAATGACTCATAATGCTAATTGTTCTATGCATATCACACTCAGTGGCACCTGGTGTTTTAGGTAAAGCTATAAAACTGACATCATCATGATAATATCTTCTGGGATCTCAACGCTGTCATAAATAGCATTTAGGAGCTTTGTGGTTATTTCAGTGCCTAGTTCTTTAAACGCGACAATCACTTCAACTAGAATATTATCTGGCCCTGTGGTTTTTCCTTGTTTTATTTTCCTAATGGCAGCTTGTACTTCTGCTTTCAGTATTGGTGGTCCATTTATTTCATTCTTTATTACCGGTTTTTCTCCTCTATTATCTTTGAAAAGTTCTTCTATGTATTCTGACCATAGCTGTTTAAGACATCCATATTGTCCATTAAAATATCCCCTCCCTTCAATCTTATGCATCCTGTATTTGAGCACCCTTTTATCCCACTTACTTCTTTGATTTTGGAATGCATGTATTCGTGTCTTTGTTTTGGTTCTTCTCTATTTGTTGACACTGATGATTTATCCATGTTTCTTTTGTTTCGTTGCATTTTTTCTTTATTTCCCTGTTTAAGATGTTGTACTTTTCCACATTTGATTTTGCCTTTCTTCTCTCTTCCATTAGTTTTAATATGTCCTGGGTCATCCATTTTTTATTTGCTTTTTTAACTTTTGTTGGGATATATTTTCTTCCACAGCTTCCATTATTGAGTCTTTCACTTTCCTTCATAGTTCTTTCGATTTAGTAATGTTTTCCAAGGCTTGAAATTTATTTCTTACCTTTATGGAGAAACGTTTTTTTCAGTTCTTGATTTGTCTTTAAAAGACCTATGTCAAATTTAGGTTGATACTTTGACTTTTTGATAACGCTGTTATCTGATAAATGAATGTACTTTTCCTTGACAATTCTTGGGATACATGTATTACAGCAGTGGTTTCCCGTTACCCACTGCCGGTTTATGTACAGTTTTCTCTGCTAGCCTTTATCATCCACTGACAACCCACAAGGCAGTGGGGGCTTTGGTAGGATTTATTGCGCCTCCCGTCGCCAAGATGGTCCCTTCTTCGAGTGTGTGAGATATTTATTGAAGCACCTGTGCCACCAGGGTTCCCATCTACTCTCCACGACAATCTCCCATAATTTGGTTTGCGACTGCTTAGCAGCTAACCTCCATATCTGGAGGCCTTTCCCCTATCCACCACCCGGGGACGCGCTGGGTTGGGTATGAGGACCCAATACTAAATCTTAGTACTATAATTACTATTATCAAGCATCTGCGTTTGGCCGCGATTTTTTGCATTTTTCAAAAAGAAAAGGCTACTTCATGTGTATTTTGACAATTTTAAGGTGTCCATGTACAGTTCTTTTCACGCAAAGAATAATAATAAGTACATAACATACTATTATACAGTATTGCTTTTTGGCTTTTATTTTCCCCTCTTTGTCGGTGTGTTATTTTTTGGGGTGTTATTTTCTTATCTATTTGTGTCTGTTTATACAGCGTAATGTCATTTAATTTGATGTTCCTACTTTAAAAAAAATTAAAAATATATATTATATAAATGTGTTATGTTAGAGCGTGTATCCACCCAAACCGAATACTGACACTGGCAGGCCCCTTGTGTGTTATTCCATAATTTGCATCCTGTCTTTTTCTTGAATTAAACACGTTTAGGGTTAAAACGGCCAACCTTCGGATAGGTGGACACACGCCCTTATTTGTTACTTTTTTGCGGTTGTTTGTGTGCTGTTCTAATTTTGATTTCATTCTGTTGTGAAACATTTATTTTTCACGTTTTTACATTCTACCTGGCTACAAATAATATTCTGGATGCTTAAAACAGAGCACAAGGAATTCTGGTGCTTTAGATTAAGTTACCTCTATTAATATATTACGTCGTCACAGCTAGTTGAAAGCCTGAAAATTATTGGCAACTTTTTTGGCAACTTTTGGCATTTTTGTGGTAACTTTTGGCAACTTTTGGACCCCCCCCCCCAAATGGCAACAAACGCAGGTGCTAGTATTATATCGTTCATAAAAAAGACCAGGCGAACTTTTTATGAAATCCTCCTCTCGAACAGCTGACTTCCGGTCTAGTGTTATTGTTTACCTCAAGAGAAGGACCCATTCTGCGTACACAATATTGATTTCGTTTTGTTTGAAGTTTATCAATGGTTCTTTTAATGCCACCATCATGAGCGATCTGTCTAAGATGCGATACGTAAATACCAGTGCTGCAACAGTCAAAATGACCGGTGGTATCCCTTTTGTGGCTGGGAATTTAGCAGACTCAGACACTGACGAGGAGGATGTCGAATCTCATGAAACCGACGAGAGGAATCGTGACCGCGAACAACTGTCAAACGATCGCTTCCATTCTAGTGGAGATAACGCTGTGTTGAAACTTCCAGATGGAAAAGACATTCATAATTCTTCAAACTCGGGAAAAAGTATAGTTGGTGATGTTAGGATAACTAGTCGCAACAGTGTCTTATCTCAATTTGATTCTGATTCAGCTGTTACAAAGTCAAAGTCAAAGTCAGCAGCGAAGGCGAAGGAGGTTTCTTCTGCTAGTGCCAGTGGTGCTGCAAATGGATATGTTTTGACTCATCAGACTATGGGATCAAATGTTCAAACAAGGGATGCTGAAGCGACTGAAGATATGTGTACAAATTCTGTGAAAGTTTCATCTCCCATAATCCCAAAACATTCCACTAATAATAATGAGCCTGGTAACTCAGACAGTGACAAGACTGTTAATGTTGTGGTGACTGTAGCTAACACTCCTGTAGAAATTCCTTGGAAGGGGAAAAGATCATGGAATTCTACTGCTAAGGGTGACTCATCGTCTGATCACAATCAAGATCATCAGTCATCCATGAATAGCACCGAATGTAGTCTATCCCCCAGACTTTCTCAGTCAGTAGAAGATGAAAAGGTACCCCCATGATTTGTCCCAAATTTCTAGAAGTTCAAGTCCAATATATAATTATTGGCCTATAAACTTTATAAAGGCAAAGTGGTACTCTTATGTTGTTCTGTTCTCAATTTCAATGTGCTGTTTATTTTACGGCCGGCTCTATTTCTCCGTCCGCGTGGGAAAATAAACTTGAACTCTATTTCTCCGAATGGTTTCCATTCTCGAGATTTTTTGATAATTTGCGAATGGAGTGCATTGTGAGTGAGTGTGTGTGTGTATTTAAAAGGTGTGAACGAGGCGTGAGGGCAGAGGCGTGGAGGGATCTTATTTTTGTTTATGACGGACATGAATGATTTTAGTTTTTGCTTTAGACTTTAGGGGTGACTTCTCGCAGTACCTTTTGAAGGCATTTTCAAATGAAGTACATGTTTAATAGTCCGGGAACGTTGCCCCAATCACAACTGAAGTGTCTGAATATATTCAGACATTTAAAAATCTCACGATCTAGCTCTAGAAATTGAATACGATGCAAAAAATGCTTCTTTCCTAATCCACGTAAAATGGCAGAATGAAAGATGACGCTTAACTCACTTGCGACTGGGCCCTTTCACCAGTCACAAGCGTTGAAGACTGGTGTTTTGGGGGGTATTTCAATAAATCACCACAACTCTCAGAATTACCCTATTGTAATCATTTTTTGACACAATAAAGTACCATTCAAGCTTAATCTAATACAAAAAACTAAAGTTGTCTAAGTCTAATACGTTAATTTGTATGATTTTTTAAAAATTGGCATGAATTTGGTTTTCCGAAAAATTTCCAGAGACGTGACAAGTAGAATGAAATTCACTGCAACAACAAAAATAAAAGTTCAAAGTGTTCTGGTTTGATTTGTATACATGTGCGAGTGTTTGGTGAAAATATAAAAGCTGGTCTGTGCATTGATTCAGACCCATACACTGAATTACATGAGACAGATGTACGGCACGACGTTGTGATTTCGTTGCGCGAAAAACAACACCGGTACTAGTGCTAGATCTAGCCCTAGAACTACGAATCGGGCCGTGTTCGGGTACATATCCAGGATCCTACCTATTAGACACATCATATTCTGAGACACTAGAACTAGTAAAACGCACAGAAGTATAGAAAACGGCGAAATTATGTGATTCTTGTTCTTGCGACTTCTTCGACCGTTACTACGACGCGACTGTCGGATTACTATCAGCTGTATAGAAAAAAACAAAGCGCGAGTTCCGGTCTGTTCAACCCCAGTTGGGGTCACTGTCTTTCACATTCAATAACTTAAAAACTACCGGCCCCAGAGATACGAAACGAAGTCTAAGTAGCTCAGGCTTGGCCAAACAAGGGTACGAGGCGGGTCTCGTGATCCGTGCGTGATTTGTAGAGCGGAAAAAAAATTCCAAAGTTGGTCACGCAGGGCTTGTGAGACCCGTCGCGAGCGTCGCGGCGGGGTTCACGCAACTGTTGTGTGACCCGTCTGAAGTGAGTTAAATCTCGCAAATATCCAAAAAATCTCGAGAATAAAAGTTTACCCTCGGGGAAATAGAGATCAAGTTGATTTTCCTGAGTGTTTGGAGAAATAGTCACTTCATTATTTTATTCCTACTGTCTAGATCTATATTCACTCGCAGAATTGCTCTTTTCTTTCCACCCTGCATTTTTAGGCCTACACATAATATAATAAAATTCTTGATTTTTTTCACCACTGGAGGTTTATGCTTTCCCTTAAATTTAAAGAGATACACACATGCACTCATTTAAAAAACCCTCTAAGACTGAAATGTAGTGAATCTGGAGGTATGATGGTTTGGACCCACTAGCCTTGGGTTTTTTCTTAGACATTTTGAAAAAGATTTCAATATGACATGATCAGGGGCTTTCGTGGCTTAGAGGTTAAGGTGTTGGCCTCTCATTCAAAGGTCCCGGGTTCGAATCCGGGTAGCGACCGAAAAATGTTCTTCTCTAAAATTGTCTCCTTTCACCTCTTTCCTGCTCTCTAGCAATATTCTGTCGTCTGTTTTCGTCTCCTCTTTCTGCCCCCACCCCCTCACCTCCTTTGCCCCCTCCTCTAGGCTCCTGAATCTTTCTGCAGCCTTTCTACTGCTACTCCTTGACTCCTTATTACAGGCGTCTTTTTGCCACACCCCTAATCTTCTGGTAGGAAAGATCTGCACCTAGCCTTCTCGGACAAGGGCGTAGGTTTTCGCCACCACCCGGGCAAAATTCAAAATTTCCTACCAACTAAAAGTATTAGGTGTGTCCCGCGTGCTCATATGAACCTTATGCAGTTGCGAGCGCCGTAAAACCCTCTACTATTAAAAAAAATGACATGATCATAGTAAGTTACAAATATTTTATATTCATTTTTAGACACTTTGAGACATAATGATATTGATAGTATCCAAGGCTTACTTTTTGTCTGGTACTATCGGCTGAAACTTTTTTCTTCCTCCCTTTCTTCTCCAGATGTGGGAAACTGGTAATGAAGGTAACATCTCGATCACTTCCTCCAAATCACTTTCTGCAATCTCCAGCAATAAAGGCACTCCAACCCGCAGCAATCCATTTAACCGAGAATTACTTGTGGATGAGGACCATTTTTCTGACACATTTGACAATTATTTTAAGGCAGAGAGGAAGTCCACAGGCAGCACCAAGTCTTGTGAGTGCATGAATGTAATAAGTTTGTTGTAAACCTTGACTGCTGAAAGTTTATTTGAGCATTTTTTATTTTTTGTCTTTGTTCTTGTATTGCTTTTCCCCCTTCATCTTTCATCTTTGATATTAAAATTGTTCTTGCTACCTCTTTATTTCTCTTTCTGGTACAGGCAGTCCTCTTGTAGTCTTATTCAAGAAAATTTAATCATAATAGTTTGCCCATCAATGTCTGAGAAAATAACCAGTGCATTTTCTGAGAAGAATATATCTCTTGTGGAAACAATGAATTTAAAGGGTTAAAATGACTTGCAGTGACTTAGCAATGAGACCTGAGACCAATTCCGCAAGAGAAGAGCTTGCCACATTTTGAACATTATTTAAAAGCTTAATTTCCACTGTACAGCTCTTGCAATTTCTCTCTTAGTCTTAGCTCCAGTATTTCTAATTCATGAAGTCTCATATAATAATGATATGACTTGCTGACCATTGCTACTGCTGCTCTCCAACTGAGTTTTTCAGGCTGAGTTAGACTCTCCCGTTTTGAAGGATTAATGATGAAGCCCTTCAGAGACATTTTCAGAGTGTCTTTGTAGTGCCTCACTTTTTTGATGCGTTAACTTTACGCTTCCCTGAGGACAGCTCAGAATAGAATACTGTCTTTGGGATTCTGATTTAACAGACGTTCTTACAATATGAATGTTTAGTCATTTTGAACTTAGAAAACAAGACCTTTTGACTTTGTGAGAACTTCAATGTCTGCTACTGGGTGTCTAAAAAAAACCTAACATACAACTTTAGGGCAATTACTCTGTCATCTATGGACCAATTTCAACAAAATGTTTGAAGTAATAAGAATTCAACCACAGGAATGTTACAACAATTATCAATATTCTAGAATATCAAATATAACACGTTAAAAAATATCAAGTTTTAAAAATTTCAACCAATCTTGAGTGAAGTGTGCAATACTTTTCAACTTGTAAAAAATTGGCCTTATTTGCTCTATTTGTGTATTGAAGAAAAAATTGTACAAACATGGTTTTGCCGAATAAACTCAAAGAAGGTGGTGGCTATTGTATACTCCAACTGTTGACCATTCTCCCCATGAGTGCAAGCTCCAACACATCCCTGGAAATTTTCAATGACCCTGTGGCATGTTCCTATGTTTATTCTTTGGACCTCCTGTTCAGCATTGAGTTTCAGCTTATCAATTGCAATTGTGGGTTGTTTTCATAGATTTTGTCAAAAAACCACAAAGGAAATAATTTAGTAAGTAATTTAGGGATGTCAAGTCAGGGGAATGCGGTGACCATTCATTTTAAGTTTTCGACTTATTAGGCGTTCCCCAAACCTTTCTTGGGACCATACAAGGGCCATTCTTGGCATGTGAGGTGGGCCCCCTCCCACTGGAACCAGACCTGCTCAACAGTGTAACACCTCCTTCTCCCCAAATTTTTTCTTAACTTTCTCAACATTGTGAGCAGATGTGATGGCCATGGTTTTGCATGGGTCCCCTTTAAAAATGTGTTAGACACCCTGTGTTTGTGTCGCGACACGGTAGAAGCAGGCACTTGTCAAATTTTGAGCATATAAAGTTATTGGTATATTATCTTAAAGTCGGTTCATTTGCCTTTCTTTCTGTGAAAAAAGTGTCCTATCTTGAATAGAAGTCGGGATATTTTCAATAGAAGGAGTCAAAGGTCGCCTGGTTTCAGAGGTAAAGTTTGCGAGAAAATGGCCTCCAAAGTTTGGTGACTTCTACTTCTATAGCTTGAGAGTTCTTGGAAACAGAAAATTTACATTTTTTGTGGCTTTAATTCATGTTTTCAGTAAAATCCACACTGAAATGTGTTTTTTAATGGACCTGAAGCCAGAGACAGAAAATTTGAAAAAAATTGCCCAACTGCCAGAAAAATGTCAGTTTCTTTGATTTCAGTATTTTGACGAGCGCCTGATTTCACCATGGTGCCTCACATTTTGTCCTGCCATTTGATGCCAAGAATTATTCAGAGGCATTTCATGTGGAAATAATTTAGCATTTTAGCATGGCTTTGGCTTGCTGTCTTTAATGTGTTATTGTTATCATCACAAATCCAGCAGCTGTTGTGGGAGAAGGCAGTCATGATCTTTGACCCTGTGAATTTTTCAAGAAGGTGGCTCATGTCTTATTTAGTTTTCCTTTGTTGCATTGTGTGCTGTGTTGAACTGTTGTCTCAGTTAGGAGTTGTTTGAAGAAATTAGGGTAATGAGTATACCCATTTTGTCTTTAGAGATGTAGTTGTCACAGTATGGTGGAACCAGGCGCTCGTAAATTTTTTGGCTTTTGGAGTTATCGATAAAGCTTGCTCATTTGTTGTGCTTTTGATGAAAAAAATACAAACCTTTCTTGAATAGCAGTCAAGGTATTTGTGATTGATGGAGGTGGGGGTTGACAGGTGTCAGAGGTAAAATTAGCAAGAAAATGCCTGTCAAAGTTTGGTGATTACTAAAGCTTGAGGGTCCTTGGAAACTGCAAAGTTACATTTTTGTGCCTTTGATCAATGTTTTTAAGTAAAATTCATGCTGCAAAGTGGATAATATAGGTAAGGTGTTGAGACAAGTAAAAAGAATTAAATAAAAATTGTCTAAGGGGATGAAAAATGTCAGTTTCTTTGATTTTATTATTTTGACGAGCATCTGATCTCACCACAGTGCCACACATTTTAAATGTGTATGGGAAGTCTTTTTTAAACTTCCAACCCTCTTATTTTATGGCTAGAAGTGTCCCTCTATGTGATGCTTTTTGTGTTTGTTTCTACTCTTTGTGCCAACTGTCCACAGCCTCTATGTCTCATGGCAGAGAATGGTGGCATGAAACTGTTCAACCCGAAGTTTCCTTTGCTGAGCTGGGTCTGTCAGAGGACCACTTCTCTCATCCTCAGGTACTATGTACTATATGTTGAGTGTGACATAATGAAGGCTGATAGGAGAGGGAAGACTTATAAATCCTTTTCTGTCATCTTTCTTTTCGCATTTTGGATGAATTAAATCGTAGTTTACCACAGATCAGCAGGTGATTGAAGGACTCTATTGGTAGGTCTGGACTCTTTACCTTCTCTCTCTTGTTTCTATATCCGTCTGTATGTCTGTCTTGTTTTGCATCTGTGGTAGATGGGTGGTTGGTGGGTGCTCTGGTGTGGTTTGCTCCTTTCCTATCAAACATCTATCGTCCTTATCTCTCTTCTTTCTTTTTTGTGTATGTTTCTCTCTTGTAACACATCTATTCTTCGGCACTTATATGACCTTATTGTGTTGCAAGTACCGTAAAAGTCTTACTAAAACCAAACTAAAGCACCTTGGTAAGTTTTTATATTTTCAGTATGCTACCATTTAGCTCAAATAAACATAATGTATAATATACTCTAGCTATGTTTATGATTATGGCTAGATTTCTCCAGCTTTGTGGATTCCCAATCTTATATCTGTTAGTTTAATTTTAATATACATATAATTAGTTGTCCAGAAGCTTTAATGGTATTTGATTCTGAATCAGATGGCATGTTTGGCCTGTGCTGTTTTGAATTTCTATTTTGCTTATACTAGGTGACAGGCAGAGTCAGACCACTTGCATTACTTTTACACCCTTTTCTTACTTTCTCTTCCTTTTTTTGTGTTCACTTTATTCCTGTTACATTTCATGAAAACTGGAGCTAAGTTGTTAAATTATAAAAAATGTTCAAGAATAACATGTTCAGCTATATTATAATAAAAACGGCAAGAGAATGTCTATTCTTCTACAAACTCTGGTCAGTCATTTACACAAGGCCTGACCAGTTACATATCCGTCGTACTAAATGTATTAGCTGGAGAGGCTAGCCATTATTTTTGTTTCGTGGTGATAACACTGGCTTAAACAGTCATTTTATTTGACACCCGTATCAGATAGTAGACATGGTGCTTTTGGGCCTTTTGTGTGAAAGTTTGTGTTTTGTGTTTTACGCTTCATTCGGCAGCCATAAGCACAAAAGGTGGTTTTCTGTCGGTTGGTCCATCCGTCCATCTGTTTGTCATCTGTATTATTATCTGTCTGTCTATCTGTCTGTCTGTCTGTCTGTCTGTCTGTCTGTCTGTCTGTCTGTCTGTCTGCCTGTCTGTCTGTCTGTCTGTCTCTCTGTCTGTCTGTCTCTCTGTCTGCATGTCTGTCCATCCGTCCGTCTGTCCGTCCGTCCGTCCGTCTGTCTGTTTGCCTTGCTTTTCATCTGTACTAAGTTGCTATTGTATTTTCACTGTGCTATTTAGCTCAAACAAACAGATACTCCGGTTTTGGTTATGGTTAAGCAGTTTTATTTAAGTCTGTAGTTTGAAGTTTATGCCATTTTCACTGATAGAATGTTTCACTTTTTTGGTAATGAATTCTTCAGTTCTTGTGAAAACATCATCTTGTAAGGCTGATTATTAGTAAAATTTAATTGCTCAATGAATTATGTCATTATGTTATGACTCCTGAAAATTGAGCTTCGTTTAGTGAAGCCTTGATGAGCCTGAATCTATTGTCATGGCAATCTCATTGAGACCATCAGAAAAATGTTAATGATTTTCCTTTAAAAAAAAAAAAGAAGTATTATATGCCAGCTGCAGTGTAGAAATAGCCCCCCCCCCCCCCCCCCCTTCTCCCTACTCTGGAATGACCATCTGTTTAAACATCAGTGCTAAGATGTACTTATATAGTATAATGAATACCATGTCAGCCGTCCTTTCTTCTTCTACTGTGCCGTATATAGTGTTCTCACAAATACTACTTTGAAACAGCCTGTTTAGAAATGTGCTAAAAATACTACAAACAACACTTTAAAAATAAAACTTGTGTTTGTAAGTTTACAGTTATTTTCTTTGATTCTTTGACCTCAATTCATACATTGTGTGCTGCATCATAACTCGTGCATTCTGTGTTGCACCTCTGTTCCTGCGTTCTGTGTTGCCCCTCTATTCATGCATTGTGTGTTACACCACTATCCCTGCATTCTGTGTTGCCCCTGTATTCATACGTTGTGTGTTACACCACTATCCCTGCGTTCTGTGTTGCCCCTGTATTCATACGTTGTGTGTTACACCACTATCCCTGCGTTCTGTGTTGCCCCTCTATTCATGCGTTGTGTGTTACACCACTATCCCTGCGTTCTGTGTTGCACCACAATTCATGCATTGTGTGTTACACCACTATTCTTGCATTATGTGTCATGCCAGGGTCACTTTGGCCTGAGTGATGTGGAGGAGCTGGAACTGGCAATTGACAACTGCAAGGAACTGATCCGGGAGGCAGCACAGGGCTCTGACAAGCAGAAGAACTTGGTGCTCAAACTCGTCCAGCTTAGGATCAAGCTCCAGGAGATCAAGGTAGGCGAGATGGAATTGATGGGTTTTGTGTGTATGTGCGCACACGCGTGTGTGGAGATGGGGTGGGGGTAAGTTTGTGATTTTTGTATGTTTTACAGTCCCATCAGCGCAATTTCGATAATGTAGGCGATACGTTGCCTCAACCCTCCAGTTTATGTCAAATCTGAGATGTGTGGAGAAATACAGCACCCTATCAGAAAGATAGTGATACTTTATCAAATGGACTTCCTTTGTCGGAATCAAAGGTATATCTTTTGCAGACAAGGAAAAGAGTTGTTTGCCACATGTGTGAATACAAGGGTTGGGGGAAGAGGTTCAGTTCAGAGAGGACACAGACCATTTGAAGGTTTTCTGCTTAACAATGAGCTTTTTGCTATCCTAAGACAGCATGAATTGTTTGTTTACCTGTCTCTCATTGATTCCACTTTTATTTTGTATTGAGACAAAGTGCATTGTAATTAAGTTATGGTGATATTGTCAGAAAGAAGTGTGAGGCACCGTGGTGTAATCAGGCGCTTGTCAAAATAATGACATCAAAGAAATCTGTGTTTTTATGGACGTTGGGCAATTTTTTTTTCGAATTTTCTTTTTTTACTCAACATCTTTATTGTCCATTAAGAAACACATTCATGTGTGGATTTTACTGAAAAACGTTGATTAAAGGCACAAAAGATGTAAATTTGCATTTACCAAGAACTCTCAAGCTTTGGTAGTTACCAATCTTTGTCGACCATTTTTTCGCTAATTTTACTTCTGAAACCAAGCAACACCATCTCCTTCAATTGCAAGTATTTCGACTCCTATTCAAGATAAATGAGTAATTTTTTCAATGAAAGCAACTGAACAAGCTTTATGATGATACCAATAACTACATGTCTAAAAACTGACAAGCTCCTGATTCCACCACGTCGTGACGCAAATACAGGTGAACCTGTGTAAGACGGCCACCAATTGTCAAGGAGAAAAATGGCCGTATAAGACAGGTGGCTGGCTTAGGCAGGACTGACCAAGATGAAGAAAACAAACCAAAGGTTGTTGCTTTGTTGTTGTTGTTGTTGGTATGTTTTTTGTTTGCTTTTTTTATTGTTTCTGATTTTGTGCAAGGGTTACAATAAAACGAAATGTGTCAAACGAGTAAGACTGAGGGCCATTTTAAAACAAACACATGGGGTCACCACCACTCAGAGAACGATTGAGCTACGCTTCAGTCGCAAGTTTATATTGACGTCCATTGTTACTTTGTTACAGACTGGGTACACAGTGGCCATTCATCTCATTTACGATTTGTGTATGAGTTCTGGGCGGGGCCTATGGGTTATGAGGGATCACACGCTTACCACACCAGCAGCTGGAAATTTGCTACCTATTGGTCAGCTGTGGGAGGGGCCTACGTAACATGATCAGTTAGAGGGACTACCTAACAACAACGACAGGTGTTGGATTATGACGTCTCGCCCACTACACCAGGGGTCGATGCATAATTTATGACAAAATGTAATGGAGTCACTAAGGCGGCCGTCTTAGACCGGTGTTATTGTTTGGTGTGATAGGGGTTGTGTGTTAAAATATGGTGGCAGCGGCCGTGTTGGACAGGTGGCCATTTTACACAGTGAAATTGCATTAAAAAAACGCTAGTAGGGAAATGGAAAGTGGCCGTTTGTACTGGTGGCCGTCTTATAGAGGTGGCCTTCATAGCAGGTTGGACTGAATAACATCCCAAACTCGGTTTTGCCGGATAGGTTAAAAAAAACTTATTGACTTCAAATTCAACATCTTGTCCTGTGTTTTTAACGACCCTAAAAAAATAATCAATACAAAGGTTTTGAAAGGTTTAAGTAGAAGTGTGATGCAGATGAAACCTGTTGCTGAGATAGAGAACTTATTTTTTCTTCAAGTTAGCTGAGGTATTCTTGGTGAATACACTGACTTTATATATTTGCATTGTACAGAGAATTTCAAATTACTAGTTACTGGGTATTTGCCTTTCATTTTGTTGAAAATGGACTCTGATGAGGTATGTATTATATTTACTCTGTATGTATCTGTCTCTGATTTGAATTGATTCAGATGCTAAAAATATCAAAAGCTATTGTGTTTTTATGTGATTTTGTACGGAGCACCTTACATATTTTCTTTTTATGACAAGGGGATTTTTGTGGATAAAAAAAAAACTATTCTAAAAGATGAATAAAACATTTATTTCTCTTCTTATTCTGTCTTTCTTTTACTCAGTCTGCTATATATTGCATGAAGAGCTTTTTGTTATGTATTTCCCTCAATGGCCTTGCACTTGATTAAATTTATAGATTTACTACAGCATTTTTCTGTCTCCACTTGAATTTCATTTTGATAGTATTCTGCTCCAAACATTTGACCGGAAGAAAAAGGACTATTTGTTTTTTGTTCCAAAGCTGTTGCCAATACTGTTCTGGCGGTCTTCAATAAAATCTTTCCCCTGGGCAATGGGAGAATGTTTCCCCACGACAGTGGTAGACATCCGTTATAACTGACTTAACTATGACATAGACGTTCGTGAAATTAATTTTGAGCCAGGAATGTTTTTTTAGTGACTGCAATGTGTTCCAGAAACCAGTTACACAGTTACAATACAACACCATTGAAATGATTCTGTCTGTGGTTAGGTGATCCCTAGATGTGGTATTCAATATTCCTAGAGAAAATCATGACAATGTTTGTTAATCATTAATTTGAAAAAAATGTTTGAAGTACATCACAGCATTGTCCTAAGTATGCCCGCCCACTTTTAACAAGTGTACTTATCTCAACAAGTTTTTCTTCACTTTTCGTCTCATTTATCAGGAGGGTCCAGAGCCCGTTGCGGAAAATGTGAAGGTCATCCTGTCCCATAAAATGATGCTGAAGTCGAGCCGCACAAGCAAGTACTACTGTGAGAAATGCAATGGCTCCATATGGGGGATGCTGCAGGCTTGGTATAGATGCACTGGTGAGGGTACACAACATCTGAAAAATAATAAAGATATCACTTATAATAAGGAAAGCAAGAATGAGAATGATAACAGTGGTCATGATAGTAATATAGTAATGATAATTTAAGAAATAATAATAATTATAACAACAGCAATAGTGATGATAACCTTGTTATTAATGATATCAAAATAATAATGGGAGGATGATGTTATTGGTAATTATGCTATTTAGATTAATATCAGTAAACAATAATAATAAATGACAATGGTAATTATAATGGATTGTCTTTGTATTTACCATTTACCTTGGAGATTGCAGAACTTATTTTGTTACAAAGATTTCATAAATCTACACTTTCAGTACCCATGATAGAGTACATGATTGCATGAATAAAATCTCTGTCTGTCTGTTTATCTGTCTGTCTGTCTGTCTGTGTCTGTCTCTCTCTGACTCTCCCCTTAAACACACACACACACGCACACACATACGCACACACATACGCACACACACACACACACACACACACACACACACACACACACACACGCACACACACACACACGCACACACACCCACACACACACATAAACACACACTCATACACATTCACACTCACGTACATGTATGCCCATGCTTACTCACAGAGAAGTGCAATACTTCTTTGAACAAATTTCTAAAAAATAGTCACACCTTTTATGTATTCAGTTTATGAGTCTTTATGAATGATGAAATTTGTGTTATTTCTTGATTCTTCTTTGCCATGATTAGCTTGGTGGATTAAGAACAACACTTTATGAGTTCAAGTAAAGGCTGTTCAGTGCCCAAGGTCATGCCTTTGTCTCTGTGAGAAAACACTTCACAAAATTTTTTCTGACACTACATAATATTGTTTCTTCCCTCCTCCCAGGCAAAGATAGATGTCCTTTGCTCCTCATGAGATCTTTTCCATTAAAACTTCTCGTATAATTTTTGTCAGTTTAGAGAATTTTAAACCAAGTTTGACAGCTATTTCACCTTTTTTCCCCTCTTCAGAATGTGGGTATCGCTGTCATGAAAAGTGTTTACAACAAATTCTCAGAACGTGTGCTAAAGCAAGGGTAAGTGCTGGTAGCCATCCCGCCACAGTGATGTGATGGGATGTTTTAGTCTGGCTTAACTCACTCAATCCTGTGACTGAGATATCTCGGTCAGCTCATGGGCTGCGTTCAATCCCTTCGATCGAGATAACTCGGTTCTATAGTTTTGTTCCGTATACTAGTTATTTCGTTTCAGAAAACAGCCTCAAGTTTTATTTAAGGTCAATTTATTATTTCCCCTGCCAATTCTTCCTTGAGGGGTGCTGGAATTTTGTTTCTGCTGTCATTACACATGGAGAAATCACGGTTTTTATGAAGGCACTTTCAGCACTTTTGTTCACACTGATCAGCTAAACATGTCTCGCAATTAATTCTCTCTGCCTTTCTTACACATACATTTTTTTTATTCATGAAAGTATTCAGCAGTCTTTATCATACATGATATACACTATGTAGATCTAGATGCTCACAAGCATATTTGAATTAATGTAGGCTTGCTCTTGCTCATTCGGCAATGAAAAAAAAAATAAGCCCCCAAAAATGAAATACATCCCAAAGCAAAACTATTGACGCTACATACTTCAAATATGGTTCATCTAAAGATCCATCTTAGGTTGTACTTTGTACCTAATTTCAAAGCAATTTGATGATATTTATGGTTTCTAGTGAGCCCTTACGTAAGTGCCAAAATGACCGGTTTCTGGGTACAATTTTGAGAAAAACTCCGGGGATTGAGTGAGTTATGCTAAATTAAACAGACCTGCCTTGGAATTCTTTTTATCCCGGTTTGCTACTGTGTTATCAAATTGTTTAAATACTATGGAACTTGGATTCAACTAAGTTGTTTGGCCTGACCTTCAATTTCGTTGGATCCGAGTTACTTAAAGCAAACATGAGGATTTTTATGTAGATAATTACAGGCACTGAGTAAGTAATGTATGATGTATTTGAATTCCTTAATAAAAAAAAGTGTGGTTTCAAATGAGAGGCATTTTAATTTCTTTGAATCCATACCAAAGAAATTCTGGAAAATTCCAGGAAAAACACTGAACTCTACCAGGCACAGACTGTTCAAAAGGTCTGACTAGTTCCAATGCACGCCTGTGTCGTGTATCGTCTATGACGTATTATTTACCATACAAGTTATGTTGCTGTGTATAGCTCAGCATACAGCAATCTTTGATTCCACAGACTAGTGCAAAATTCATTACTTATATCTGTGTCAAGACTAGCATTTAGTTGTAATATTGATCAGTAGCTGGGGAAAAAATGACTATGAGCTACTGTGACGGATTTATATCTCTACTGACGTTCTATACCTGGACCGCTTGTTGTACACCCCCCCCCCCCCACATATGCTCTCCCACTCTCTCCCACTCTCACACACACACATTCACACACACACACACACACACACACACACACACACACACACACACACACACACACACATGCACACTCAGTCACACACGCCCACACAGTCACACGTGTGCTTGCCGCCCATCCGACCTCAACACACCCTCATGTGTACACCAACAACTCGTGTTGGTATGAAATAAGACCGCAAATTGGTCCCTTAAGATATGAACAATAGAATAGGCTAAGTGACTAATGGTTCACGGTGCAGATGCTGTAGATGGTTTCAAGGAATAAATAAAGTTTGTTATGGGAGGAAAATGAGTGAAACCACGTCGGGGGGGGGGGGGGGGTGTCACCCTGCTAGCAACTTCGTTGAATCCAAGCTTGCTCATTTGTGTGTTTGTTGAAACCGAGTTATTTTTATTGGATTTTGATTAATATAAAAAAATATTGACATCCATCTCGTTTGGTGAATCCGAGTTCCACTGTACATGATTTCCCAAGTTCTACAAAGCAAAATCGCTATGGCTTGAGTTTGAAAGAAAATTTTTTTAGCTAAAATTTGTGAGGGTTGGGTCTTTTAAAAAAATGATTTACTCAACACTGTGGTAAATGACTTTCGCCTCTATAATGGCATGTTGAACATCTGCTGCATAATATTAGGATGTGCTGACAACTCGAAATGAAAGAAAGAATACAAAATTATTCTTCAGTTCTCCTCTAAGTTTGAATCAAGATATTTACCAAATGACATCCTTTAAATGTCCATTGTCGAGTGAAGTAATTTAATCAATTTATCTTAACATTAAAATACATCGCAATGAATATTCAGAAATTGCTTTCAAGGTAGTGAAGATTGTTATTTTTCTACTCATATCTGTTTCTGTGTCTTAGATTCTTGCAGACTTGGCACTTCTGGAGAAGTTTGAATCTGAGTTGAGTCTTTAAGTTTTAATATTTTTCTTCTTTCCTGGAATAGATTTATTCAGCCAAGAAAAATGTGGTAGCACCTGTCTCTCTGCCCGCCTTTGAAATATGCTTTTATTTTCAAATGTAGGTGTTTTTACACCCCCATTGACACAATTTAGATCCTTTAAGAGGTGGGCTTCTGACCTTGCCTGTCAGGACCAATCCATGCTGAGAAGGATACAACATTCCAGCAGAAATACTGAGTTACTTGACTCGAATTTTCTCCCCACTCTATAATTGTACTCTGGTCTTCTGCATGCAACAACGAAGTGCCTAACCGCTATACCACATATGCAGATGAAATAAGCCCAGTTGAGTGTTGAATTGTACACGTTAATGATTGTTTGATGTTTGTCTACTTGCTGGAGAGTTGACATGTACAGGGCATGCTTAAGATGTTGTAGGAAAATATTTATTTCTCCATCATAAGAATGGCATGTCATTAGTTCAGTCTGTATCTTGGTAGGCCATGGTGCGAATTATCTTGATTCAAATCACCGATGGTCTTTTTACAAACTTGGGTTGTTTGGGGAGTTTTCAACGCTTCTATCCTACATGTCTGGGTCCTCTTGGATATTGGCCTTACATTTGGAGGTCCTGCCTCTTAGATAATCCTACAGTATTGTAAAAGGCATTTTACCACTACTACACCATATCCTCACTATAAGAATTAGAGTTTGCAGTGCAACCTGAACTCTGCAAGTTCTAAGAGAACTTCACAATGATTGTTATATTGTTGCAGGTGTTACAAAACCCAACCCTCATCATGGACCTGTGTCCGAGAGAGCCGAATGGTCTTGCCAGTCAGAGCTATCGATGTGGGGAGTGCCGGTCAGCCATTTCTTTCAGTAAGTCACCCACACCTTAGCTAGGGTGGGGGGGGGGGGGAGCTCAAGAAATAAGCTCACACATCTAATGTTGGAATAACACTCAACATGGATGTGTATGAGCTTGTTTTATATTAGAACAGTTTGATGGCAAAATGCGACTTACGCCATTTTCAAAGTCTGTTTGAAACTAGTACCGTCGTATCAAAAAAGATGAGGCACATTCCAGAGCAAACTTTTTTTTTTTCACAAAACCTGATTTTTCCTCTCTAAATTAGTCTAAAAAATTTCAGAAACTTCTATCCTTTTTAAAAAAATAAACAAAACGAGATAAAAGTGGTAGACCTTTTTGACTATCTGCGACATACCCTCTGTGTGACAATACAGTTCTTTCTTGGAATCACATGACTTTGCTTGTAGTCAACGAAAGTTTGACGGTGGATCTTTCTCTTCCTTATTATTGTAATGTGGATATGTCACGTTTTGTCAAAAATACGTGAAGATTTCATGATTTCATCAATTTAAAGGATAAGAATACAACATAGATTTTCATAATACAAACAAATGTTCAGTTAATGGGTGAAGAACTGAAATGTTCTTTTTTTTTAAAAACTGGGAAAATGAATATATGTGGCATGATGGAACAAAAATGCTCTTTTACTTCTCTCCATTAGTTTCCTCTAGTTCGGGGTGGGGGGGGGGGGGGGTGCATCTACACATAAGCTGATGTGTCTTATTTTCGCAAAAAGCTCAATATGGTAATCTTTGTGTTGATGTGCTTTGTGAGACCTCACCTTCTGTGTATTGTTTCTGCATTCTTTTTAAAAAAATTGTTCTTTGCTCTTACTACAAGGTTGAGTGTTCCTCTTTCAAAATGGCTTATTTATCTCCAGAGAGATGTTGCGCTGTGGCAAAAACTGACACTCTGATTTGTGACTCCACTCCTAGATAGTCACTACCATCTTTCCCCTTCAGCTAGTCCTGAAAAAAGGGAGACAATTTTTTAAGAGCCTGTTTATATATAATAATAATAGTAATAAATAATAAATAATAAATGACATTTATGTAGTGCTCAACCCCGAATAAAGTACACAGGCTCTGAGCGCTTTACAATACAGTACAACATACAACAGTAACATGAAACGTTGTGAGTAACATGAAACGTTGTGTTCTGACTAAAGAAAATTATTCCAAATATTCATCTTATTAATTTAAAAACAGAAACGACTTCTGCTGACATTTGAATGAATCAAAAGATTTTATTTCTCTCAACGTACTTGGTAAAGCATTCCAGATCTTGGGGCCTTGGTATTCAAATGCCCTTTCACCCATTGTTTTAAGTTTCATAGATGGTAAAATAAATTTCTTTTTGTCAGCTGATGACCTTAAACTGCGAGTTGGAATGTACAGTCTTAACAGATTTGATAAATATGATGGTGCATTATCATTCAAACATTTGTGATATATGGTGGCCAACTTGTACACAATCCTTTTCTCAACAGGAAGCCAATGCAAAGTTCGTAAAAGAGGTTTAACAGAGTCTCGCTTTCTTTTCCATAAAACTAAACGTGCTGCATTGTTTTGGACAGTTTGAAGTCTTTTAACTTTCTCTAGTGATATTCCTGATAACAAGGAGTTACAATAATCGAGTTTTGATAAAATTAAGCTAGTTACTAGTAAAGCAGTATACTTGGTATTGATCAGATGACGTATTTGACTAATTTTTCTTATTTCTAAATACATGCAGCTGATCAGATGATATACCTCAGCCGACATTGACAAACTAGAATCAAAATAGATGCCAAGATTCTTAACTTTTCTTGAAAATAAAGTTTTTGCATCACCAATTGTAATGTGATCATGGTCAACCTCTTTCACAGAATTTGCATTGCCTGCCAGAATGACTTCTGTTTTATTATCATTTAACATCAATTTATTTTCCATTCCATTCCCTGTCTTATCCATTTACAATTACAGTATAATCCGCTTATATCGATATTCTTTGGGAAGTGGATTTGATGTTGATATATAAAAATGTGGATAATGAAAATATATAAAGCCAAAGAAGAAAAAAACAAGGGGAGGTCAGCGGTAAAAAAGACAGCACTACTTTTCAAAGCTGGTTGCTTCCCTTGATTCTTACACAACTGCACGAAACTAACAAGAGGCAGAGGGGAGGGGGTGTTGGAGTTACAGTACCAAATACCAACAACGCGAGGCGCACACTACACACCAGCGCAAACTTTGTTGTAGCAGCCTTGTAAGGCCTGTTTATGGTCACTTGCTGGGGAAAATGGAAAGGTGCGAGGTACTGACTCACTGACAGTGGCACTTGCCAGGGACAGACTGAGAATGGGATGGGGAAAGGGAGTGAGCAATCGGGAGTAGGGGTAGGGAGGTGATGCCCAGCACGCAAGACGCTCACCTCTGTGAGACTGAGGCACTGTACTGTGTTGGAGACCACACTGTGTAGGCCCTACATGACCTACTAAGGCCTGGTGTATCGAATAGGTTACTTAGCGGGTATTCTGACTTAATGAAGAACTAATGTGTTGACCGTAAGCGTGGCTTTTCTCGCCATTTATGTTCGTGGGCTTCCCAGGTACCCAGGAGACTAGTCGATAAAGCAGAGTAGGTCGTCCACCCCCCGGGGCAATGCCACTGACTGTAGTGTCTTTAGGCCATTCCCAAAGGGGGGACATTTCTCGTTCAAGCACAGTAGAATTGTAAATGGGCTGATCTAACAATGTCATGCTCATAACTGTCCCTGAACTACCACAGGGAACTGCTTTTTCTTTCCTAATCCCTACTATCGTGATTTTCCTCTACTTCTTTTGTATGTTTGACACACTCTTGTACCCACTATTTCCGAGGTGCCTTGATAGTCGAAGCAGATTTTGTGCTGCTGAAGCTAGAGAGGTGAGCAGAGTAAGTCTGATTCCCTGTAAGGGCTTCTCTGTTGACATCCACCCCATGGCGCTCATATGACCTTATCCAGTTGCGAGTGCCGTAAAACCTCTACTAAAACAAACAAGCAAAAAACTTACAATTTCCTATACATAGTTAGTGGACACTCTCATGTAGTCAGCTTCTTTTACTTCTTTTAGCAAATATATTATATTCGGGTGGTGGGAGAGTGTCAGTGGTTGGTCTTTTTTCGTGTCATTCCTGCTGTTGTTTCTGTCAGGATGTCTTACTTTTTTCCTGCATAAAATGAGCATTATTTTATTAATGTGCTTCAGTTTACTCAAGTTTGATTTGCATAGCAAAAATGTTAATGGTTGTAATGGATTGTGTTTGTAAGTTCCATTTTCATTGGAGAGTGCAGAATGCACATTAATGTGTCAAGGATTTCACAAACTAGTACTCTTGCAGAGTACATGGTTGCTATTGTCATGCCAGATGGCTAAGTGACTACTAAATGATATGTGAGGCAGCGTGGTGGAATCAGGCTCTCGTCAATTTTTGGGCACATAGAGTTATTGGTATCATCTTAAAGCTTGTTCACTTGTCTTTATTTGGAAGAAAAAAATATCCGTTTATCTTAAATACAATTCGAGATATTTGAGAATGAAGCAGGTGATGGTCACCTGTTTTCAGAGGTAAAATTAGTGAGAAAATGGCCGCCTAAGATTAGTTATTTCCTTAGCTTAAGAGTCCGTGGTAACTGAAAATTTACATCTTTTGTGCCTTTAATCAACGTTTTTCAGAAAAATCCACACTGAAATGAGTTTTTTAATGGGCATGAAAGGTGTTTAGCCCAAAAACAAAAATTTGATAAAAATTCACAAACCTGCGAAAAAATGCAAGTTTGTTCACTTTGATTATTTTGACGAGAGCCTGATTCCACCACGCTGCCTCACATATATTGGAATGTAATTTTATGATACACTAGAGGGTGTTTTTCATGTTGTGTTATTCAAAGGATTTTTAAACAGGATTTTGTGCTGTGGTGGCTGATTGGTAAAAAGGCCAGTTTTGATTATAATAGAAAGTGAGAGAAGCTTTGTGTAAATGAAAGATTTCTTCAGTGTATTGATTGACATTTTATTTTCTTGTTTACATGTTTGGATTGCCTTTTCCCCATATGTTCTTACCATTGTCTTCTTCAAAAAGTAAAAGAATACTCTCTGACTTGACCTAGACTATGTAACAAGAGTCTTGTTAATGGTTTTAATTAGTGTTAATTGATCAAAGTAACGCTAATGGTGTTAATAAAGTGAAATTCCTATTTATGGTGCTGAAGTCCTAATTATTAAAAGAAGACCCGGGTCGGCGATCCCAGAGAATATCGATAACATTGTTAAAAATATCAATTTTTTTAAAAGGGAAAAACATTCTTCAACATCTCTTCTGACGGGTCACAATGACAGAACTGTTTAAAAAACACCCTAAATGACCTAGAAGGGTGTTTGAAAAATGCATATTGAACTAAAAATCCGTTAAAAATTTGTTTTTTCTGTTTTTCTCAAAATCTGCTTTTTTACATTTGTGACCTCCTGGGTTCAAGACATTTTCAAAAACTACTGATTGAAGCTTCAAATTTTGCATACAAGTGCTTTAAGAGCAATTCTAGGGATCCATGTGAGGAAATATTTGTTGTGAAATATTAAAATTTTTTCTAACAAAGTTTCGTCTACTGCTTCGGGGTCCATTGACTTTGGGCTCACTTTTTTTATATTTTTAAAGATAGGTCAAAATCCTTTCATAGATCCACAGCCCATATAGATTTGCATTTGTGTACCGAATTTCAGGCTTAAGTTTCAGTATTTTAAATGAAATTTACCTGCACTAAGAAACTGGTTTGAAAATCCAAGATGGCCCCCACAGAGACCCATTTTTCAGTAAAGAGCAACAAATTCACCCTTAATAAAACCTATTCACCTATGAACTTCTTGCACAATTACAAGAAAGGGAATAAAAGCTTTTTTGTTTAGAAAATTTATCCGGGAGTGTACGTCTCCCCTTAAGTAGTAATTGAAAGCCAGTCGTATTTCTATTAATTAGTCAGAAATATATAGACGCTATTAATTAATGTGAGCCATATTAATTGTGTTAATAGTTAAAATCATATTTATTGGGGTAATCGTGAGAGTGGTATAAATTGTTTTTTAGATAAAAATTTGTATTTATGGTGGTAATCAGTAAAAGTCATATTTAATGCTATTAATATTAAGTACTGAGAGTCCTTATAGTGTTGATGTTGAATCTCTGACAGAATCAGGCATGAGTGAGCCTCGTATGTGTGACTACTCTGGCCGCTACTACTGTGAGTATTGTCATTGGAATGACTCCTTTGTGATCCCAGCGCGTGTACTGCACAACTGGGATTTCACTGGACACAAGGTGAGTTGGTTGTTATTGATATTATTTTTATTGCTGTTGTTTTTGTTTTTGTTGCTGTTATTGATGTTTGCTGACTCATTTTGTGATTCAGGTGAAATTCTCCTTTAGTTCATTTGCTCATGCTCAACTGCAAGTACTTTTCGGGTTATTTTGATTCGAATCACAGTTGACTTGTGTTTTTTGAGGAGATTAAACGGCTCTTCATGAATATAGCTTGATCCTGTTGGAGACAGACATGAAGTAGAGATATATAGATTAGAGTTGGACTGTGGGTGGTTGGCGGGTGCTCTGGTGTGGTATGCTTCTTCTGTCCTATCAAACATCATCCTTATCTCCCCTTTTTCTTTTTTATGTTTGTTACTCTCTTGTAACACCTCTAATCTTCTTGTGTTCATATGACCTTATCCAGTTGCGAGCACCGTAAAACTACCAAAAAAAAAAGAAGAGTTGAACTGTATTCAGAGTTTGCACCGTTTATGTTAGTGGGTATTTAGTGGGTATTCGGATGTGGTTTGCTCCTTCTTTCCTATTAAACATGTATCATCCCTATCTCTCCTTCTTCGTGCCTGTTACTCTTTTGTAACACCTCTAATCTTTGCTGACCTAATTAAGTTGAAAGTCCTGTAAAATGGTACATGTATGTTGGAATACAATTTGGATGACTCTGGTTTTAATTCTTGGACTAACCTTATTTAAAAAATGTTCATGGCTCTCTCTCTGTTTAATCCAATCTTATTGGAGATGGATGTAAATTTGGCGGTCCTTCCTCGAAAGAGGCATTAAATTAGGTTGTCAGCAGATTCTGTGGTGCAGTTTCCTCCTTTCCTATAAAAAAGCTGTCTGTCTTTCTTCTGCGCCCCTTCTTTGCATATAATTGTTGCCGTCATTTGTCATTGTCATATTTCAAAATATGAGGTTTTCAGGAGAAGCGAAAAAGTGTTTCATTTCAGGCGGGGCATTATGTCAATACAAAATGTGTAATTCGTTTAGTCTGTTCTTAATTCAAGAAAGGAATGAGACTAGGACCAATCAGTGTGCCTCATCATACTCTACAATATGTTTCATGTTGAAATTCTGACATACTATAATGTTGAATGATAGTGATGATTTGACCTATTTGTTTTGCAAGTGCCATAAAACTTGTACAAAAACTAAAAGGTGAAAAATCCATAACATTCCAAATGTGTTTATTATGCTATGGTCAATGCAGGTTTGCCGTGCATCCAAACAGTTCCTGAAGCTTATGCAGCACAAAGCCGTCATCCGAATCCAGGATATCAACCCTATGCTTTTTGTCTATGTGGATCAGCTCAACGAGATCAAGGTTTGATACCCATGCAGTCTTATTGTGTAAAGGGAAATCAGATCTGTTCGATTCAATGGAGATTGGATCTCTTTGGGTCATAGGAAATCGTGTCTCTTTCGGGTTTTAAAAAAAATATGTTTCTCTCTTTACTCACTTCTGTGTTTCTGTAGCTGTTGTACATTGTTTTGTCTTAATGACCCACGTTTGATATCTCTTCAAGTAAAGAGCTGTTGCAAATTTATTTTTTTTACTTTCAAATTTTCTTGTGCTTTCTGTTCGTTTTGAGCATGAATTAATGGCTGTTATATCATAATGGATGCCCTTGGCATTGCATACAAAAGATATGACTAAAATTACTCGGTGGAGAATGTCTGTTTTATCGAGTACCCCCATCTTTCTGCTGGGATCTGTATCCTACTCAGCTCGAGTTGACCCAGACTAGCAGGGTCAAAGCCGTTGTCCTGTAAATAAAATAAGTATGTTGGGGGGGGGGGGGTAAAGCATTTAAAATCATGACCATTCCTGTCTGCTACCCCAGTAGCTGTATCGTTGCTCTCAGGTAACTCCTGAGTTGGCTTGTATAACTGAGAAAAAATAGAATGTCTCGTTACGTAAAGATTTAGGAAAAATATGAATTTGAAACTTATGAGCTGTGTGACTCTGTCAATGAATGCTTTATCTTTGACTTTGATTGATAATTGTGAGAAACATGACTAAAAATCCCTTTTGTATGTGGACTTATTTCTGAGTAGAGAACTATTTTATTTCTTTTTTGATAGTTTTCTAGTTCCTTTCTTTTGCCAGTTGTCTATACTCTGTTCACATTATTTAGCTTTTTGTTTAAAAATATCATCATTGTTTTGTAGCTATTTATATATGAGCAGGAGCATGTAGACAACTAAATATAATTAGTGATATTACTTTTTTTATACTTCATACTTTCAGCTAAACTGTTCATAGTTTCTTTGTTTACATTGTTCTGCATATACAGGGATTTTCTCATAATTTCTGTATTCTTTGTTTGCTCCCTTACAGGAGCTGTCATATAATTTCTGTACTTTATATGTGTCACGACATGGTGGAATCGGGCACTCGTCAATTTTTAGGCATATGGAGTTATTAGTATCATTATAAAGCTTGTTCATTTTGTCTTACATTTGGCGAAACCCCCCCCCCCCCCTCATTTGTCTATATAGATGTCGAAATATTCGTGATTGAAGGAGGTGGGGGTCACCTGGTGTCAGAGATAAAATTAGTGAGAGAATGAAAGCCAAAGTTTAGTGACTTCCAAAACTTTAGTGTCCTTGGAAACTGCGTGTTTGTGCCTTTGATAAAGATTTTAAAAAAGTAAAACCCCTGTAAAAATGTTGAGCCAAAAATAGAAGAAAAAAAACCAAATAAAAAATTGCCAGACGGCCAGAAGTATGCCTGTTTCATTGATTTCAATACCTTTCTCCCTCCAAGACCTAAGATTGACAACACACTCTATGGAACATTACAGCTACTGCAGCAAACCTGCACTTATCACTACATGGCATTGGACAGAAGGGCGAGAGTCCAGCTGTTGCTGGATCAATAACAACAACAACAACTTTGATTTCATTATTTTGATGAGCGCCTGATTTCACCAAGCTGCCTCATATAATAAACGTTTGCAGGAAGTGTCACATAATTCCTGTATGTTTGTCTATTTCTGTTGCTGTAGAAACTTCGTGAGGAGATGATGATCATGAAGAAGTACATCCTGTCTTGCCCAAGCGCTATGGCTGCCAAGCTTCTGCTGTTGCTGGCAAAACGCCAGCATTTTGTGGAGTGTTCAGACAGATACTCCATGCAGGTGAGGAAAAGTTTTTACTGGATCAGACTTAGTTTGGTCATGAATGTGCCTCGTCATTGAGTCAGAACAATGACAGAGGATTCAATAATTTATTTTGAGATGGTGATGGTTGTATCATCAGACCAGCTAACTACTCCAGTAAAATCAGATTTGTATATCACTCTGTGGACCAACTGACCCCCTCCATCTGTATGCTGACCCATTTGATTATTTATTTGTTTAGCCTGTACAGTGCAAGGAAGACTTTTAATAAATGGTAGTTGAAAAAAGAAAGGAATTGATATCACAAACCCTAGCCTATACAAGGATGGCATTTTTACAAATTGTAGTTGAAGAAACAAAGGAGGTGTATCACAGACTCTAGCCTGTACAAGAGAGAATTTTGCAAACAATAGTTGAAGGAACAAATAAAATGGTCGTAGATTCTTAACCCAGCGTATGCAAAAAGAATTGTAAAAGGGTGGGAACAAAACTGCCAGTAGGCAGGTGTGCACTACAGACTTGCCTTGAGTGTTTGGCCTGTGCAGTGACCATGTGTAGGGATTGTGACGGCAAACTCACACAGATAAGCTCATTGGGAAAAGTCTTTGACCCTTACTTACATGTAAACTTCACGGGGTCCCACATTCGAAACCTGACAGTGTCGGAAAATTTTCTTCTCTAAAAAGTGTTTCTCATTTTACCTTTCCAGCTCCCTAATCATGTTCTGTTGTCTGATTTTGTCTCCTGTTTCTGCCCCCCCCCCCCACCTCCCCTTTGCTCCCTCCTCTTGGCTCCCAACTCTTTCTGCTGCCTTTCTGCTGCTACTTCTTGGCTCTTTCTTACTGCTGCCTTTCAGCCACACCCCTGATCTTAGGGTAGGTAAGATCTAACCCCAAGCCTTCTTGAAGGACAAAACTTTGCGACGGTCCTGTTCGAAAATTGCGCTCTTTAAAGATCCCTTGGCGGTCCTAAAATTGATAAGAGTAGGCTTTGGACGCCACCTGAGCAAAATTCAAAAATTAATTCCTACCAAACTGAAAATGCATAATGTGTCCCACTCGCTCATGTGACCATATGCAGCTGCGCATGCCCTAAAATACTCACCAAAAAAAAGATTTTAAAATTTCAAGGGGCGAATTCTTGATCTGAACAATATCACATTCATTTTTTTTCAGTGAAAGTTACAAACCCCTCATTATGTAAAGACTTGTTTCATACTATTTTATGTGCACATTTTTAGTTAGTGTTTTGAAATTTTTGGGGCTAACTGGGTGAGAAAAAAAAAGAAATTACTATCTTGTAATATCCTTGGATGCCAAAAAATTCAGAACATGAAAATTTGGAAGATTAAATATAGAATCTTATAGGGATCTCATACTCCAAGGTCTTTGTTATAGAACTTGATTTATATTATCCTGTGGTTAAAATTTCTTTCTTGTGCAGGGAGATCTGCCAGGGAGGTCTAAGGTTGTTCCAAGTTCCAATTTTGAAATGAGTGGATGAGAACTATATACTGCACAGCGATAGTTTTACTTTATTATTACGGTACCCTACTTTGCTTCTCATTACAATTTTCTTGTTCTTTCTGTGTATTGTGGCAGGACTTGCTGGATGCAGAGGACGTATTGGTACCAGAGCTGGTTAATGTCCACAGCACCTGGGCACAGCACATCAAGGTGGACTGTGAGGTGAGGCTTGCTTGTGGTTTGTTTGGGGATTTTTTGTGTGTCTCTTCTCATCTCCAGTGTTTTTGTGTTTTTTCTGTGATTTTGGGGGAGGGATGGGGCTAGGTTGGGGGGGGGGGGGGGGGGGGGTGCATCTACACATAAGCTGATGTGTCTTATTTTCGCAAAAAGCTCAATATGGTAATCTTTATGTTGATGTGCTTTGTGAGACCTCACCTTCTGTGTATTGTTTCTGCATTCTTTTAAAAAAAATTGTTCTTTGCTCTTACTACAAGGTTGAGTGTTCCTCTTTCAAAATGGCTTATTTATCTCCAGAGAGATGTTGCGCTGTGGCAAAAACTGACACTCTGATTTGTGACTCCACTCCTAGATAGTCACTACCATCTTTCCCCTTCAGCTAGTCCTGAAAAAAGGGAGACAATTTTTTAAGAGCCTGTTTATATATAATAATAAT
>NW_004797295.1:159063-174118 GCF_000002075.1 Aplysia californica | reverse complement strand
GGGGGGGGGGAATTGGGGAAAGAGGAGGAAATACCTAGTGCAAGTTAATTCACTCTTATAACAAAGTCTTTGTTGTGTGTCCAAAATTTGTCACCATCATCACCGTCACCATCATCACGTCAATTAGATTTGAAATCTAATAGAGAGAAAAATGTCTAAACTAAAACCAAAACCAAAATTAAAAGTGCAGTGGAACTCGGATTCAATGAGAACTCGGATTCAACTAGATGAGATAGATTCCCCGTGTTTCTTCTTTAAAATCAATAAAAAATAACCTGGTTTCAACTAGCACTTAAATCAGCAAGCTTGGATTCAACGAGGTCGCTTCCAGGGTGAACAGCCCCCGCAGATGCGGCTTTGCTCATTTTTCTCCCACAATGGACTTCATCTATTCCTGGAAACCATTCATTGCACCTGCATCGTGAACCGTTATTCACTGAACTGATTGCATGCGACCAATCAGCTGCCTTTTTTCATGCCAACACATGCGTTGCTGGCATGTGCACGTGTCTACTGTGGCGTGTGTCGGGGTCGGATGGATGGCGTGCACACGTGTGGCTGTGTGTGCGTGTCGGGGAGGGGGGGGGCACTAGCGGTCCGGTCGTTGAACATCACAGATACAAACGCGTCAGTCTTTTTTCCCCCCTCGGCAACTGATCACTATTACAATGATAAGCTAGCCTAGTCTTGACGTAGATCTACGTAATTAATTGTGGGCTGGTCTATGGAATCAAAAGTTGCAGTATGCTAGGCTCTACACAGCAATACAACTTTTTGGTAAACATCCGAGATGACACAGGCATGTGCATTTGAATAAATCAGTCTTTTTTTTTTTACACAGTTCATAATATACATGCATTTCAGGCACTACTTGTGACTTCTCTTTGTACATTACTTGCTCAGTGCCTGTAATTATCTACACAAAACCTCATGTTTGCTATAAGGAACACTTGGATTCAATGAGATTTTATGTCAGGCCCGGCGACCTCATTGAATCCGAGTTCCACTGTACATAAAAGGTTGAAATGAAGGCTTCTATACTTCAATTGTGAATAAATATTACCAGGTAGCCTCCTGTGTTGCCCCGATAGTTTTGGCAAATACATATCACAGCTAAAACGTTCAAAATATTGTGTCCTGGGGAAATAAGTCAAATGGAGGTTTTTCTGTACTTGATATAAATACTACTTTTTCTCCATGGCAGCTCTGTCAAGGTCGTGGCTTCTGCTGTGAGCTGTGTGGTGATCAGGACATCCTTTTTCCCTTTGACAGCATCGCGGTTGTGTGCGCAAAATGCTCCAACGTCCTGCACAGGTAACTGTTGTCTGCCTTTAGGATATATAGTCACTTGGTCCTATTCAAGCATGTGGAAATTTTTGTGTTATGGAATTCTCTTTTGTTTTTTGGTGTTTTTTTTTTCGAAGACAAGCATTTTACGCTATCCACTTCTATCATGTATGGCAATTAGAAAAGATGTTAGTACAGAGGAAAAAGTATTTGGGAGTGTTACTTAATTCACTGGAGACTGGGCCTTTTTTGGGTCTACATATGCTGAAGACTGGCGTTTGTGGGGGTATTTCAATGTTTCAAACGACACCCTTCCCAAAGACATACAACCACCATTTTTACACACATAACAGATCTAAACATGCACCATATGACAAAAAACCCAGAAAGGCAATATCTTTTATAGATGGATTTTTAGAAATGATTTTTTGAAAATGTGCTATAATTTGCTGCTCTCCAAAATTTTTTGACGTAATGTCTTATGTTAAAAAAAACCAACAACCCCCCGCCAAATTGATCTTATGTGTGTCTTTTTATTGTGTTTTGTGTTTCAAAATGAATAAAAAGTCCAAACTCATGAATAGGCAGGTAATCGATATGGTAATCCTTATGTATTAGCTGTCTAATCCACTTCAGTGTGAAAAAAACCCCAGGGCTCCAGACGAAGCGGAATTTCGCCTAGTCTAGATCTAGAACATTCGCTATCAGAATCAGTGCTTTGATGCCCATTTACTTTGAAATCAGGATCCCCATGGTCTAAAATATCATAATCAGAATTTTCTGAACTGCCAAAGTCGTGCAAACACTTGAAATATGTTTGCTTTTCGTGGTGCCGAGTGGGTGGTTGGTGGGTGCTCTGGTGTGGTTTGCTCCCCCTTTCCTATCAAAGATCTATCGTCCTGATCTCTCTTCCTTCGTGTTTGTTACTCTCTTGTAACACCTGATCTTCGACCTTATTGTGTTGCAAGTGCCATAAAACTTACTGAAACTAAACATGCTGCCATCGTAGTGACAAAGTGTTGCGAGAACAGACACCAGTCAGAGAAACAAAAGTAGGGCCTCAGTGTGATTAGCTTTCCTTCCGGGTTGATAACTCAAGAGTTTCCAGCTTATTCCGGTGAAACTTCGTACGTAACGAAACAAAGGTCGGCTGCACCGTAAGAGACGGTTCAAGCAGCGTTCGCGCGCTTACTTTGCCGAGGAGAAAACGCGAAACTTGTGCTCGCAGGGGGGTGCGTGAACCGGCTCTCTGGGAAATATTGGTGCTCGCAAATGTTGCTTGAACCGTCTCCAGTGAGTTAAAAGACCACTTTGAAATATACAGAAATTTTTTTAAATCTATATTTTATTTCTTCTGCTGTGAGAAAATCTGTGTTTTCATTTTGATTCCCTTTGCAGGCACTGTTTTTCCCAAAAGGGTTTCTGCCCTCGATGTGTTCGGAGAGAGAAAAGAAAGGGAATCGTTAAATGATGGACCTATACAATTGAGGCAAGAGGATAAGCTGACTTCACAACTGCTGCCATTGGAAAACCACAAACTGATTTATTTGATTAACGGTGCTATCAACTAGTAAATATTGACTTGGCATTTGATATACAGAGATGATGGTGATCAACCCTTGCGAAGAAAAGCCTGAGACAGCAGAATGTTTTTGAGTGTGCACGTGAGTGTGTAGATGTCTGTACTTGTTACAGAGATTAATATTTGAGTGAACTGAGTATTTGGGAAAAAAAGCGCCTAACATTTACATTATTTACTTTATATGAGTGATGAGCTATCCAAGAGTTGGGAATGTTTCAGGAAACTTAGTTTTGAGCCTGGAGCCAAATCATGAAACTGGGTCATCCTGGGTCGAGTTTCATATACCTGTACCAGGAGTTCAACAACATTTTTATTAATGTATGTACGGAAATTCGGTCTATAAAATATTTAATTTTGATTTATTTCTGCCATGCTCTACTTGTGTCGTCACGATGTGGTGGAATCAGGCACTCGTCAATTTTTCGGCATGTGAAGTTATTGAATTGGTATCATCTTAAAGCTTATTCATTTGTCTTGTTTTTAATGAAAAAATTTGTCATATATATATATCTTGAATATGAGTCGAGATATCGGCAATTGAAGGAGGTGGGGGTTGCCCGGTTTCAGAGGAAAACTTGGCGAGAAAATGCCGCTAAAATTTGGTGACTTCCAAAGCTTGAGAGTCCTTGGAAAGCACAAATTTAGATTTTTTCTGCCTTTGATCAATGTTTTCAGTAAATTCCTCCCTTAAATGTGTTCTTAAATGAACATTAAAGGTGTTAAGACCAAAAACCCCCCCAACAAAATTCGAAATTGCCCAACGGAAATAAAAATATAGATTAAAATTTTTAAAACAATTTTGACGAGCGCATGCTTTCATCACGGTTCCTCACATATTCTTTTTCAAGCAAAATGTACATTTTCATCGTTAACAGTGGCAGTTGAGGCTCTTTGTTCAGCCTATGTTTTGGTCACCAACCGTATAAATGAAAATAAACTGTGGCATTCTTTGGCATTTATATTCTCCCTTTCCATTGGTTCTCAGTGTGCTTGAATTTGAAAGAGCAAGAGCAAACTATTTTCATTGCCCATCCGACTTCTTCCTCCTCCTCCTCATCCTCCCTTCCCATACTCCCGTTTTACTTCCGTGTTTACAGCTTTGCCATCGAAAGTTTTGACATTCCATCAGTTTTACTCTTAATTTCACTTATTTTTTTCTGTTTTAAAATTCTATTAATTGTTTATTCTATTTGGGAATGTTTTTGTGCTGTTTTACAAGTGTACAACTCTAAAACTGGGTATGCTAGAGCCAAAGTACAAGCCAAGACTGTACTTCTAAGACAAACAATTTTGAAAACACTGAGCATTCATGTTGATAATTCGAATCAGTTTTTCTCACATTGTGCTTTTAAAAAAATGTTAAGACTTTTTTCCTCAATAACTTTGAAATTTTAAAGTGCAGAATACTCTGGAGAGTTCTTGCAACGAGATGGTAGCAAAAAGGAAAAATTTTCTGAGGACAACATAATCCCTATTCTAGCAGGTTGCCTCACTTATACCTATATGTACACACACACACATATATATATATGTATATATATATATACAGTGGATTCCTGTTATAACGAGAGGGAGGGGACCGGTGTGAAATGTCCGTTGTAGCAGGATTCTTGTTATAAGGGATCCAGTACTGAATTCAAGGGAAATAGTAACGTAGGCCTAATCTATGAGTTTGATGTTCTGTTTATTTCTTTTTGTATTTCCCCTGATGACGATTTTGTTCAACATGACTTCTAGGTCTTACTTGATCAAAAATTGAATCAGGTCTCTTTCTCTAGCACTAGCAATGTTGACAGCTCAGTGCTGGCGATCAGATAGAAGAGGCTCTGGCTCTAGGCTAACTCGCCCGCTGTGTTGTCCCCCACCCCATAACACCATGTGGGGCGTTGCGTATGTTTGCGCATGTCACACATTCACTCCATCTATCACAGCAGTATGACCTCTCCATCCCGCACCAGAGAAGTGAGATGCACGGTGTGCCTAGATAATCTAGACTGGGCTAGCCTATCACACGATGCCTTCTGCTTGTCTACACATGCCACACCCTCCCCACTCGTTCGCTCAGGCCGCCATTGTTGGTTCACGTGGGCTCTCCCATTCTTTGTTTTGCTGGATCACCAACAACTTTTTCTACTGGCGAGGTTTTATATGTTTGATTGGTCAGTGCGCTGTGCACAGCAGCTACAATATTCCGTTATAATCGAGTCGCGTGACTGTCTGATTGTGCAATAGCACTGAGCAGTATTTTATTTACAAAGATAAAGAAGGGAAAAAAACGGGGTTTTAGAATAGTGTCTTTATAACAGACTTCTCGTTATTTGCGGACTCGTTATAAGTGGACTCCACTGTATGTATATATACTCTGTCACATTTTTAAGTATACACTGTGTTAAAATGAAAATAGCTAGTTTCACAATGAGTTGATATTTTTTAAAATTTCAGGAATACTAATTCAATAAATTTTAAATACGAAAAAAGCAACAACAATACGGAATGTTAACGTAACAGGTTTATTCATGACTTACAAGAGTGTGGGGGTGGTCTACAAAAGTAACACGATCAGTAGCGTTAATGACGGCCTGACATCGTCGCCGCCTTGAATCAATCAATCGCTGCACTGCCTGTTGTGGGATGTTATTCCACTCTTCATGCGATGCTCTCTCAAGTTGAGGAAGTGTCTAAGGCTGGGGTTGTCGCATGTTGTTCAACTCATCTTTGGTTCTTCTTGCCGTTTTGAAACGATTCTGTAGATGCAACAGGCGTATTAAAAGATCCTCTCATGGAGTAGTTTTTCTTCTACCACGTTGGCAGTGTCGATCCTTTCCTGATTTTGTTGTTTTCTCGCGATCCATTGTTGTGTACACAGTTCTTCGTGTTACATTAAAATGTCTCGCAGCATTGGATACTGAGGCACCCCCGCAGATCATTCCAACGAGCTGATTTCGCACATTTTCTCGTATGGCGTGACATCATGAAACGTAGACAAGACAAGTTTTATCACTGGCGAATTGTTACAAAAATAACAAAGCTTTGATGTGTGCTTCTTTTTTAAACAAATCATTGCCGTATCATGATTAATTTAAAAAACCCAAGAAACATGGAACACGCATGCAGATACAAAACCACTCGCGTGTTCAGAAATCTGAAAACAGCTCACCAGCGACAGGTATATCACGCAATCAATGTGTAAATTTGAAAGTAATTGGTGGCATTGATTTTGTTTTATTGAGCTTCAAAATGTGTATACTTAAAAATGTGACAGAGTATATATATATATATATATATATATATATATATATATATATATATATTATATATATATATATATATATATATATATATATATATATAAAAGTATAATATATTTATTATATTATAATATACACGCTGTTATATGTTGCAAAAGAGGCTGGTGATTTGTATTTTATCTATTGTCTTCGGTGGTTTATGCAATTAGTATAACCTATTACAGACTGCAGTTGAGCCTCACAGCTTGATTTTTTCCACTGTCCTAATTTTCATTTTCAGCCCCAGTTTTTGGTACTTTTGAAAAAAATTGCTTAAACCTATCACATTCTTTAATCCAGAATTTGAATTTGTTATCCTCATTTTCAGCTTTATACTCCCTTCACCAACTTCTTCTTAGCCTTAAATAAAATGGCGGTCAGTGTTTTTATAAATGCTAGTCAAAGACTGAAAACTTGGCATCATTGCTTCCGTACATTGACTTGAGATTGATAGATTGGCATTGTGTGGTCTTCAAAGAGAGTGAAATTCTATGAATGCATGTTAAAAATGTTAAAAGAAAAAAAAAAGCCGGTGACGTTTTTGCATTGATATAAGTGTGATGCAAGGGCATACATAATTATGTTCAAGACAGGTTGATGTGCTCATTGTGTTTCTATTGGTAAATAAAATTTTATTACTCATGTAAATGTAAGTAATTTTTAGAAGACCTTGAATTTTTTTATCTAAAGGAATCGAAGGTTTCTCTAAACAGTACCGCATCATTGCTGTTGAAAGAGAAAGTGATGTTATGCCCTGATTTTTAAGAAAGGAGGAGCATGTGTTACTTAAAGATGCTCTCAAGTCACTGTATGCCTAAAAGTACTTGACAATAGATAAATAAATAATGATAAATAGCATCTGTATAGTGCATAATTTTCCCTGCTCGACAGCAAGGTCTATGTGCCGTACACTTTATTATTATCCCAGCAGACCCCAGAACACCCGGTAATATCCTCTTCTTCAAGAGAAGCATACAGTGCAAGCAGCTGATTAAGCGCTTTAACATAGGAGAAACCTGTGATCATTCAGCTGATGCTGGGAGAGAATTCGATAGCAAGAGAAAGGAAATTATGTCATTTGGGTCAAAGTAGAGTCCTGAACGCAGATATTTTATACTTATAGATATAGATTTTGAGGTGTTCTGAAAGTTATAAAGCAGGCATGGGCAAGCGTGTCATAAATGGGGGTTGGTGGCTAAAGCAGGAGAAAATTAGGCAAAATTGGTTTTTAAATAAGGTAACTAAGCTCTTAACCTTTACCGTACGTTGTGTATCGAAAATCGTACTGAACGTTTTAAATTTCACTTAATTATGATATGGCTAGCTCCACGTCTAAGAGCAGTTACGAACACCTCAAAAACTCTATGTCCAACATTGAAACAATGGCCTTTAGAATCTGGTTTTCTCTGCTCACCTCTCTAGCTTCAACAGCACAAAGTCTGCTTCGACTAACAAGGCACCCTGGAAATAACGGGTCACAAGAGTGTGACAAACATACTAAAGAAGTAGGGGGAAAATGATGATAGTAAGGATTAGGAAAGAATAAGCAGCAGTTCCCTCTTGCAGTTCAGGCACAATTATTAGCATGACATTGATGAATCGGACCATTTACAATTCTACTGTGCATAAGAACATGTTAATGCCCCCCCTTTGGGAATGGCCTAAAGACACTTCAGTCAGTAGCACCGCCCCGAGGAATAGTAATACATGTAAATACTGATGTACGGTAAAGGTTAAAAAAGCATTTAATGAAATACAAATTTTTATCTATTGCAGCAGTTGCTTCCAGCAGGGCAGATATCTATTCAGTTATGTTCAAAACAGACAGTTTTGTTTTTTATAACTTATCATCTCATCGCGAGCTGCGTTCATTACTTACTAATCGCTAGATCGACTCGCCCGCAAGACTTAAACTGCTCACTCATTGAATCTGGCCTGCAAGCCATAGTTTGCTGATGCCATATTATATTCTTTTGTAGAGCCATGGCATCCTAGGCAGAGAGAACACTTTGTCTAGTATCAATGGTTAGCAATGTGGACAACCTTGGTTTGAGTCCTCAACTGGGTATTCATTGCTTTCTTACTGCTTGGCACAGTCCTGTCTAATCAGAAGTCCCACTTCTTTAATAATTCTGTGATGAAAGGGGTCATCAAACTTTTCCCATACTAAACCGTTAGCAGTGCCTTTGCGACTTCTTGCCTTTTGAGCTAAGCTTTTATCATAATTGTGCAGCACATGCCTTTTATTTTTTTGTTTTTCTAATACTAATGTTGTGGAAAAAGTTGTACAGACAATTTTAGCCAATTATTCCCTGTTCAATGTTTTATTGAATAAAGAGCTAACCAGAGATGAAATTATTATTTCCTTTTTCGCTTGTTGCACATTGAAAAGGGAATACAGTGGGACTTGTATTCAATGAGGTCGCTGGGCCTGACCTAAAATCTCGTTGAATGCGGGTGTTCGTTGTAGCAAACTTGAGGTTTTGTGTAGATAATTACAGGCACTGAACAAGTAATTAATTATAAAGAGAAGTAACAAGTGGTGCCTGAAATGCCTGCATATTATGACCCTTTAAAAGAAAAAGACTTTTCGTTCAAACGCACGCCTGTGTCTCCTCGATCCAACTATTTACCAAAATGTTGCGTTGCTGTGGAGAGCCTAGCATACAGCAACTTTTGATTCCATAGACCAGCGCACAATTAATTACGTAGATTTACGTCAAAACTAGGCCTAGCATATCATTGTGTAATAATGATCAGTTGCCGGGAGGAAAAAAAGACTGATGCGTTTGTATCTGCGACGTTCCGCGCCTGGACTGATGGTAGCCCCCCCCCCCCCCCCCCGCCCCGACACGCTCACACAGTCACACATGTGCAGGCCACCCATCTGGCCCCGACACATGCTAGAGTAGACATGTGCACGTGCCAACAACGAATGTGTTGATATGAAAGAAGGCCGCTGATTGGTCGCATGCAATCGGCTAGGCCCTAAGTGAATAATGATTCACGATGCAGGTGCAGTGGATGGTTTCCAGGAATAGATAATTTGATAAAGTTCGTTGTGGGAGAAAAATGAGCGAAGCCGTGTCTGCAGGGGCTGTTCACTATGGAAGCGACCTCGTTGAATCCGAGCTTGCTGATTTAAGAGCTCGTTGAATCCTGGTTATTTTTATTGATGAAAAAAAACACCAAAAAAACAGGGAATCCATCTCCTTTCGTTGAATTCGAGTTCTTGTTGAATCCGAGCTCGTTGAATACAAGTTCCACTGTAATTTGCAAGGTAGTCTGAGCTGAGTGTTACTAAAAATCTGCACATCCACAGCTGAGTGCTGTATAGTTGACTCCGCTTGTGTTGAGCTCGCTTGATTTGATCTTCGGTTAAGTTGATCTTTTTCTCTGGTCCCAGCATCTCTTTTTCTTTACAGGTCCCATGGGTTGAATTGAACTTTGGATGAGTTGATCTTTTTTTACTCCCCCAACGACATCAACTCATCCGTTGTTGACTGTACTTTCTGTTCATGGTTCTGAGATTGTGATAAGATGTTCTCCTTAATTATACAATATTTGTACGTCTTTTTATCTTTTTATCTTCACATCTAGTATGTGGTTGGAGGGCACCACTGCTAGGTCTTAGTTCTTTTCTCTTTATATTTTAGTGTTTGGCTGTCCATCTAACCTTCTCCCTGAACTTAATGACTGTTATAGGTTATGGTGCTTCTCTTTACTCAAACGTAGAGTCCGTAAACTCTTAAAATTTGTCCAGTTATTCATGGTGACAATTACAAAAACTGTACACCTTTCCCTTTGTAAGTGGGTTGCTGGTGGATGCTCTGGTGTGGTTTGCTCCTTTTCTCGTATAAAGTAACTATCTTCTTTATATCTTCTTCTTTTTTGTGTTTGCTGCTCTCTTGTAACACCTCTAATCTTCAGCACTTATTATATTGTGTGACCTAATTGTGTTGCAAATGCCATAAAATGCCTACTAAAACAAAAAAAAAGCAAATATCATTTAGTAATGAAATTTTCTTTTGCTGAGAAAGTAAATGATCAGCATTATGAAATTCAGCTCTGTTTGCAATTATTTTGATTACAAGTGTTTCTAGGTATTGTTTTGCGGAAAGTGAATGTCAAGTAACTTAGTGGTTTACTTTTGTCATAACCTATAAATATGAACATGCTACCTGCATTTTTACCCTCTTTCCGTGCTTGTTAAGTTTTATGCGAAGAGGAAACAATTTGCATTGAAATGTTCATACTGCTACTCAGCCAGTGCATGGGGGGAGGGGGGGGGGGAGATTTCTTTCGGAGTTTAATGCCCCACTTACGCAAGTAGACTTTTCAAAGGAAGAGTTCCGTATTTGACATAGTTTTAGAAGAAGGAAAAAAAACATACAGTAAACACCAAAATAGGTTTCACTCATAATCATATACATTTGTGTTTATGTCTTCTACTTTTTTCAATTAAGATTAAAGAGATTCCACCTCCTGATAGTGTGCAAACAAGTATTTCTTACTCCTCCAAAACACATGGCACTGTTTTCTTTTTGTGTTATCACAAGTGAATTGCAGAGAAAAATCTATGACAATGTTGCGTTCCTTATTTCTATATATATATATATAAACATTTTTCCTTCTCTATTTTTTCCCCAATTCTTTAGCTGGGCTACAAAAAGAATTAGTGGACTCTGTGTTCTTTTTGAAAATGATTTGTTGTCTGCATAATTTGCATATCTTCACATGTTTATGTGTGTGTGTGTGTGTGTGTGTGTGTGTGTGTGTGTGTGTGTGTGTGTGTGTGTGTGTGTGTGTGTGTGTGCATGCGACTGTGAATATATTCACCCCCATTTACACAAATGGTGTGCTGCTTCTACCCTGCCAGTCAGGGTAAACACAGGCTAGGTGAGATTGGAAATCATGTAGAGATAGTGAATCAAATAATACTTCTGAGAGCAGGAATCGAAATCATGTCTTCTGCATGCAGTGGTGAAGAGCATAACCTTTGCACCATGGACACCCATGGTTTAGGTGTATGTGCGGACATGTGCATTTGTATATATGTGCAAGTAAGTTTTTTTTTATAGATCTATGTGTATCTGAGTGTGACTGTGAGTGCCTGTATGCAATAATGTTTCTTAATTGAGATAATTTTATTCCATGTCCAATGTACTTTTCATCCACACCTGTTTTCATCTCATGTCTTCTTGCATAGGGCGTGTATTTGAAGTTGTGCATTTTGTCTCACGAAGTGTCTCTGGAATTATTATCTGAGAATAGATTTGCTTCCTCTATTGTCATAGAGGGAAATAAAGAGGTCTTTTTTTCTGGCCAGAATTTACCAATTTACATTATTTATTGTTTTCCCATCACAGACAGTTGAGACGAGTGTATTGCTAGCTCAGTAGTTTGGTGTTTGTTTATTTATTTGTTTGTGGTTAAGGTAACTCTTGTTTGACTACCCAATATCATTTATCATGATTATGGGACATTCTTGGACTAAAGTTTTCTTAGCTCTCCATGCACTTGTTTCCGTCCTATTGGAGGTTTTTGTTAAATTGGACTTGGAGGCATTGCACTTTGAAAAAGTTATCTCTGTTGGAAGGGGTGTAATCCTTATTATAATTTTGCACCATAGCCTATCATAAATTACCTACCTTACCATTGCCTACCTTACCATACTGTTTCATAAAGAATACTGTACCAACATTATGTAGCCTGCCATGACATAATTATAGCATACCATATTATCACTTACTATGTCCTTCCACATCATAAACTATCAACCATAACACTTCATGGTATTCTATATTAAGCCCCAGTTACACGCAACGATAAATTGTATCTGATTCGTCGTATTAGAGAACTGTCCGTTTTATCGAACTGTGTTGTCTGTTTACACGTTCCAATCTATCATCCAGTTTTCTTTCGACCAAGGAGATTCCTTGTCATAAAGCCACCATGTCTCTTTGCGACGCCAGTGATTTGCCTGCATTCTTTGTGAAGCTTTCGAGCTCTGGACCTAATGAATAAAAAGAGAACACCGTACCTCTAGATCGTGAGAGCCCCCCTGTACATTTTGATATATAGCAGAACAGTGTCTTTAGAAAAGGGTGGCCATACTGTACCTTGTTGTACGTAGAAGTAGAAGATTTGACTTGACTGCAGATATGCAACGCACCGAGTGACCTTGATGCACAGCTTCACACTTGACGGTCAACTAAATAATAAAATTGCTAAAATATATATATATAATAACGCACCAAATCAGGTTCTCCGAGAGCAACTTTGCTTATTTTGAGATGCTGACTCCGAATATGAAATCAGTTTTTACCTACGATAACTATTAAAAAAATTTTGAGCCCTGAGTTTAGTTCTGCGCTGCGGCAAATTTCAAAGTCAATCTATGTCACAGCACGTCTCCCTCAAGTCTGACCGTGATCGCACGCAAAATATGAAGCAGGGCTAGATTTCTCGACCGAGTCTCCAAACCATCGTTCAATCGTTCAAATTTTGTACAATTTTGTGGTTACACCTAACAGTTTATTGTATGATCCCTAGATCGTGCAGTTTTTGTACAATTTATCGTTACCTGCAATCGGGCCTTTATGCCTAAAAAAACAGTATCATACCATACTGTATTATGACCTTAAGCAGTTGCGAGCGCCATAAAACCTTACCAAAACAATACATGTACCATACTGTATGATAACATACCTTGCTCCATAATACTGAAATGTATTAAACCAAGCCACACTGTATGGCACTGTTCCATGCCACACCAAGGGGTACCATACCATATGATATCATAAGATATCATGCCATACTGCGCTGCACAGTATCATGCCATACTGCACTACACAGTATCATGCCATACAGCACTACACAGTATCATGCCATACAGCACTACACAGTATCATGCCATACTGCACTACACAGTATCATGCCATACTACACAGTATCATGCCATGCTGCACTACACAGTATCATGCCATACAGCACTACACAGTATCATGCCATACAGCACTACACGGTGTCATACCATACTGCAAAATGTAGTACCTTAATGTACCATACCTGATAAGTTATGTTTGTGCATTCCTCCACAATTTTGAAACTCATGTTTTCACAAAAATTATTATGGTATAAACTGCATTTAAATTATCATCATAATTTAAATTTTTTAAAATATGTCCTGTCTGCATTGTTTTGATTCTTCGGTAGACAGTGCTCTCTGTAATCACTTTTTACCCCAATGTTTGACCTAATACATTGTACCCCTTTTGGTTGATTCCCCCCCCCCCCTTCCTGTTCTTATTTTCAAATAAAAAAGTTAACTTGATGATTCCTTAACTGAATAGATAATTATGAATTTTGCGCTCAATTAGATTGATATTTTGTGAGTGTATTTTCTGTACCACTCTGTAAGGTATTACTATTACTATTACTATGTAATAGAAATATTTTTATTCTGTGTGGCTTGATTACCTCCTTTTTAATGCCTTACTGTTATACTCATGTGTACCGGGTCTTTCTGCTGGCTACTGTTGATGTTATTGATATGTACAGGCACAAATGTGTTGTTACTCTATTGCTTGTGGTCTGCGGGCTCCCTCTGCATCCCTCCTTTTATGCATTGTAGATGTACATGTATATTGTATTTGTATCTCATCCTCCTGGCCTGTGTACAGTCATGTCAAGTTCTTTTATATGTTATCTTTTCTTGTATTGCAGAGATTTCGGACAAAAGAGCAAATTAAAATGTGTGACCTTTAGTGCATTTTTTGTGTGTGTTTTTTTCCGTACACATAGACCTATCATGTGAGTGATCTGAGGGTGTCAGTATTTTTTTTTTCAGTTCCTTCTGTCATTTTCGTCTGGTGTTTCTGTTTGATGTCTAACCTATCCTAGCTGTACATAGCTGCCACCAGTGGCATAGTTGGAAATAAATGACTAACATGAGAAAGTTTTAAGTTTGGATGTGAATAAAGTTGACAATTTTGTTACCTATCAAAGATTGCCTCTCAGCTTGGAATCCTGCGTGAAGAGGAACATCTAAGCCTTCAACAAATTTATTTAATTTGATTTTAGTAAGCTGGTTAAAAAAAAAAACCAAAAGTGATTTGATCTATTTTCCTGCGGTTGTTCCGCTCAACACATGTTGACCCTCCAGCTTCTGTACCCACCCACACCAGCCTTGCCTGGGCTTAACTGTACAGACTTAGACTGGCTTTACTATAAAATGTGCAGCGCTGTTCTGGATTTTGCCAGCCTGGAGAACTGCTCTACACCCTATCTGTGACAGAGGGTTTTAAATGGACAATTCCGCACTCATTATAGATTCTTGACTGGCCCTGTCTTTGTAAAGAGCTATCTAAGTAATGGAAATGGAATTCTGCAACATGGGGTGGCTTCTGAGTACAGCATATGTGCTGAATGAATTTGTCACTGAAATTCTAGCGATACGTCAGGGCACGGTCACATAAGACCGAACTGATGCTGCTCTGCGGATGCACATCATTGCATGCGTGTTACGGAAACTATTTGACACAAACAGTCATCGCTAATGGAAGAAGAGCATCATGCCTGGGGTTCAACAGTTCTATCACCTGCGTTTGTTGCCATTTTTTCGTCCAAAAGTTGCCTCAAAAAAGGCAAAATTTGCCCAAAAAGTTGCCTTTAATTTTCAAGCTTTCAACTAGCTGTGACGACGTAATATATTGATAGCGGTAACTTAATCTAACGCACCAGAATTTCTTGTCTAGCATCTGCGTCTGTTGCCATTTTTTGGGGTCCAAAAGTTGCCGTAAAAGTTGCCATTAATTTTCAAACTTTCAACTCTCTTTGACGACGTAAAGGAATACGTTGATAGAGGTAACTTAATCTAAAGCACCAGAATGTCTTG
>NW_004797295.1:157331-158882 GCF_000002075.1 Aplysia californica | reverse complement strand
GGGGGTGTTTGTGGTCGTTGAAAAATGCAAAAATCGCGGACCAACAAAAGCCAGAAATCGAGGCCGCGACAAACGCAGGTGCTAGGCAGTTGTTTCCTTCTTTTTCTCGCTTTCCTTTGTTTACAGTTTGGTTCACAATTTCAAATATTTTTATTTATTTGTTTATGTAGCCTTCAAGTTAAATGTGATCATGCTATTTGTTAATTATGACAATATACAGTTGAGTGTTAGTGAACGTTGTTCCAACTGTTTGATTTGCGTTCATTTTTCAAAACTTTGAAAGCTTATGTACTGTGTTTTGCCTCTTTCGACAGCTGGATCTTGTATTTAAAAGAAATTTGTAACCCTGTTCATAACTTAAAGAAAACTCAATGCTGCTCTATATAAATCTAGTTTCCCTTCCCACGTTAAAGCCCAGGAAGAAGAAAAACATTCTGCAGATTAAATCAACTGCACCCCCCCCCCCAAATACAGAAAACGCAAAACAAACAACAAAACCCCCGCAAAAATAAAAACAAAACAAAAATTAACTGACAACAAAAACGAAAAAACAGGGGAAAAAAACTTTTAAAAATCCCACAAAAAAGCTACAAAACAACTCTTTTGTTTCATCCAGTCTCCACCAGGCCAGAGGATAGTAGTAACTTAAAAGCCTACATTACATTATTAAAAAACAAAAACAAAATAGTAATTACACTCCGGACAGCATCAAATGGACAACTTGTCGACCTCATTACACCGAAACTGTCGTGCTTCTGAATTTAAAACAAAAAAAAAACAACAAAACCCCCCCCCCCCTGAAAAATCCCGATTTTGTGCATATTATTATTATTATTACAGAATGTCTTGTGCTCTGCAGAATAATTTCATTTGTAGCCACACAGAGTGTAACAACGTGAAAAATAAAGGTTTCACGACAGAATGAAATCAAAATTAGATCAGCATAAACATCCACAAAAATTAACTAACAGGCCTACGAGGGCAGATTCAAATACACATGTAGAAGTCAGAAGTGTGCGGGGACGGCTTGGTGGCGGTTTGAGGAAATTACATGGACTTTCATGTCCACATGATTGCGGTGTTTGTGAGCGAAAGCGCAGCGGTATTTTTGTTTTGTGGTAAGGCAGCGTCATATAAGGATGGATTTTGCTAAACAAGTTCGAGAAGTTTTTCATAAATTGCAGTGAAAAACTTCATTTTACTTGTTAGTGCTGATCAATGAACCTCAAACAGCAATCTCCGCTTGCAATGCAGCAGGAAAACACACCAACACCACTACTACTACTAGGCCTAGCAGTGCGTCGATACGTGGGCCTGCCTACATCTATGTGTGTATGTGTGTGTGTATGCATGAAAATGCATGTGTGTGTGTGTGTGTGTGTGTGTGTGTGTGTGTGTGTGTGTTTGTCTGCCAGTCGTTTCAGCCACATCGAGGCAGGCCAAAATATTCACTTTAAAAAAAAATCTTGCCTCCTCGATAAAAAAAATATTGAATATAGACTCTAGTCTATAATATGTATTTTTTAAAACATTTAATAATATCGCAAAAAT
>NW_004797295.1:154090-156988 GCF_000002075.1 Aplysia californica | reverse complement strand
CATATTATTATTATTATTATTATGCGACAAATACACAGAGGTGTTTTCTCTAATCAGTATTATTTTATTACGGTCTGCGCGGGGATTTTTTTTATTAGATCAAGAACGGTAGTTGAGAGTTAGTTGGGGTTTTTTTTTGGGTTCAAATCTATTCTTTTTTTAAATAAACTGACTGCATGTGCTGCAAGACTGAGTTGTTTTCAGTTCTGTGGTTAGTGGGTAGGCCTAACAGTGGGTTTATTTAGATTGGCAATAATTTTGTAAATATACATTGCGTAAAATTTCTTTCTTCACAGTCTTTGAGATCGCATATTATATGTGTTTCAATTTGCTGTCGTTTTTTCATTTATCACCACTGTTAGATTTAATTTACAAACCAGAAAAAACTATTTAAAAAAAACAATATTGCCTTAAAACTACTGAACTATTAACTACTGAGATAATGTGACATGTCAGAAATGATAATAAAATAATAATGATAATAATGATCATAATACTTCCTCCAATAATCATAACCATCATCATCATTGCCTTTCTCACCCTTCACCGGGGTATAGGCCACGGACAAACACCTTCCACCTTTATCTATCCTGGGCTAGCCTCTTGATGTTATTCCACGTCTTCCCACTTTTCTGTACATCTATTTCTGTGATTCTTCTCCAGGTTCCACGCGGTCTTCCCTTTGATCTCTTACCCTGTGGGTTCCAATCCAAAACTTTCTTTGTTATGCAGTTGCCTGACTTCCTGACTTCCTGAGAGTAGGTCCAATCCATCGCCACTGCCTTCTTCCTACCTCCTCTCTGACTGGGATCCGTCTTGTTTTCCTTAAAACTTCCACATTGGTGACCCTGTCTGTCCATCTGATCCTCAGTATCTTTCTTAGACACCTGTTCAAGAAAACCTGGATCCTCTTTATGAAAGTCAGTGATGCGTTCCATGTCTCACATCCATACAACAGGACCGACTTCACGTTTGAATTGAAAATCCTCAGCTTCGACGTTCAAAGTGAGATATCTCTGGTCTTCCAAATCCTATCCAAAGATATGAAAGCAGCCTGTGCTTTTCCAATGCGGGACTTTATTTCAGCACCTGTTCCTCCCTCTCTGTCAATTATACTCCCAAGATAGCAGAAGGATTCAACGTTTTCTAGTGCCTTGCCTTCTATTGTGACCTGCTCCTTTCGTAGTGCATCTGTCCTTAATACCTTTGACTTTCCGGGGTGGATCCTCAATCCAACAGACTCCGATAGCCTGTTTAATACTGAAGTCTTTGCTTGCATCTGTTCCTGGGTGTGCGACAGAAGCGCATAGTCGTCTGCAAAATACAGATCGTCCAACTGTGTCCATGGTGTCCACTGTATACCATTCCTGTGCTGGTGGTTTCCTTCATCAGCCAGTCGACTGCCAAAATAAAGAGAAACGGTGATAGTAGACATCCCTGTCTCACGCCAGTCTAGATGTCAGAGCTGTCAGTGAGCTGGCCATCATGCATAACCCAATATCTTCCAATAATACTACTACTTTCATATTTTGGTGCTTCGAAAATGCATGTGTATAGGACTGTAGGGAGGGTGGGTGGGGGGCTCTGTATACTCAGGATTCGAAGCTATGCTGCACGTCACCAATACTTTTTCTCATCCCCAACCAAACGCATATGTGTGTGTGTGTGGTGTGTGTGTGTGTGTGTGTGTGTGTTTTTTGGGGGGGGGGGGGGGGGTGCCCAGTGACATTGCCTACCTAAGCTTCAAATTTAGCACTCTGTTGATCCCCAGTTTTGGGTTTGACCAAACTATACCCCCCCCCCCCCTCAAATTTCTGGCTGAGCCCCTGCAACGACACCCTGTATTGTTATGATTTTAGCATTGTACCGTAACGTGCTTGCTATAAAAAGCGTGCGGTTTTGAGTTTAATGAGCAATTAATTACTAATGATTATATAGCACCTCTTTATATTTGTGGCACATGCATTAAAATCGAGACCTGTCAGGTCTTTTAGAATCCAGATGCGCATGCAAAAATTCAGAGAGACTTGCCACTTAGATTCGGTGTAATGAGGTCGATAAGTTGTCAATTTGGTGTTGTCCAGACTAGTTCTTTTCTTGTCCAATGTCCATTGATCCTCATAGATCAACATTTTTGTTCCAGTACAGCCCCCACATCAAAAGAGACATGACAATCTTTTTATACCCTTTACTCAAAGAAAACTCAAAAGAGGTGTAAGTAAAATATTAATTTCATCTGGAGGGCTCGAAGTCCAAGTAATGACTTGTCTGGAGTTCTGATGACCGCGGGGTCAAAAAGCTAGTGGCATGTTTTGTTAACAGCATACATTTCATTGTTGTTGATGATTAAATATTTCAAAAATATTACAACCTGAAGTTTTCTTGTCATCTTTGACATAGCCTATACGATCACGTGTCAGAGTGGTGTAACCAGTACAACAACACCTTTTAATACCGTTACGTTAAATTCGAGTATTTTCTGTGGAAAACGTCTGTCCCCGCAACATGGCAAAAATCCAAGACGGCCTCCACTGCGACCAACTTTTTAATAAAACTTTAAAAAATTCCGTCATAATTCTTCTAATTAGTCAACAATTAACCTATATCACATTTAACAATTGAAGGAAAGTCAATCTCTAACATTTTCCTCGTATCATGTACATCTCCCGTTAAGACATCGAATCGCATGTTGTAGACATTTATTGAGGCTGGTTGTTGTGGCCCCATTCTCTTTACGCGTCCAAACCCTCCTATTTGATGTTGTCCCTCGATATTATTTCGTTTCGATGTCCACTTAATTATTGTTTGATGCCTTCGGGGTTTTTTGTGTTGTTTTTTACACTCAGTAAATAACGTCTTGACAGAATGTATATGTAATGTATGATATATATATATATA